>NC_133408.1:194767857-195075714 GCF_049350105.2 Macaca mulatta
CCCGGGCCGAGCGCGGCTACTGAGAGAGAGCACAGCGTCCTCCCTTAGCCCCTGCTCATCTGCACGGAGCAAAGCCGTTGCTTTCTCCGCTGTCAGCGCTTTATACGACTCGGATGTAGGCTCTGAGCGGGCACGGGCCCGCCCTTAGACGGCGACCCGAGGGGCAAACAGGATGGAGGCGCGATCCTTTGGGGACTGTGGTCTCGATTTTATCTGCTTCTGGGCTGTGCGGGTGGTTTGCTCTCCTGGCGTGAGCAAAGGCCACTAGGGGCCCGAGGAAATGACCCACCGATGCAAGCCCGCCATTGCTCTGAGCAGGGTCCGGCCCCGCGCCAGAGCCCGCGCTCCGCCAGGGAGGCCTGCGCGTTCGAGACCCGTCGCCTCCGGGTCAGGCGCGGGACACCAGGCGAGGGGAGCCAGGAGCCGGGAGGGGCGGCGCCGGGCCCGCAACCCCACCCTGTCCTCCCTCCGCCTCCTCCCGGCCAGACCGTCCCCTCCCAGGCCCCAACTCCGCGGCCGTCCCCTCGCAGCCGGCCCGTCCCGCTCGGGCCCGCGTGCCCCGCAGCCGCCACGCGCCCCGCCGTCCGTGCCGCGGCTCCCGCCCGAGCGCGCACGGGCCGGCGGTGGCGTGTGCGCACGTCATATGGGCCGCCCGCCTCCCATTGGTTGCCGCCGCCTCACCAGACCGCTTGTGGACGGGCGCGCGGGCGGGGCGGGGCGAGCTCAGGCCACGCCCCTAGGCGGTGCGCGCGGGCGGTGGGTAGGCCGGGCAGGGTCACGTGATGCGGGCCCCGCGGCCCGCCATATAAGCCCGCGTGCCCGCCAGGCGCCGCGGCCGCACTTGGGGCCGTCCCGGGCCGCGACTCCTCCTTCCCCGCAGCCCCGCCTCCGCTCGCAGAGCCCGAGGGCTGGCGCCTCTCGGCCAGGTACGCGGCGGGCTGGGGCAGGGGTCGCGGGCGGGGTTTGGTCGCGCTGCAGCCGGTCCTCCCCGGAGGTAGGCGGGCGCGGGCCCCGTTGGGTCTCTGGGACGCCGGTCCCGCTGGGGCCGGGGGTGCTGCTTGATGTGAGCGCGGGTCCCGTCCGCCGCTGGCCCTGGGCGAGTGCACCGGGTTCTAACCTGGTGGGGGCTGCGCTGCCGCCTGGCCCGGGTGCCGGGGTTCGCGTCCCGCGGGGCCTTCCTCGCTCTTTGTCTCTTCTGAGTGAACTTGATGACCCCCTTCTTCCAGGAAGCGCCTCTCGGACGCGGGTGACCGATGCCCAGATTGCACGACCACTTCTGGAGTTGCTCCTGTGCGCACAGCGTGAGGCGCCGAGGCCCCCCGCGAGCCAGCGCCGCGGGGCTGGCAGCCAAGGTTGGGGAGATGATCAGCGCTTCCGTGTCCGGGCCCTCCCTGCTGGCGGCCCATGGTGCCCCGGACGCTGACCCCGCGCCCGGGGGCCGCAGTGCTGCGATGAGCAGCCCCGAGCCCGGCGGCCCCTACCCCAACACCTGGCATCATCGCCTGGTGCAGAGGAGCCTCGTGCTCTTCTCGGTTGGGGTGGTCCTAGCCCTGGTGCTCAACCTGCTGCAGATCCAGAGGAATGTCACTCTCTTCCCCGAGGAGGTGATCGCTACCATCTTTTCCTCCGCCTGGTGGGTCCCTCCCTGCTGCGGGACAGCAGCTGGTGAGTACCCCCCCGCGGTTCTTCTGGAAGTAAAAAGGGTGTCTTTTCGGTTGAAAGTACTTTTCAGCCTATTGAGAAACATGCATTTGAAACTAGAACTGTCCACAGATTGAAAGTGTGCATCTCCAGTTTGGGGATTTAGAGAAATGAAGGAGGGGTAGAGAGGACCTGGCACCCCCCAGGGCGGGTTCAGGCCACAGCTCTCTGAAGTTTGAGGAAGCACAGTGATGGAGATGAGGCAGGGAGATAATTGGCTGTTCAAGCAGATGCTGTGCCAAGCTGACTGAGGGCCCTTCCCTCCTGGCGTCCGGGTACAGCCCCAGCTGTCATCCCGCGCCAGCCGCCCCGGATTGGCCGCCTGGGGAACTGGTGAGCAGCGGGACTGAAAGGCCATTGGTCGCGGCAGCAAACATGCTACCCTGCTGGATAACTGAAAACAAACCCGTCACATGTGTTCAGGAGGCGGTTGCCAGGGGAGCAACTTCTCAGTACTTCCTTTTGCCGGGTCGCTGAGTAAACCGTGGTCGGAAGCCAAAACGTCTACTCCCTGAACTGTTAGAGCTCTGTAGATTACGTTCTTAAGGAAAAGAGTAACCCCCTTACGACGTTTAGATTTTCGTACACCCAGGCAGTAGCATAGATGCCTCACAGTGTAACACTAGGTCAGTCTGAACTGTGGACAGGGGGACGCTGAGTGTCTTTACTAGAATTTCTTGGCTATCATTGAACCTCTTTTATAGAAATGTTGAGTTGATCTTGGCCCAGCAAATCCCTTACTGCTGCTGTAGTCACACAGCATTTGTTTCTTTAACGAGGTTTTGTCAGGTGCTTTCTACAACCTCAACTCTACAAGCTGTTGAAATGTTAATCCAAAAGTAGCACCACAAGCCCCTATCCTTGAGCAGCTTACAGTCTGGTGGGGAAAACAAATGAGTAAGTGACTCCAGTGCAGTGCAGGGGGCATCCTGTTTGCTTTGTGGCTGACATTTGTCAGCCGACTGCTGACCATAGGCTTCAGATGCTTTGCTGTGTTCATTCCTTACAGCAATACCATGTGTAGCTTCATTTATAGATGTGGAAACCGAATCACAGGTGAAGTCACATCCAAGCGTGCGCAGGTAGAAAGGGGCCAAGCCATCCATGCTAACAGCTCCCGCTGCCTCTGTAGGTGTGTCTCCTGCACTGTGGAAACACATTGCCTCAGTTGACTCACTGCAAACAGCAAGCAGCAGAGTTTTGTAACAGATTAACAGAGGGCTGTGTGTTCAAGAACTAGGACATATGTCTGTAATTATTAAGTAGTGGGTAGAATGTTTTCATCTTTGTTCTCGGAGGGAGGGGAACCTCTTTTGTTTTTTGAAACACTTTATGTGGCTGTACTAATTGAAAAATTTTTGAGACATATATCTAGATTTAAAATTCCATATTTCATATACATTTGGCAGAATAGTTTCTTTCCTTTAACCAAAAACTTGATCTTAGAAATGAAATAGTTTAGCCTTCAGTATTTGTAATTGAAGCCTCAAGGGTTTCTAGGAATATCTGGACAATTTCTCATACTCTCATACTCTACCTTTTTTTTTTAAACCATCAGCCAAGAGCATAAGTAAAATATCATAGTATGTTTTTTACCTATTTAGTTTTTAACCTTAAAAGGCAAAATTAAGCTATAGTGAAGTAAAGTTAATTTGGGGGGGGGTCTGTTTTTCAAAACTCCAAAATTAGAACATGATTAATAAATTGAAAACTGAACTTTTTTTTCTGAATGTTTGATGAAAACTGTGTTTCCTGTTTCTCAGTTGAACCTAAAATGTGTATTTCTTTCATACTAGACCAAGGTGAAACAATTGCAGGGTTCTCAAGAGCCCTGGGACCCAGTGACCCTTGTGTCTCAGCATCCAACCCCGCAGGCCAGCACCCCACTCCCCCCCACAGACATTCATTCCTGCCTTCATTTTTGCCATTTTACTTCTCTTTTGGAATGCCATTCCTTCCCACCTGTCCAAAATCCGAGTTTGTGTCTGTAAAGAATAACGATTCTGGACCACAGTGATCCCTTCTTTCTCTGTGTCCCAGTTACATAATCCTTATAATTTCACACAGGAGAAAACAAACATGCAGAGCCAGGTCCCGCCAGGGCAAGCTGGGATTGGAGGCTGAGTTTCCTCTTCTTGGTCAGGTATTCTTACCACAGCTTGAGGCGTGACCGTGCAGGAACCAGATGGAGAATAGGAGAAGCCCGCGTGGGGCGCTCTCACCCCGTACTTGCCCACGGGCATGTGTGCACAGTGCTCAGTGCCCAGTACAGTACATGCTAGAACCCCCGAAAATCAACTCCAGGGCCACCCTAGGAGCATGTGACCCAGACTATCAAAGTCACATCAGCAAATATGTATCTCATCATGTGCCCAGTCCCAGTGCTGGGTGGTGGCAGGAGTGTCAGAGCTATGATGTGACAGGGTGTGGACAGATGCTAACCTTTTTATTGTAAGATCGAAATCACACTGGATGAAAAGATAAGGTGAACTACATAGTCATTTAAGTTCTGTGTACTTTAGGCAAATGTGGATATTAAATACAAGGTTACATATTGCTCATGTTAATATGAATAATCCCTGCTTGATTCCTTTCTGTGTTTACTGAGGCATGTTCAACTGCACTAAATAATAGTGATTTTTTAAAAACTTTCTAAACAGTACAATTTTGTGGGAGTGGTACTCAAAGAGAACAAGAATATAAAATCACTCTTAACTATTATGTTATAGCTGATAATTTTTTCTAGGAAAAGGACTGGTTTGAGTAATGTCTTGTGTTACTAATGACCACACTGAAGTTGTGGAACTTAAATCTGCTGTATTCTAACATTGTCATCTTTTTTTTAAAACAGCTGTTGTTGGCCTGCTGTACCCCTGTATCGACAGTCACCTCGGAGAACCCCACAAATTTAAGAGAGAGTGGGCCAGTGTCATGCGCTGCATAGCAGTTTTTGTTGGCATTAACCATGCCAGTGCTGTATCCTGAATTTTCTGTGCTATGTCCAGAGTATCTTCTTAGGTTATATATTGAAGCGTTTTGTTTTGTTATATACTCAAATGACTCCATGTCGTAATACAAACATGATGGTGGTACCTGCCCATTTCAAATTACTAAAAAGAGAAAGAAGAATGGGGCTGTCGATGACTTCATAGTAAAATATATTGTTTTATGGTCAAAATGCTAGCGGCATTTTATATATAGCTTTCAGCAAGTTTATTCTTATGGTTAAGTTTTTGAGTCAATGATGCCAGGGAGATTTCAGGTGATCTTGGTGATTACTGTAGCCTGTATCCAACAAATCCTTTCTTTAGCTCATTACACAGTTTTTATGGACAGTGAATTATTTGTATAAAATACCCATGTTTTTGACCCTTGTGGTTTTCTTTGTGTTTTTGATCTTATTAAGAATCAGCAGACTTTTCCTTAACTTTTACATCACCAGAAATTGGATTTTGCCAATAACGTCCAACTGTCCTTGACTTTAGCAGCCCTGTCTTTGGGGCTTTGGTGGACATTTGATCGTTCCAGAAGCGGCCTTGGGCTGGGGATCACCATAGCTTTTCTAGCTACGCTGATCACGCAGTTTCTCGTGTATAATGGTGTCTATCAGTAAGTATGTGTTTTCAAATATTGGCTTTGGAAAGCTTACTTAACTTTCATTAAAACATCCACAAAGCTTAGATAGTTTCATATTTTATTTGGTTTTTATATAGAATGATCTAGATTTAGGTACAAAATTCTAAAAAACGCTGCTATCCATAACTTAATGCAAAGGAAAACCAAGTAGTAGCAGTTACAACCAAACATTCAAATATGAACGTTTTGTAGCATTTCGTGGTTGATATGCATTCTGCATATCCCCACTACGGAGAATGTTTGATGCAGAATTGAGCCAGGTGAAACTGGCTGCTAAGGCACGGTTTCTTTTCTTGCTCCAGGTATACATCCCCAGATTTCCTCTATATTCGTTCTTGGCTCCCTTGTATATTTTTCTCAGGAGGCGTCACAGTGGGGAACATAGGACGACAGTTAGCTATGGTGAGTGAAATGATCATATTATATTATCTTCTAAAACTTGCGTCTCTTTACCTTGATAGAATTACTTTACATGATACATTCAATTTTGTGTTTATATGTTCCGGTTCAGACTTGAGTGACAATTACTGAGAAAAGGTTGTATTTTAAAAAATAGGTAATGATACCCAGGTAATTCTTTGCTAAATTATAAAGATTTGTAGATTCATAAATTCATAATATTTGATTTAGAAAGGAACTAGAGCCCTCCCACTGCCCCTTTGAATTGCAGATGTGGTCGGTGTTCTGAATTCTTGAAATTTGTGTAGTAAGCAGTAAAGAAAGTGACTGGTGTGTGAGTGTCCCCTCCTCCTTCGCCGTCAGAAGCAGATCTGGATGACCTCGTGCAGTGACACTTTGCTCCCTGAGCATCAGTCCGCCGGTGTTGCTTTTCACAAAATCAGAGTGGATGCAGATGATGCTGGCCTCTTAGTCCACAGTCAAGCAAATCGAGCCTGAGGCTCCAGAGTCTGTCTCGGGCCAGGGCAGGGCCTGGTGTGGGCGGGTAAGGGGACAGCCTGGTTCAGACAGGCAACACCCTTCTGTGGGGCAGGTGGCCCTGGGCATGGAGGAGTGGTGATGAGAGCACCACTGCACGTGGCCGGGTCACCATGTAGATGGACTGTCCTGCCTGAACATTGCACCTGTTCTTACTGCAGGAGAAAGCAGCTCTACCCCACAGAGCTTCTCTCACAGCCCCCCTGAGGGAGATGGAAAGGTAGATGAACTCCAGGATGGCTTTAGCAGTTCTTAATTAGTTAAAAATTGGCATCTTAGCACTTTAATTTAAAAAACTAGAGGTGAATTTTTAAATGTTATTTTGAGTTGACTTTGACTGGCAGGCTGAAATAAAGTGAATTAAAAAAAACCTAGAGCTGTTCCTCTCGGAGATAAGCTCTGGGACTTTCTCGGAAGACTTATCTGGGCACCTCATGCTATTTTTAAAACAGTACATTTATTTTTGCCAGCTGATACCTCTGTGAGGAGTTGAATTTGAAGGCCACTTGGCTGTTTCACAAAAACAGAAGTAATTACAAGTAGAATTTGCAGTGTTCCACTGGTTACTGAGTCTGTGCTGCCAAATTTCTCATGATGGAGAAGAAAGGACTTTGCTTGCCTTTTTTTTTTTTTTTTTTTTTTTTTTTTTGAAGACAGAGCTCACTGTGTCACCCAGGCTGGAGTACAGTGGTACCATCATAGCTCACTATAACCTTGAACTCCTGGGCTCAAGCAGTCCTCCTGCTTCAGCCTCCTGAGTAGCTGGGATTACAGGCACATGAAACCTTGCCTGGCTAACTTTTTTATTTTTTGTGGAGATGTTATCTCCCTGTGTTGTCCAGGCCAGGCTCGAACTCGTGGGCTCAAGCGATCCTCCCACCTTAGCCTCCCAAAGCACTGGGATTTTAGGCGTGAGCCTGGCCTTGTTTTTTTTTTAATATTAAAAATCTGGTCGAATGGTCCCACATGAAAATACTACATTGTTTTCGTGCATTCGCCATCATTCCTGTTATAGTCTTCAAACGAGAGCTAGGCAACTCCATCTCCACTTTCTTGCTTTGAGATTTTTGTTCCGGGACTCTTTGGGAGAGAATTCCTAAGAAGATTTTTAGAATACAATTGTCCTCAACCAGATTGACTAATTATACATTATAACTGAAACTTGAATAACATTTAAAGAGTTGATTATTTCTGTATGATAGGTTGACGCTGTTATATGTCAAGGCTTTTTAAATCAGTTTTAAGAAATAAGCATTATTTTGGTGGAGGCAGAAATTTCACAACATTCATAAGTTCTAAACATCTAGAAATGGTTGGAGGAAACGTTTTCAGTTTTGAAGATAGTTTCATTAAGTAATTCCTGCTGTGCTCCTTTGATCCTTACAGAAAAAAATGTTAAAGATAACTCAAAATAGGATAGTTGACATAATTATAATTCTCCTTATTTCAGCTTTCTCTTGATCCTTTTTATTCTTTAAACTTGGGGGAAAATGTTTGGATGTTCTTTTGTATCTTAAAACTGGAGGAGAGAGATCACCGCCTTAATCCCTTCCCTACTGGGCTATCTCATGAAACTGACCTCCCAGGTTCTGAGTCTAACCCCGCCTACCACCATTTTTATTCATAAAAACTTAAATCCTTACCTCTGGATCCCAACTGTTATTCTTTTTTCTCTTCAAAATTTGCAAACTCATTTCCATCCATCAAACTCTGGAAATGGCCCAGGGGCTTCACGGTGCAGTCCCCTCCCTCCTGCTGCATCCGTTCCTCAGGCTGGGCCCCTTGACGTCACATTCGTGGTGCGTGTTTTCCCCCAGGGCAGCCTTCCTCACATTCCACTGTTGTCATACTGTTTACTCACAAAATGGAAGCGGTTGGATGTTCTAGGGATAGTATCTAAGAGCTGTTGGTTTAAGGTTGAAACGTACACCAAGTAAGACTTTGTGAAGGGAGGTGACGAAGAGTGAAGTTGATGACAGTCTGAAGGTGAAGAGATTCCGAGGCTCAGTTCAGCACCAAGACCAGACCTGCCCAGATCCAGGGTCATTCGAGGTCTGTGTTTGGTGCTGATGGTTTTCCCTAGTGCACTTGACACCTTCTCCTTCTTAGCTGTCTCAGTTCTCTTCAAATGCCTTTGTTCTAACTTATGCTTCCCTCCCTTAGGAGGAAACATAGTTACTTGCAAGAATAACCATGCTCAAAAGTTACAAGTTGGCTTTGCTTCAAGTAATATGGTCTCCTAGCTTTTTCTATGTGGTATTTCCGCACACCCCACCGCCCCCCGCACATGCCATTGTCCTTTGTGTCCGAAAATATAGCAGAAACATTTGTTATCAGCCTGTTTCAGTTTTTTTGTTTATTTTTTTGCTTGTTTATTTTTATTTATTTATTTATTTATTTTGAGACGGAGTCTTGCTTTGTCACCCAGGCTGAAGTACAGTGGCACAATCTTGGCTCACTGCAACTCTGCCTCCCAGGTTCAAACAATTCTCCTCCCTCAGCTTCCCAAGTAGCTGGGATTACAGGCACCCACCACCACGCCTGGCTAATTTTTGTATTTTTAGTAGAGACGGGGTTTCGCCGTGTTGGCCAGGCTGGTCTCGAACTCCTGACCTCAGGTGATCCACCTGCCTCAGCCTCCCAAAGTGCTGGGATTACAAGTGTGAGCCACTGCACCCGGCCCAGCCTGTATGTTTAAAAGAAAATGAGTCAGTAACCATCATTTATAGAACTTGTTGCTGTTTGTAGCTTCAAGTCTTTTCTCAAGAGTAAGCTGCGAACTGCCAACAGCAGTCAAGCCTGCCCTGCTTCCACTGCCCGGCCCCACTGGGACACCTGGAGGCAGAGTCCCGCCCACCTCAGTGTCAGCCTGGGATTTAATTTGCCGTTCCTGTTTTTGATTGACCCAATTCAGCTGCTAATGATAATAATACTATTATTGTTATTGAGGGTTTACATGTATTGGGCTCTTACTGCTGCGCAGGAGACATTGTGCTGAACGTTTCCATTGTTAGCCAGTTTTGTCCTCTTAACATAACTCTTTGAAGTAGAAACTATTATTAGCCCATTTGTAAAAGGGGAAATTGCAGCTTAGGAAGATTAAACAACTCGGCCAGGTGGGTGGCAGAGTTGGAGCTGGCACCATGCTTCTCATTAGTATACCACATGCCCTTTCAACACATGGTTTGCACCTGCCTTCACCCTGGAAGTAGGTTGACAGCAGCCTGCGTTGGTGTCTGGGTTGAGAGGAGGATCCATATTGCCTTTTACAGGGTGCCACGATTAGACAACACTGCTGGAAGTCCCCGTGCCACGTGTCAGGTCCGCCCGGGCTGGTAGTCATTCATCTCTGGTGTCTTTGTGTTCTTACACTAATGCCAGGCCTCACTGTGGCCTCTGTCGACCAGGGATTCTAAAAGTCCGCTTCCCATTGATTTATCAGCACGTTAGTGAACAGGTAGTCAAATGTGATGACCAATTTTCTTTCCAAGTTGCTGCCAAAAGTTTGCTCTTTTGTTTTCTCACTGCAGTGTGTATAGAGCCCTCCCAGTGTTCATATTTAACAATTGGCAATGCTTTCACATGATCAGTTCCTAAAAGCATGTATGTTTCCTAGAAGATCTTACTGTGTGTGTCCCCAGGGTAGTAACTGGCATACCTGGGTGACTCAACCCAGACTCGTGACTTTTGTACCTGTCCGTTTAGATGAGAGGATCCTGCGGTTTTCTGGATGAGTAATCTCCTTCATTGCCGAAGGTGAGGAGCTCAGCTCCTTCCTCTTAATGGAGGGCAATTAAGTAACGTGGGAAGGCACGATTCTGAGGGGAAAAAATTGTGTATGGAGGTTTCTCTTTCGCCCTTTAGCAGAAGCTCTGTGGCCTCAGGAAAGTCATTTAATCTCTTTGGGTTTGCTTCTTCATCAGTGAAATCCTGTTCTCTATTGAGAATTACCCTGCGGTGCCTGGTCATAGCAGTAACTGTAGTGTCTACCTCTCGGAAGCTCTGTGAGGGTCAAATGAGGAAGAATATGTAGAAAGGATTTCCAAACTGTGAAGCTCTGTGTGAACTGAGGGTAGAGTTACTATTCAGTATTACAAAGCATGACCTATTCCCAATGTCTGTTTCAACAAACTGCTGGTAAGGTGGGTTATAACACGGGCATCAGATACTAATAAAGGTTTGTGGCCGAAACCTCCCTTCAGATAAAGGTTCAATCCCTTAAATTGCAGTTAGAACTTTCAGGAACCTAGCATACCGTAAGCATCACCATGCTTTGATAAAATTGGGTGTTTCCTTTATATAGATATTAATTTAGTTACACTTTCACCAATATCTTACACTTACATAATAGGCTTTATATAAGGGCCTTAGCCCTTGAGGCAGAGAATTATCCTAATTTTGCAGGTGAGAGCTGTGGCTCACTGGGCTGGAGCCATGAAGAAGGTGCAGGGGAGCTGGGAGAGCTGGCCTTAGGCTCTAGTTCTCTCCACATTTCCCACATCTCAGTCTTGTTTCTTCAGTCATATAAATGTTAATCTTTCTCATGTTAGGACCTACTTAATTGGTAATTAAAATATTTATACATTTAGTGCTAATTTTCTCTTTCCTTTTTTTTTTTTCCTTTCTACACACAGGGTGTTCCTGAAAAGCCCCATAGTGATTGAGTCTTCAAAACCACCGGTTCTGAGAGCAAGGAAGATTTTGGAAGAAAATCTGATTGTGGATTACGACAAAGATTATCTTTTTTCTTAATCTATTTAGATCAGGCTGACTGTACAAATGACTCCTGGAAAACACTGTTCACCTAGTCTAGAATAGGGAGGTGGAGAATATGATGACTTACCCTGAAGCCTCCCCTTGACTGACGGCACTGGCGCCTGTCTGTGCCCTGCAGCATTCTGCCAAGGCTGCGTGGGTTCAGGCAGGTGGCAGTTTCCCAAGTATTAGATCTCATTCATGTGATTAAAACAAGTTGCCATATTTCAAAGCCTTGAACTAAGACTCAATTACCAAGTATCAGTTTTGTATCAGTGCCCAAAGGAGGTAGGTTGATGGTGCTTAACAAACATGAAGTATGGTGTAATAGGAATAATATTTATCCAAAAGATTTTTTAAAATAGGGCTATGTTTAAAACAAAACAAAACAAAACAAAACAAAAAAAACAAGAAAAGCAGCAGTGATTCTAGAGAGGTCACGCTCCAAGTGGAGTCGCGGCATGGCCACGCTTCATGGTCACGCTCGTTCATCCTGCAGTGGCGTGTTTACACGGTCACACGTATGTGTATCGCCAGCGTGTCAACTGTGCTTTTCATACCGTGGAAGTTTGTGTAGACAATCTTACTGAGCAAAAGGCAATGAAAAGTCATGGTTCCCACACTGTGATATATTGGAATTTTCACCTCAGTTTATGAAGTTTATTTTGAAATCCGTAATCGTCTAAGAATGAATACCTGTCTGCCATGTATTTCAATCTTAGTGAGCGAAAATTGTTTCTTTGTTACTACAGAATAGAGATGACTGTTTTTTTCCACAGCCCTATGGAATTTGCAATCTGTGATTGCCTTGTAAAAAGGAGAGTGCATATGTCACTGCATTAAACATGTGGTGTTTCTAAATATTCAATGATATTGGTGAGCACAATGTATTCATTTAATGGCATAGACCATACCAGACCTAATTTGCAAGTATTGGGTCTTAAACTTCAAGTGCAATGTATATGAAAACCAATCTGAGCCTTGTATCTCTTAAATATTTATTTTTTTTAACGTGTGAGATGTTCGAGAGAAGTGTTCTCCATTCATTTCAGTGCTGCATGGAGGAAACTCGGCGATGATTTCTTTCCGTTGTGAAGTTCCTTTCATGTTACACCCTCCACTGAACCCTCAACCTTCGAAATACTCCAGTTTTGTGGGTTTAGTCATTTTTACTTACAAATTTCCCTTTTTGTATTTTGCAATTTACATGTGTTTGGTTTGTTTTAAATTCTGTGAAAGTGGCTTGATTAAAAGACTCCTTTTAAATGGAAGCCAGCAGTCAGCAGAATGGAAGCTTAGAGGACCTTGCCTGTGAGCGCTACTCTTTGTGTTTGGTTTTGTGTATGTAATGATCTTTGCTGAGGTTTTTTGCTTTGTTTTGAGGGAAATGTCTTGGAGTAAATTTTAAGTTCCTGAAGCTAATTTGTTTTAGAGGAATTTTGTTTTTTAAAAAGATAGGATCATTCTGAACTTTGGAATGACCCCCTTATATATTTTCTGAAAATGAAAACAATTAGTTACATGAAAAAAAATTTCCAATGAAGATGTCAGCATTTTATGAAAAACCAGAAGTTATTAGATGAAAGCAGTGAGTGAATCTTCAAAACAGACTCGATCATGCACAAACATTAAGTCTTTCTCTCCGAAACCGGAAGTAAATCTTTATCTGTTAGAAATAATGTAGCCAAAAAAATGTAAATTGGACGATTTTTTTGCCAATAGTTTATAGAAAATATATGAACCAAAGTGATTTGAGTTTGTAAAAATGTAAAATAGTATGAACAAAATTTGCACTATGCCAGATTTGAACATCTAGTGAGATTCACATTCATACTAAGTTTTCAACATTGTGTTCTTTTTGCATTCATTTTTTACTTTTATTAAAGGTTCAAAACCAAGTGTTGTATTTATGTTTGTTTGCTTTTTTAAAAAAACAGTTGGGGTGGTATTCTCTATGTAGGATGTTAGATACACGCAGGGCGTTGGTTCCAGGATACCCCACGTATGTGAAAATCTGCATACTCAAGTCTGGCATTTGGCCCTATGGAGCCTGCGTACACTAAAAGCCCTCCGTGTACGTGGGTTTCACATTCAGCAAATAAACCATGTTTGGTTGGAAAAGCTCCGTGTATAAGTGGACCCACAGGTTCAAACCCTGTGTTGTTTAAGGGTCAACAGTATGTGTTTTTCTTATGGTAGAAAGTTAAGTGCAGCACAAGCTGAATGGAACCTGCCACTTTACCCTCCTCACCACAGGCACCCGGTTTTCAGGCAGGAGGAGCAGGCGTGCCTGGCCTGTCACAGGGGCAAGCTCCCCTGCTGCCAGCCAGTGTGGCTGGAGTTACTTGCTCTCACAGGTTATCACGATGGGATGAGAACGGAAGAGATGGGTTGAGCATCTGGAACATTAATGCCCTGCAGGCTTAACATTACTTGTAGTTGTGAAATTGCATTTCAATACTAGCAGAGAAAGGCCTTACCTTTTATGTACCAATACATTTTATAATACAGATCCAAACCAGTAGGTTTCTACTATATTTAAAACATAAAACATTCATGTATGGAAAAACTGGTAGAACTCATGATGAAAACATTTCCCTCATTACAGAGATGAGATTTGCCTGAGATTAACCCAATTTATGTGGATCGAGTGTAGGAATGCCTACTGAATTAGTCTAAATTCATGTTTGTTTGTTTGTTTTGAGACAGAGTCTTGCTCTGTCGCCCAGGCTGGAGTGCAGTGGTGCGATCTTGGCTCACTGCAAACTCCACCTCCCAGCTTCACGCCATTCACCTGCCCCAGCCTCCCAGATAGCTGGGACTACAGGCATGCACCACCACGCCTGGGTAATTTTTTTATATTTTTAATAGAGATGCTGGCCGGACTGGTCTCGAACTCCTGACCTCAAGTGATCTGCCTGCCTCGGCCTCCCAAACTGCTGGGATTACAGATGTGAGCCACCGCGCCTGGCCTATTCATGTTTTAGAATAAGTTTTGGAGGTTAAATGTTTCCTGGAATTTTTCTGATCTATTGAGCAAGTGATGGAATTAAACCATTTCATGAAGGGTAAGGTGTGTAATTTACAAAAGATTTCCTCGTTCACTTCTTTTCAACTGAAGGAGCAAGGCTGAGTAGGAACTCAAGATAGATTCAAGGATGTTTTGTTTGTTTGGCTAGTTTTAAGAGCCACCTGTGATCTTAACTTAAGCAAGATTTCCGGCAGATTGGTTTAAATGAATTAAGATATAATCACCTGGCACGCTCCCCACCCTTGAATTATAAACACTTCCTTTATCCTGGTGGTAAAAAGAAATGAGAGAAGGGAACAATTATAAATCTAAACTTGCCTTTTCTACTTTACCTGTTAAAACAGACCTTTTACTAAGAAAGTTCACTCTCCGAGAGTTTCAAATTATCTCTTGGTAATAATGTAACTTTAGCATACCCTTGTAGGGATATTCTCTTTGAAGAGTATTAATGTTGTAAAATATTAATAAAGATATTAAAACTTAGCTTTAACATATATTATGCAATAAGAAGCTGGCCTAGTCCTCACTAATCTACCATTTTGCTTACTCTTGGAGTGAGGTGAACTTGTAAGCAATAAATTAGTCACAGGAGGGATTTCATATTGATCCCTAAACGTAGTCAAAATATGCAAAGAAAGGTAAGAAAAAGGTGCATGAAATAGATCCAAGTCCTAATACCCAAACATGGTGCCCTGTGGACTTTATAAATCTTGGTAAGATTCATACCTGAAGAATTGCTTCCCCGAGCATTTATAAAAACACCTAATAGTGCCTGGCACAAGATAAGCTCTCAATAAATGTTACTTTCCCTTCTTGCCCCAGTTTTCTCAGGGAAGAATAAATGTGCTGAGATAGTGCCTTAGGTATGGTAGTGCCAGTCTAGGTTTGTAGTTTTCAAGACAAACGGTCACATAATATGAAAAGTGCTTTTTTATTACTATTTCCACGTATTTGACACTTAATTTTTCTGAGTGTTTTGACACCCTTTTTCCTCACTGTTCTCCACGTTCGCAAGTTCAGGAACAGAAGGAAGATGAAGTCAAAAGCACTGGGTCCACAGAAGTAATTTCCTCATCAGAACCTAGCTCTTCGTATTTTTTTCTGTGTCTTCTCTCGGGCAAGTTTTTCATTTAAAATCATAAGTGTTTCCCAGTTCATCCCTGAGACCTCACCGAAGGGTCATCCCTGGCTGTCCTCTTCACATCCAACCTCCCAGAGTTCCTCCAGCGGCCCCTGGAGTCAGGGCTGTCAGGCTGCTTTCTTCCCGCAGGCCAGACTCCCCGGAGGGAGGGGCTGCCTCCTCGCTTGTCCTATCCTGGTGCCTTGCCACGGCCTGGATCCTGCTTCATCACACACGTGTGCTGGGAGCCTGTGAAGAGATGGCTTCCCCTACTTGGTCACTGGCCATCCAGGAACTATTTCTGGGTGCCTATCATGACAGAGGCAGGCACGTGAACTGTCCACGGTCCCATCCTGTTGCCAACAGCCCTTGAGTCCCCTTCCTATTTGTGATCTCCAATCTGCAGAGAATGAGATAAATAAAGCTGTTAGAATCAATCATACAATGAAAATCTGAGTCAACATCCAGGGAGGACTCCTCCACACGTAGAGTGGATGAGTTTCAGTGGCAGGATTTGTTTTAACACTGATACGAGCTGTCACAGGATTGGGGATTCTTTTTCCCAGGAATGGGGTTGGAAGTGTGCTGAACCGTCCACACCCTCCCGCCCCACTGCCCTGCTGCTCGGCAACTGCTTGTGGGTGGCCAGTGTGACACCCACAGGCCCAGGAGGAAGCGCCCACTGGGCAGCACCGGTGCAAAGTCCTCGAATCCCTCAGAGCCTTCGCCCGTTCCCACCTGCTGGCCTGCCCTTCCCGGGTACACACTGATTCCTCAGAAATTCCATCTTCTCAAGGAGGAAGGCTGCTTGCTTTGACATGTGACATCAGTCCCTGCCCTTCAAATTTGATCTTATTTGCCATCAACTGCTTTCAAACCCATTCCTATTTTCTTTAGTGCCCAGGGGCCTACTGACCCAGGCTAACGTGGACATTTGGCACCCCCTTTTCCCCTCATTCTGCATCAATCACGTTAGTTGCAAAGACCCAGGTAGGGCAGGGTGAATGTGAGCAGATGACTGTGAGAGAAAGATTCCAGGGTCAAGAGAGCAGCAGTGTCCACGGACCCATGCCAGCCTTGTTCCTAAGAAGCCGCTTCCTACCGCCTGTTGCCCATCCTTGCCAGCCCCGGAGTGGTGTGCGAGCCTGCATGTAATCAATCCCCCTCCACGAGCCCGACTTGCTGGGCCGGCTCTGGGGCTTCCTGCCTTCACCTCATCACACACTACTCTTCATGTCTTCTTCAAACATCCAGCCAGCTGTAGGAGCCGCCTGAAGAAAGGTCAGCACGCCAATAAATTGCATGGAAGACCGTTTCAGAGTTTCACGCATCCACCAGGAGAGACAGTCTGCACCGTATTAATCTTGCCAGGACTGGAAATAAATCGTGAGTCCTTTTATTAGACTGGGCACATGGAAAAGCCCTTCCTAAGGTTTCTCCCCAATGAAATTGTTGCATTTCCTAAGCTCCACATACAGGTATTTGCAATTATTTGATTGTTCATTTTGAAACTGTGGGGGAAATGCTCTTGAACACTTACTGTGTGTCGGGAATCATGCTGTACCCTGGGAGCCCAGTAGTGTGCAAAGCAGGTGTCTGCCCACGTAGGAGCTGTCAGAAATCTACCTGTTCACTGGAGATCTAGGTTACACTTCTGGAGACTTAAAATGCTTTGGGGAATCAACTCAGGATGGATCAAAGGCTTAAACATAAGACCTAGGAAGGTCTTAAATCCTAGAAGAAATCCTAAAAGAAATTAAAATCCTAGAAGAAAACCTGGGCAATACCATTCAGGATACAGGCATGGGCAAAGACTTCATGTCTAAAACACCAAGAACAGTGACAACAAAAGCCAGAATTGACAAAGGGAATCTAGTTAAACTAAAGAGATTCTGCACAGCAAAAGAAACTGTCATCAGAGTGAATAGGCAACCTATAGAATGGGAGACAAGTTTTGCAATCTATCCATCTGACAAAGGGCTAATATCCAGAATCTACAAAGTACTTAAACAAATTTACAGGAAAAAACAAACAACCCCATCAAAAAATGGGCAAAGGATATGAACAGACACTTCTCAAAAAAAAAAAGACATTTATGTAGCCAACAGATATACAAAAAAATGCTCATCATCATTGGTCATCAGACAAATGCAAATCAAAACCACAATGAGATACCATCTCATGCCCGTCAGAATGGTGATCATTAAAAAGTCAGGAAACAACAGATGCTGGAGAGGATGTAGAAAAATAGGAATGCTTTTACACTGTTGGTGGGAGTGTAAATTAGTTCAACCATTGTGGAAGACAGTGTGTGTGGCGATTCCTCAAGGATCTAGAACTGGAAATACCATTTGACCCAGCCATCCCATTACTGGGTATATACCCAAAAGATTATAAATCATTCTACTATAAAGACACATGCACATGTATGTTTATTGTGGCACTATTTACAATAGCAAAGACTTGGAACCAACCCAAATGTCCATCAATGATAGACTGGATTAAGAAAATGTGGCATATATACACCATGGAATACTGTGCAACCATAAAAAAGGATGAGTTCATGTCCTTTGCGGGGACATGGATGAAGCTGGAAACCATCATGCTCAGCAAATTACCACAAGATCAGAAAACCAAACACCACATGTTCTCACTCATACATGGGAGTTGAACAATGAGAACACTTGGACACAGGGAGGGGAACATCACACGCTGGGGCCTGTAGGGGGTGGCGGCGGGGAGGGATAACATTAGGAGAAATACCTAATGTAGGTGATGGGTTGATGGATGCAGGGCACTTGTATACCTATGTAAAAAACCTGCACGTTCTGCACATGTAACACAGAACTTAAAGTATAATAAAAATAATAATAACAAATAAAATGCTTTTGGGACACTGTCTGTTTCATCTTAGTAACCCCAGGTTTTCTCCATATTAGATATTCAAAAGAAATTTATGAATGGGCCAGGCGCGTTGGCTCATGCCTGTAATCCCAGCACTTTGGGAGGCCGAGGTGGGCGGATCATGAGGTCAGGAGATGGAGACCATCTTGGCTAACACGGTGAAACCCCATCTCTACTAAAAATACAAAAAATTAGCCGGGCGTGGTGGCAGGCACCTGTAGTCCCAGCTACTCAGGAGGCTGAGGCAGGAGAATGGCGTGAACCCGGGAGGTGGAGCTTACAGTGAGCCGAGATTGCGCCACTGCACTCCAGCCTGGGCGACAGAGCGAGACTCTGTCTCAAAAAAAAAAAAAAAAAAGAAATTTATGAGTGAAGAAAGGAAAGAATAAAAGCAAAAGGAAGAGAAGAGGGGAGAGAGGAAGGTTGGTTGTTAAACATTCAGGTGCTGAACATTATTAAACCAATTTTTAACTTAAAATAGCCTATAACCACCTACCAAATTCAGGTGCTAGCCTACCTAGCACCTGAATTTAGTGTCCCCTTGGCTCTCTGGGCAGTAGGAAGAAAGTGGAGCTGGGAGAAGCATCCCCTGTCAGTGTCAGTGTGCTTCCTGTGTTGAATCCACAGGCTGGGAGTTTGTCCATCCTGGGTCATATTTCTCTGGGATCTCATGTTCTTCACTCTGTGTTATGGGTTAAATTGCGTCCTCCCCCTTAAGAAGATATGTCCATGTCCTAACCTCCAATGTCAAAGAATGTGATGTTATTTGGAGATAGGGTCTTTGCAGAATTAACCATTTTAAGATGAAGTAATTAGGGTCCTTATAAAAGGGGAAAACTTGGACAGGCAAGCACAGAGGCACAGGATGCGAAGAGACACAGAGAGAATACCATGTGAAGACAGAGAATTGAGGAGTGCAGCTGCAAGCCTGGGAACGCCTGCCGTTGCCACAGATGGGGAGATGTCAGGACACACTCTTCCCTGTGCCTTCAGAGGAAGCAAGCGCAGCCCATACCTCCAGCTCACACCTCTGGTTCCCAGAGCTGTGTGACAACAAATGTCTGCTGCTTAAGCCACGTGGTCTCTGCGGTACTTCGTTGGGGCAGCCCCAGGGGACTAAGAATGCACCACAACCTCAGTCCCAGCTTGAAGATCATGCGTGCTGAGGAGGCATCAAGCCCACTTGGGTCTCCAGCTTCAAACAGGAAGGAAGGAAGAGCAGCTGCAACACTCCTGCTTCCCAAGGAGTGTGGACACAATTATAGGTTCTGCGATAATTGTCTGGAGGAGCCTCAAAAGAGGCAGCTCTGCACCCAGAACTTCCCTCAACAACTGTGCGGGCAACGAGGGAGATGGGGAGGGACGCCCAGTCCATGGCATGAATGTGCAGCTGCAGCGGGTATAGGTGAAGCCTGCTGAGGCCTAAGCAAGGGCAGTGGGGCAGAGCATGGGAGGCAGAGACTCCTGCGGCCTCAAGGTACGCTCGTCATCAGGGTGTTCTATGTAAGGCAGGAGAAAGATGCAAGATATTTCAGAAATAGTTCCATTAAAAATGGTTAAAATCTAAGAGTCCACTACTTGAAGCAAAAGCTTCCGTTATTTGGAAAATGTCCTGCACTTATTTCCAGCCAGGGTGGGGACACGAGGACACGGAGAGCCAGGGCCATGGAAGACAGATGCTGAAGGGCTCTCCTTAGCAAGCAGGGGAAAGTTTGCTAGTCCTGTGTAAACATGTTTGGCTCAGATGAAAATCAGCCCTAAGCAGCAGAATTTCAACATCCAGTGTCAAATTCCCCTGCTAAGCAGATCAGTCCATCTCCTTCGAGTAGCCAGCCCCTATGCAACCGACTCAAGAAAACAAACAAAATAGAAAGAACCGAAAGCAGAGGCATGTGGGCCTTGGGGGCACCCCACTCAGACTCAAGCAAGGTTGACAGCTGGCCCTCCCCTGTGGGCCACGGCCCAGCAGTTTTCCTTCCCAGGGGGCCCAAAGGGCACTCCCTCTGTGAACTCCGTGGCTAGAATGCCCCCTGTTTTTGGAACACAGTCATATCAGAGACCAGAATGTCTCGGACTTGTCCACATCCATCCCTTCCCCACCTCCACTTCACAGCCCAGAAGCTCCAGTGCCCTTGCCCTGCCCGCCCCCAGTCACTGTGCCTTGCACTCCCCATTGTCTTCCATCCCCTGCACTAGGGCACCCAGTTGTGATCTTTTAATAAGGGGGACCTAACCCTGTTGTGTTCTCACTGTGAGCCCCGTGTGTCCAGTTCACATAATTAGACCCTGCAGTGCACTGGTCCTGGTGCCTGTCCCTGTAGGCTGGTACCCTTCTGCAGTGGAACCCTGCCTGTCTCCCTAGACCTTCCTGATAACTGAAGCCCTGTGGCTACTGGAAGGCAGGTACATCGAACTGCCATCCAGGGTTCTGAGGGTGTCTCCTCAGAGCTTTGGGGTGCTATGAATAGACCCTTGGCACAGGCCCATGAGATCTGCTCCCTCTGCCTAAAGGTATCCTAGTCCCAGACTGCTCTGCTTTACCTGGCTGATTCCTTCCCTCTCTCAGCTGAGGAGGCCTCCTCAGTGCCTCTGCAAGCCTCAGGTCAAGTCCTACAGTGGAGACAGGGAAAGAGAGAGCTGGGACATCCTTCCTGAGACCAGGCTCAAGTCCAGGGCTCCATTCCTTCACAGCTACATGAACTTGGACTCATGACCTCTCATTATCCCATTTTTGTTTTCTGTAAGATGGGAATAATAATAGTACCTTCCTCCTGGGGCTGTGATTGCCTGACAAGAGTGTAAGCTCAACAAATGTTAGCTATGACCATTGTCATCACTATCATCATCACCATCATCATCATCACCATCATTGTCACCATCATAATCACCATCACTATCATCATCATCACCATCACTATCATCATCACCATCATAATCATCACCATCATAATCATCACCATCACCACCACCACCATCATCACCATCATTATCATCACCATCACCATCATAATCACCACCATCATCACCATCACTATCATCACCATCACCATCATCACCATCACTATCATTACCATCACTCTCATCACCATCCTCATCATCACTATCACCACCACCATCATCATCATCATCACCATCATCATCATCGCCATCACCATC
The DNA here is from genome assembly GCF_049350105.2 of Macaca mulatta. Taxonomy (NCBI): domain Eukaryota; kingdom Metazoa; phylum Chordata; class Mammalia; order Primates; family Cercopithecidae; genus Macaca; species Macaca mulatta. Next base: position 194,789,097 of record NC_133408.1, read on the forward strand.
ACTCTCATCACCATCATCACCATCATAATCATCACCATCATCACCATGACTATCATCACCATCCTCATCATCACCATCACCATCACTATCATCACTATCCTCATCATCACTATCACCACCACCATCATGATCATCGTCACTATCATCATCATCATCACCATCACTATCATCACCATCATCACCATCATAATCATCACCATCATCACCATCACTATCATCACCATCCTCATCATCAATATCACCACCACCATCATCACCATCACTATCATCACCATCCTCATCATCACTATCACCACCACCATCATCATCACTATCATCATCATCATCACCATCATGATCATCACCATCATCATCACCACCATTATCATCACCTTCCCTATCATCACCATCATCATCATCACTATCATCACCACACTATAATCACCATCCTTATCATCACTATCACCACCACCACCACCATCATCATCATCATCATCATCATCACCATCACTATCATCATCATCGCCATCACTATCATCATCATCACCATCATAATCATCACTATCACCATCATCACCATCACTATCATCACCATCCTCATATCACTATCACCACCACCACCACTATCATCATCATCACTATCATCATCACTATCATCACCATCACTATCATCACCATTCTCATCATCACTATCAGCACCATCATCATCATCACTATCACCACCACCACCATCATCATCATCACCATGATGATTATCACCACCATCATCACTATCACCATCATCATCACCATCACTATCATCACCATCATCACCATCATAATCGTCACCATCCTCATCATCACCATCACCATCACTCTCATCACCATCCTCATCATCACTGTCACCACCACCATCATCATCATCACTATCACCACCATCATCACCATCATGATCACCACCACCATCATCATCACTATCAGCACCACCATCATCATCACCATCACTTTCATCATCACCATCATCATCAATGCCATCACTATCATCATCATCACCACTATCATCATCACCATCACTGCCACCATCATAATCATTGTCATCACTATCATGATCACCATCATTATCATCATTATCATTATCACCATCATCATTGTCATCACCATCATCCTCATCACCATCACCATCACTATCATCAATCATCATCACATCATCATCTCATTATAATCACCATCATCATAATCATCACTATCATCATTTTCATCATCATCATCATTGTCATCTCTTTATTCTTATTATTCGCTCTGCCCTGCTTTGCTTTGCGTCTATGTCAATCCACAGAGAAGCGCATCAGAAGCATTTTATAGCTCACATTTACAGAATCCTAATTCTGATTTCTAGAATTATAGCCCTGAAGCCTAAGGGCTAAGGGTACTAGATGTGAAAAATAACAATTCTTCTTAAGATGGAAAAATGAACTGAGCTTCAGCACTCCTAGGCATGCATTTATCTTTAGTTAGCTAACCAGCTATCGTCTAACTCTTTACCTATTTAAGCTGTTAAAATAGTTAACCTTATGTTTATGGTTTTTAAAACTGCAGTAGTAATATACTTTTCTTCTGGAAATGTCAAATAATATCAAAATGGATAAAGTAAAAACTGGAATTATCTCCTCTCACTTGCCGGGTTAAATACTATTTACAACGTGGTGTGTATTCTTCCAGGTCTTCATCAATACACACACAAAAAATGCACTATAACGGTAAGAAAAATATTGGCTGGGTGCAGTGGCTCACGCCTGTAATCCCAGCACTTTGGGAGGCCAAGGTGGGCAGATCATGAGGTTAAGAGATCAAGACCATCCTGGCCAACACAGTGAAACCCTGTCTCTACTAAAAATACAAAAATTAGCTGGGTGTGGTGGCACACACCTGTAATCCCAGCTACTTGGGAGACTGACAAACGAGAATCGTTTGAACCCAGGAGGTGGATGTTGCAGTGAGCCAAGATTGTGCCACTGCACTCCAGTCTGGTGACAGAGCAAAACTCTGTCTCAAGAAAAAGAAAAAAAAGAAAGAAAAAGAAAAGAAAACTGTGCTGTTTTTATTGTAGTAAAATATACCTGTCATAAACTTTACTATCTTAACAATTTTCAAGTATATAGTCCAGCATTGTTAAGTATATTTACAGTGTTGGGAAACAGATCTCCGGAACTTTTTTGTCTTACAAATCTGAAAGTGTATACTCATTAAATAAAAACTCCTCTTTGCCACCTTCCACTAATCCCTGGTAACCACCATTCTGTTTTCTCTATCTATGAATTTGACTCATCTAGATACCCTATATAATCATACTGTATTTGTCTTTCTGTGACTGGCTTATCTCACATAACATAACATCCTCAAGGTTCATCCAGGTTGTAGCGTGTCAGAATTTCTTCCTTTGTAAGGCTGCATAGTATTCCATTGTACGTATATACCACATTGTATTTAACTAGTCACCCACCAACAGACATTTGATTTGCTTCTACTTCTCGGCTATTGTGAATAATGCTGCTATGAACATGGATATGCAAATATCTTTTTGAGACCCTACTTCCAATTCTTTTGGATATATATCCACAAGTAGGATTGCTGAATCATGTGGTAGTTCTATTTTTAATTTTTTGAGAAGCTTTCATACTGTTTTATACCAGTTGCACCAGTTTTCATTCCTACCAAGAGCATACAAGGGTTCCAACTTCTGCACACCCTCACCAACACTTGTTGTCTTTTGGGGTTTTTTTTGACAGTAACCATCCTAAAGGGTGTGAAGTGATATCTCATTATGGTTTTGATTTGCATTTCTCTGATCATTAGTGATGCTGAGCCTCTTTTCATATGCTTGTTGATCATTTTATAACATCTTTGCAGAAATGTCTATTCAAGTCCTTTGCCCATTTTTTAAATCAGGTTACTTAACTTTTTGTTGTTGAATTGAAGGAGTTCTTTATATATTTGGATATTAACCCCTTATCAGATATATGACTCACAGATATTTTCTCCCATTCATAGGTTGTTTTTTCACTTTGTTGACTATATCCTTTGATACATAAAAGTTTCCTAAGTTTGATGTAGTCTTATTTGTCTATTTTTGCTTTTTTGCCTGTGCTTTTGGTGTAATATCCAAGAAATCACTGCAAGTCCAGTGTCATGAAGTTTTTCTCCTATGTTTTCTTCCAAAGCTTTTTAAGTTTTGGGTCTTATGATTAGGTCTTTAACCCATTTTGAGTTCATTTTTGTATGTGGTATAAGGTTAGGATCCAAATTTATCCTTTTGCTTGTGAATATCCAGTTTTTCTAGCACCATTTGTTGAAAAAACTGTTCTTTTCTCATTGAATGGTCTTGACATCCTTGCCAAAGATCAAAGATCATCATTTTGACCATATACCTGAGGGTTTTTCTGGGCTTTCTCTTCTATTCCATTGGTCTATATGTCTCTCTTTATGTTGGTACCATACTGTTTTGATTACTATAGCTTTTTTTTTTTTTTTGAGATGGAGTCTCACTCTCTCACCCAGGCGGGAGTGCAGTGGCATGATCTTGGCTCACTGGAACCTCTGCCTTTCGGGTTCAAGCAATTTTCCTGCCTCAGCCTCCCAAGGAGCTGGGATTACAGGCATGTGCCAGCATGCCCAGCTAATTTTGTATTTTCAGTAGGGACAGGGTTTCATCGTGTTGACCAGGCTGGTCTCGAACTCCTAATCTACCCACCTTGGCCTCCCAAAGTGCTGGAATTACAATACTATAGCTTTTTAATATATTTTGAAATCAGGAAGTGTAAGTCCTCCAACTTTGTTCTTTTACAAATTTTTTTTTTTTTTTTTTTGGCTATTTGGCGTCCCTCAAACTTCCCTACAAATCTTAGGATGACTTTTTCAATTTCTGCAAAAAATGCCATTGAGATTTTGACAGAGATTATGTTGAATCTGTAGATTACTTTGGATAGTATTGACATCCTAACTTAAGGACTTAATTAAGTCCTCCAATCCGTGATCAAAGGATGTTGAAAATGATGATTTTTACTCAACAATATATCATCATGAGTCAAACATACAGATTCATTCATCCACGTATTCAGTGAGAGTTCAGTAAGTGCCCACTGTGTTCCAGGAACTGTTCTAGGCACTTGGGATGTATTGGTGAGTTGAGATGGCATCTCACTCTATGGTTCAGGCTGGAGTGAAGTGGTGTAATCACGGTTCACTGCAGCCTTGACCTCCCTGGGCTCTGTCGATCCTCCCACATCAGCCTCCCAAGTAGCTGGGACCACAGGTGCACACCACCATGCTTGGCTAATTTTTGGATATTTTTTGTGGAGATGGGGTTTTGTCATGTTGCCAAGGCTGGTCTCTAACTCCTGGGCTCATGCCATCCACCTGCCTCGGCCTCCCAAAGTGCTGGGAGTACAGGTGTGAGCCGTTGCACCTAGCCTGTACCTGCCTTCTTGAAGCTTCTTTTTTAGCAGGGGGAAACAGACACTAAACACCAGGCTAATAAGTAAGTAAATGGTATAGTGAATTAGGACCTGATAGGTACTGTAGACATAAAAGAAAAAGTACAGCAGAGTGAGGAGAATTAGGAGGGCAGATGGGAAGGTGGGCTGTGATTTTAAGTAGGATGGTTGAACTAGAAATTTCCTTGAGAAAGTGGCTAAGTCTGTGTTCCTTAGAAAAGAGAGCTCAAAGGCTCATGCCTATAATCCCAGCACTTTGGGAGGCCAAGGTAGATGGATCACCTGAGGTCAGGAGTTCCAGACCAGCCTTGGTCAACATGGCGAAATCCTGTCTCTCCTAAAAATACAAAAAAATAGCTGGGCATGGTGGTGGGCACCTGTAATCCCAGCTACTTGGGAGGCTGAGGCAGGAGAATTGCTTGAACCTGGGAGATGGAGGTTGCAGTGAGCCAAGATTGTGCCACTACACTCCAGGCTGGGAAACAGAGCGAGACTCTGTCTCGAAAAAAAAAAAAAAAAGGAAAAGAGAGCCCAAGACGAGGCTTAGGTGCTGATACTTCCTGGGGAGGTGCCATCCCAGAGCAGCGTGGTGAGGACAGGTCACGAAGGCAGGGAAACCAAGGAAGAGATGCAGGCTGAGATGGCTGCAGGCTGACCACTGCTTCATTACAAGCCACAGAGATACAGACCAGGTGCTCAGCCAGAGGGGCATCCCCACACAGTTCATATGGAAAAACCATGCCTGAGAACAGCCCATTGGAAGGAGGGAGAAAGGGAGAGAGAAATCTTTTTGCCTGCTCACTCCTAACTCCCATTAGATGCAGCTGGAGCCGCAGGAGTCATGAGTCATGCCGCCTGGGCTCTGAGCTGTATCACTCGAACACTTTGGTAGCTCCTGCAGGAAGCAGCTCCCATGTCCTCCAACTGGGGAGTGTCCAAAAAGGGTGAGAGGAAACTGAGGCTCCGGCCATGCAGTGAGGAAGGTCTCCACAGTGATGGATGCTGAGCAAATGGCCAAGGTTTCTAGGGACAGAAAGGCTGACAGACTCAGAAGAGGCATGGTTTGTCGGATGCAAACTACCTATGTCATTCTTTGTGTGACAGTCTCTTTCCTCTTATTAGTGGCATGCAATTTTATGGAATAGATTTTAAACCATTTAAACATCTCCTCCTGAGAGCATTTAAGTTGATTCCAGTTGTTCACTAAAATCAGCATTGTCAAGACAAAGATGCTCCTCCATAGATCCTTGTGGAATTTGCCTGAGTATCTCTACTGTTAGAGCTCTAGAAGGAAAATTTCTGGACTTATAGCATGTGCATAACTAATTTTTAACAGTTGTTGTGAAATTTCCTTTCAAATATTTTGTTCCTATTTACACCCCCATTACAGAGTCTTGAACCCTTGTGATATGGTTGGGCTCTGTGTCCCCACCCAAATCTCATCTTGAATTGTAATCAAGGGAGGGAAGTGGTTGGATTATGGGAGCAGTTTCCCCCATGCTGTTTTTGTGGTAGTGAGTGAATTCTCATGAGATTTGATGGTTTTACAAATGGTAGTTTTTCCTGCTCTCTCTGTTTCTCTCGCCTGCCGCCATGTAAGAAGTGCCTTCTTCCACTTTCACCATGATTATAAGTTTCCTGAGGCCTCCCCAGCCATGTGGAACTGTGAGTCAATTAAATCTCATTCCTTTATAAATTACCCAGTCTTGGAAACTTCTTTATAGCAGTGTGAAAATGGACTAATAAACCTTGCCAATACTGAGCAGCTTTTAACTTTTTGCTAGTCAACAGGTGAAAATGTTTTCTGATTTTTATCTTTCATTTCTCTGATCACTAGCCATTTGTTTATTATCCATTTGTGTTTTTCTGATTAATTTTCTGATCTATTTTTCATTTTTTTAATTTAAAAATGCTTTATTGCTAAAAAAGGCTAACAATCATCTGAGCTGCCAGCGAGTAGTAATTCCTTTGCTCGCAGAGGATCTTGTCTCTATGTTGACGGTTGCTGACTGATGAGGGTGCTGGCTGCTGATCTATTTTTCTACGTGGTTGTTTATTCTTAATTGTTGCTATTTCTAACTTTCAGGGCCTATTTGTATATTAGGAGCATAAACCCTTTGTGTTTTATGTACAGGGTGACCATATGCCCTGGTGTGCTTGGTACGGTCCCAGCTTGTACCTTCAGTAATGATTGACTGCTCCCCCTTCACTCTCAAGCATCTAGGTTGGAGTGATAAACAGTACCTAACACCGCAGCCTCGCTGTGTCTGCCTCTCTCTTCCTCCACGGCACCTGGGTTTCTTTCCTTTACAAAGGCCAAGTATGATGAAGATGACACAGAATCAACTGCCCCAGAGTTGCACGAAGCTGTCTGCCTCTGGAGAGAGACACTTCAATTCCCCTTTAGAGCAGACAGGTCTTAGTTTAAAAACAAACTCACCAGGATAGATCTTTCAGCTGTATAAACACCATGCATTATTGCATTACTTAGTAGAGATAATCAACACTTGTTTACTGAATGGATGAGCAAATGAATGAGGAACCAGAAATAAGGATGTTTCTGTTGGATTACATTCTCAGTTGAAGGTAAATGGTGGAAACACAAAGAAAAGTTGGATCTGAACCAAGAACTTGGAATTAAGCAGAACAAAGTACCACCTAATCTCCCCTCCTGGTGCTTCTACCCCTGGTCCAGTGATTCTGAAGACCCGTATGTTATGGTGCACATGGTAACCTCAGCTACGTACTCTGTTGCGTAACCAACAACATCAGAAGAAGCTGAGAAGAGTCCCGTCCGCAGATGGAAAGGGCTCTAAGTGGATGGCCAGGGCATCTGCGCTGCTCCTAGGTGCCCAAAGCAATACCGATGTATGTTTTGGAAGCTAAAAGCTAAGCGTGCTACAGGTACTGGTGAGGAAAGTCTTATCTGAAGCCAGAGGTCATTTCAGTGATTTCTAAGGTGGCTATTGTGGAGGCCAGAACTGCCAAGGCATCCTGTATAACACTGAACATGGCAACAGTAATCCCAAGCACAGCTTCACTCCCTGGGGACGCGATGTGCGTCAGGCACTGTTCTAACCCTTTGTCTGTATTATCTCATTCAATCCTCATCATAACCTATGAAGTAGGATTACTCCCACTTTAAGATGAGAAAACAGGACACAGAGAGGTTGAGTAACTTGCTCAAGGTCACATGTCAGCAAGTGGCAGAGCTGGGGCCAAAATTCTGCCAGTCTGAGTGTTGAACACAGGGTCAAATTAAAGAATAGTTACTTGCCTCTTCAGAGTTTTAACATAGATAACCTTTTGGCAACCCTATGGAACAAACCAAGCAGAGATCAAAGGAGTGCCTGGATTCATATTCCAATTTTGTGGAAAGGCCTCCGGGGCTGTATTTTCTGTAATCTTAAATTTTAAAATGGCCTTCCAGAATCTAGACCATCCCAAATACAGGAATCCCTGAGCCCCAGAACTAGGCTAAATATCTGGTTGACTTTCCACTGCTTCTATTAATGGAAAAAAGACACGTGAAAAGCTGGAACAGACATCCATCTATCATCTGGGCTGGAGTTCAGCCCTCTGGCCACAGAGCCCAGGTAATTTTCCAGCTACCTGAGTACTGTTGATGAATTAAACTCCATAACCCTGACTTACTCAGAATTCTACCCAGGAGTACTTTCTGGCCAAAGGTGCATCATCAGTTGGGCATGGTGGCTCACGCCTGTAATCCCAGTGTTTGGGAGGTAGAGGCAGGCAGATTACTTGAGCTCAGGAGTTCGAGAACAGCCTGGCCGACATGGTGAAACCCTGTCTCTCCCAAAAATACAAAAAGTTAGCCAGGTGTGGTGGTGCTCGCCTATGGATCCAGTTACGTAGGAGGCTGAGGTGGGAGGATTACATGAGCCCAGGAGGCGGAGGTTGCAGTGAGCCATGTTTGTGCCACTGCACTCTAGCCTGGGTTACAGAGTGAGACTCCTAGGTACATGCAAGCTACTGGCTACACTTCAGTCCTTAGTTGAGAAGTTGGTTCCCAGGGGTTTCGTTCTATGAGTATGTTTTGGAACGTACATGTTACATATATTTTTATGTATTAAAATATTTTAACATAATATTTTAATTATGGAGAATGGGAAAAAGAGAAAACAAAACTTCACTTCCAGCGCATTTCCAGGAAGCTTAGATATACCCATGATGTCTCCTGTCAAGCATTTCCTTCCGTCTGATGTTCTCCTGCCAGTTCAATTTATTTCCAGGATTCACTGGAGACTCGGATGGCTTGGGGGCATCATTGCCATTACAATGTCGTCCGCCTCTCCCAGCGTACTCAGAGAATAGCAGGTAATGAATTCAGTTAGCCTGAGCTGCACTTCTGTGAACATTTCCCTATTCCGTTTGCACCTGGTGTTTTCATTAGGCTAGGAGGAGCCCCTCTAACAAGAGACCCCACGAAAGCACAGCTCAAAGAACAAAGAAGATACTTCCCACTGGCGTGGGAGGCAGAGGTGAGCGTCCCCGCTGGCGGGCAGTGGACGGAGCTCTGTGGATGGAGCCTCTGCCGTCTTGACCCTGCGGCTTCCAAGGCCACCCCAGTGGATGCCATTCCAGCCATGAGCAAGGGCTGCAGCTGGAATCCAGGAAGATCTCTTAGGCCAGCAATATGGAAATCGCACGGAGTGCTTTGTTAGTGCTTTGCCCCACAAGAGTCCCATGTTAAAACCTCACCCCAGGACCTCAGAATGGGATTGTATTTGCAGATGGGGCCTCTGAAGACGCGATTAAGTTAAATGAGGTCATAGGAGTGGGTCCTAAACCAATACTACGGATGTCCTTATGAGGAGAGATTAGGATACAGATACACAGAGTGGGATGACCCAGGAAAAGACCCTGTCTGTAAGGAAGGAGAGGAACCAGCCCAGCCCTGCAGACACCTTGGTCTCAGACTTCCAGCCTCCAGACCTGGGAGAACAGAGACATTTCTGTCGTTTAAGCCTGCAGGCTGCAGGGCTTTGCTACGGAAGCCCCGGAAACTCATAGAGGCTTCTAGTGACATTGCCCTCAGAATAACAGCCACATGTCACAACCAGCTACAGGGGAGGCTGGAAAATGAGGCCTCCAGGACCCAGCTCCATTTCTGCTGCTGTGGAGAAAGGAAAGACCAATGTTGATGGGTCATTAGCCATGTGGGCCTCCCCTAGAGACAGGTGTTCGGCCCCACCACCCTGTGCAGTCGGTCAATGAAGACCTCGGAGAGGGACGTGGCAGGAGCATCTGTCCAGCTTGGTGGGGGGGAATCTACAAAGTGTAAGACTTGTCTTAAGAAATGGGCTCCTTATGTGAAGAAACAAATGAGGTGCAATGGGAAATAGAAAAGAAAGAGACGCAGACTGGAGTGATGAGGGAAGACCTCCACAGCAGGCAGAGCTGGCCACAGCTCACGAGACTCCAGTGAGTGGGGAGGAGGGAGCAGGCGTGTGTGATGGGTGTGGCATGGCCGTGGGAATGAACGCCGTGCCTGCATCTGGACCTTCAGTGTCCGTCTGGAATCTAACCCCGGCGCCCTCGGTCCCCATGTCTTCCCGATCCCACACTCTTCCAGTACCTTTGTTCTCCGTGTAAGCTGAGCAGAGTGATTTCTGCTGTTAGGAACCAAGACCCCTGGCTACAAAACAGATCTGCTAACCTGGAATGGCGGGGGCAAGCACAGGCTGAAGACAGAGGTGTAAGGCTTCAGAGGACAGCAAATGCAGTCGCTCCAAGAATAGATCTAATATGTGCACAATGCACAAGTCCCTCTCGGCTGTGGGCTGCATTTATTCATTCATTCAGCACACACTTACTGGGTGTTTTCTGACTCCCATTGTTCTGCACGTGAAGTTTCTGGATGGCCCCCGGAAGGTGGGAAGAACGGGGATGCTCTGATGGAAATCCTGGCTTTACAATGGGAATGGGAGCTCAGTGGCAGAGGAGTTGAGGATGAGAGGAGAATAGGACATCCTAGATGCCCCCGGGAAGCTGCAGGCGCAACCCACACACAGCTGGGGCACCTGAGAGAGTGAGAACACGGGAAAGAAGAAAGCAAGGCATTGGGGAAGACACTTGGCAGACAGAGGGAACAAGCAAAGGTGTGTTCTGAGGAGACAGAAGGCATCAGAAGGGCAGGGAGAGGTCCAGGAAAACTCAACATCACAGAAGCTAAGAGAGGACAAAGCTGCAGGGAAGAGGTCAAAGGCTGGCCGGCTGAGCATGACTGGCTAAGTGAGCTGTCGCCCACATATTGGAACACTAAACTGAATGTTAGCTATTCCATGGTAGATTAATATTTGTTTTCAATGAAATATATCTGCAATGTACTGCAAAGTGAAAGCCTCGGCACTCGGACACGTGTGCAGGGGTTCCAAGGGCGTAGACCCGCGTGTAACGTGGATGTCACCGGGGCAGGCGCCAGCAGCAGAATGGAAGTTGAGCTAGGTACATTTCTCGCCACAGGGCTTCCTTGGAGGCATCCTGTGCGGGGCCAGCACCAACCTCCCATCTCTGTTGGGTAATCTTAGCCTGATGGGTGAACATCTGGCTGAAGAAAGGGAATGGGCTGTTCCTGAGAGCAGAGGGTAGCGCGTGGCAGATCTGCAGCCTAAAAGAGAATAAAGAATATTCTGTACAGCTCTCATCTCTTACCTGGTTGCTTGCAGAGTCCAATGCCCACCTGGGTTCAGGGGCCCTTCACTGGGCTGTCAGCAGATGAGATTGTGGATGTGTACCACTCTGCAAAGCCTGGCTCTGCATGCCCACAGCCACGTGGCCTTTCTCCCCTAGGCGGTTCCAGTCCTCATTGCTGTCAGTCCTTATCACCCTCAGTCCTCGTCGCCCACAGTCCTCATCGCCCTCAGTCCTCCTCGCCCTCAGTCCTTGTCATCGCCCTCAGTCCTCGTTGCCCTCAGTCCTCATCGCCCTCAGTCCTCCTCGCCCTCAGTCCTCCTCGCCCTCAGTCCTCGTCGCCCTCAGTCCTTGTCATCGCCCTCAGTCCTCGTCGCCCTCAGTCCTCGTCGCCTTCAGTCCTCCTCGCCCTCAGTCCTCCTCGCCCTCAGTCCTTGTCATCGCCCTCAGTCCTCGTCGCCCTCAGTCCTCCTCGCCCTCAGTCCTCCTCGCCCTCAGTCCTCCTCACCCTCAGTCCTCATTGCTCTGAATGTTCATGAAGGGCATGATTTCTTCCCTGTGTGGTTGGTGCAAAAGTAATTGCAGTTTTTGCCATTACCAATAAATAGTAGCAAACAATGTCATATTTTGTAGGGACATAATTTTCCACAGGTCTCGTGATTGTCTGTACACCCTGAAAGCAAAGATCTCAATAACCTCTGCCCCAGGATGTCTTGTCATGGATGTCTGCAGACAACCTTGCTTTGGAATTTGAAGGGTCCCCTCCAGAGAAAAGATTCCCGTTCCCTAAGCTGGAGGATCCTCTCCTGTCCTGGAATCCACAGTGAGTGCAGGTCTCATTCTGTGGGGATTAGGGCTTATATAACTAAGACAAAAAATGCTAGTACTCTGCCTGCTGCTGTGACTGTGAGTGATACACCATCCTTTGTCTCTAATGCAGGAGTCTTGCGTCTTCTGCCAGCAGCCACGAAACTATGGCAGCCTAACTTGTTAGACAGCAAGTAGAGTAAGATCTCAGACCCATTTATAGAATTTTGTTAAGAAGCAGACAAACCTTACCAGCAAGGCTTATAATCTAATTAAAGGAGCTCAAGACTCCTATATAGTTCCTAAAGAAGAAAGTGCGTCCTGGGCTCCCGCCCTCTCCCTGCCTGTCCTGTCACCCACTACAGTGGTGACTCAACCAAAGGTGCTCGGTGAAAACTGGGCTAGAGGTGAGCTCTTGGTGCCTGTTTCCAACGCAGGCGTTCTCAGACCTGAGCAGCCGGCTTCGAGTGGGAGAGTCGTCTACTCTTCCCAAGCCCTCTTGCTGTGCCAAGTCAACCACAGCCGACAAGAAGACCGACATGGTGCTTGGTCATGTTGATCTGATGAGGACGGCGGCACGGACAGCTTCGATTTTCAGTGACGCTGGCGCACTTTACACACACATTCCTTTGAATTCTCAACACATCCTGTAAGGCTGAAACTCCTTTCCCCACGTCACAGATGGAGAAAACTCAGCTAGATCAAGGTCATGTTGCTAGAAAGTGACCTAACTGGGTTTAAACCCACCAGCTTGGCAGCTCACAAGTAAGCTGCGAATGCTGGATGGAAACCCAAAACCGTGTTAGTGTTCATTAGGCAAAACCGGGGAATGCCGGCGAGGAGGAGCAGCGCGGGCTGCCGGGTGCTCCGCGTGCTGCAGATACGAGGTGGTTTTTGGAAGACAAGCTGCTTACATGGCCTTGTGGCCATCTGGCTCTTGTTTGTGGTGGCGGGGTGACTAAAGGGCACGGGGTGTGGAGGCTGATCTGTCATTTCTTGTATCTTATTGGGCACAGGCTGTATTTACACACGTGAGTGACTCCCAGGGCACGAGGCAGGTAGGGTCGGGCTTGCCAGTGGCCAGTCCTGCTCACTCAGCAACCCAGAGTGGGCTCCTGAAGGGCAGAGCATAGAGGGCCCCCAGGAAGGACCCACCTAGACCTGGATTCTGTCTCTCCTTATACACCCCAAAAGTCCTGGGCTGAAATGTCACACCGAATGCATCCCTCGCCTCATTTTTCTTTTCTCTCTTTTTTATGCTATTTCTTGTCTTCTGTCTCTTTATTTTGGGGGTGGAATTGTGTCCCCCTGAAAGGTTTGTTGCAAACCTAACTCCTGGCACCTGAGAAAGTGGCTTTGTATGGAAAGAGGGTCCTTGCAGGCGTAGTTCATTAAGATGAGGTCATATGGAGTAGAAGGGTGTTTGTGCCGTATGCCAGCAATCTTAGAGACACACGGAAAGCAGATGCCACATGGAGACACAGACACACAGAGGGAAGCCGGCCATGTGACGGTGGCGAGGGAGATCAGAGTTACGGAGCTGCAAACCAAGGAATGCCAACCCATGCGGCAAGGCCAGCAGCGGGGACAGAGACGCGTGCAGGGAGGCCGGCGGCCAGGACAGAGGCAAGTGTAAGGGAGGTTGGCAGCTGGAACAGAGGCGCGTGCAGGGAGGCCAGCGGCCAGGACAGAGGCGCGTGCAGGGAGGCCGGCGGCCAGGACAGAGGCGCGTGCAGGGAGGCCGGCGGCCAAGACAGAGGCGCGTGCAGGGAGGCCGGCGGCCAGGACAGAGGCGCGTGCAGGGAGGCCGGCGGCCAGGACAGAGGTGCGCACTGGACAGAGGCGCGTGCAGGGAGGCCAGCGGCCGGGACAGAGGCATATGTACAGAGATGAGCAGCCGGGACAGAGGCATATGTACAGAGATGAGCAGCCAGGACAGAGACACGTGTACAGAGGCCAGCAGCTGTGACTGAGGCGCATGCAGGGAGGCCAGCGGCCGGGACAGAGGTATGTGCAGGGGGAGGCCAGCGGCCGGGACAGAGGCGTGTGTGCGGAGGCCAGCAGCGGGGACAGAGGCATGTGCAGGGGGGCCGGTGGCCGGGACTGTGACACGTGCAGTGGGTCCATAGCCAGGACAGAAGCACGGAGAAGACTGGCCCTCAGAGCTCCCCAAGGGGGAACCACCTCTGGCCAAGACCTTGGTGCTGGCCTCCTGGCCCCCTGAACAGTGAGAGGCCACGCCCTGTGATTGTCAGCCCCTGTCTGGCGGTGGATTGCTGTGCAGACCCCGGACGCTCGCCCACCTTGCAGTTTTTCTTTCTGCGGCTTTTTCATTTACTCACTATTTTCTTCCTTTCTCATCGGCTTCCCCTCCAGGAAGTGCACTACTTATTGCTATGTCACAAGGTCCAAGCAAATGCTATGGCTGTGCCACCTGGCTCCCTTTGGGATTTTCCTGGGGCCCCAGGGACTATAAATGAGACCAGGTGGGCTTTGCCCCTAAGCCTGGCTGCCCCCAGACTCAATCCCGGCTCAGTCCAGCTCCCACCTCCTGGGAGGCCCCAAGCATGGGCTCATCTTCCCCACAGCAAACAGAGCCTCGGTGGCTATGCGCGGAGAAGCCAAGTCCTCCGTCAGACAGCAAGAGGGGTTTTATCCTGGGTACGTTTTTGAAAATTAAAATTCAGGGGTGGGGTTGGGAGCAAAGTCTTTTTTTTCCCATGAGTAGGTCTTTCCCACGGTGACGAACGTAAAGACAACAAAATAATGCGTGAGCGTCAGCATCACCTCCACCTCCCGAGACGCAAGGGGAAGCCAGGCACATCTGTCGCAGGTGAGGGCTGCTCTCGCCCAGTACAGCCCAGGGCAGCCCAGGGCAGGGGCTGGGCTGTTCAGCAGCCTCTGGGGCCTGGAGAAAGTGGGCCCCTTCTGGAGGTGTGACCTGGCCAGAGTCCTCCTGGGCTGACCCAGTGGGATCCTCCTGAGCCCCTTCTCCTGCAGGAACTGCTGGATCCAGGCCTGCTGCACGCTGGAGTGGGGCCAGTTGGCCTGTCCGTGTTGGGGGAGGTACCCCGCCCAGCTGCCCAGGCACACACCAGCCTGTACCCACCCTTCTAAGCCCACAATTAAGAGCCCATCATGCGCTCCAGCTTCAGACCCTGCTCCACGGCTACCTCTCAGACTGCCCTTTTAGTCGCTTGCTCCAGTTACCTTTTCATCAAAGGCCTCGAGACTCAGCCAATTCAGGAGACCATGATGGGCCAAAGAAGGCATCTGTGAATGGGGTGTCTGCCTGTGGGGCCTCATTCCCAGCAAGGGGACTGTCTATAGCCTTTCCAAAGGGACAGGGCCCGATGGGAAAAGGGGGAAGAGAAGGAGAAGAGCAGTGGAGAAGGGAGCCAGCAGATACACTGGCCCAAGGCAGCAGGTTAGAGGCTGTGACGCCTGCTTTTCCAGGTCACAACGGGAAGGAAAGTCAGCTGGACACTGCCCCAACCCTGGCCTGTGGCTGCAGCCCAGAGCCCCGTCCACTTCGGGGGACACTGTCATGCACGGCAGCAGGCACCCATTCCTGGACCGCGGGGTCCTCTCTCCTCCGAGCCCATGGCCACACAGCTGGCACAGGCCTGTGTCTGATCTGTTTGACTGGCTTGGCGCACTGTCCTGTGTGAGGCCCAGGAGCACAGAACCACGGAAACCCAAGGATGGAAGAGGCTGCCAAGGGCTGTGTTCAGCATCCTGCTGGGCAGAACTGCCTCCTTGCTTCCTGACGGGGACAGGGAACTCATTGCCTTTCGTGGTGCCCACTCCACCTAGGATGCTCTGGCGAGTGTCACTCTCTCACCAGCATTTTTTGTTACTTTCTTGCTGTTGTGGTAAAGTATATCTAACATAGAATTTACCAGTTTCAAATGCACCATTCAAGGGCACGAAATACATTCACAGAATTGTGCATTTTTCCCCACCAACCACCTCCAGAACTTTCTTCCATCTCCTAAATGGAAACTGCACCCACTAAGCAGCAACTCCCCACTCTGCCTGCCCCAGCCCCAGCACCCACCATTCTACCTTCTCTTTCTGTGAATGTGACAACTCTAGGGACCTGCTATGAGCGGGATCATTCAATACTTGTCCTCCTGTGACTGGCTCATGTCCTCTGAGCTCACCTCTGCTGGAGCGTGGGTCGGGTCCCTCCCCGTGGCTGAGCACTCCTCTGCCTGTATAGTGTGGGTCATGTCTCATGGCTGAGCACTCCTCCACTGTATAGTGTGGGTCTGGTCCCGTGGCTGAGTACTCCTCCACTGTATAGTGTGGGTCGGGTCCCGTGGCTGAGCACTCCTCCACTGTATAGTGTGGGTCGGGTCCCGTGGCTGAGTACTCCTCCACTGTATAGTGTGGGTCTGGTCCCGTGGCTGAGTACTCCTCCACTGTATAGTGTGGGTCGGGTCCTGTGGCTGAGCACTCCTCCACTGTATAATGTGGGTCGGGTCCCGTGGCTGAGTACTCCTCCACTGTATAGCGTGGGTCGGGTCCCGTGGCTGAGCACTCCTCCACTGTATAGTGTGGGTCGGGTCCCGTGGCTGAGTACTCCTCCACTGTATAGTGTGGGTCGGGTCCCGTGGCTGAGCACTCCTCCACTGTATAACGTGGGTCGGGTCCCGTGGCTGAGTACTCCTCCACTGTATAGCGTGGGTCGGGTCCCGTGGCTGAGCACTCCTCCACTGTATAGTGTGGGTCGGGTCCCGTGGCTGAGTACTCCTCCACTGTATAGTGTGGGTCGGGCCCCGTGGCTGAGCACTCCTCCACTGTATAGTGTGCATCAGGTCCCTCCTTGTGGCTGAGCACTCCTCTGCTGTATAGTGTGGGTCGGGTCCCGTGGCTGAGCACTCCTCCACTGTATAACGTGGGTCGGGTCCCGTGGCTGAGCACTCCTCTGCTGTATAGTGTGGGTCTGGTCCCGTGGCTGAGCACTCCTCTGCTATAGCGTGGGTCTGGTCCCGTGGCTGAGCACTCCTCTGCTATAGCGTGGATCAGGTCCCGTGGCTGAGCACTCCTCTGCTATAGCGTGGATCAGGTCCCGTGGCTGAGCACTCCTCTGCTATAGCGTGGGTCAGGTCCCGTGGCTGAGCACTCCTCTGCTGTAGCGTGGGTCGGGTCCTGTGGCTGAGCACTCCTCTGCTGTATAGTGTGCATCAGGTCCCTCCTCGTGGCTGAGCACCCCTCTGCTGTATGGATGGACCACATGGGGTTCATCCCACCAGTATTTTAGGCTCCCCTTGTCAGCTGGCTTCTTCACATCCTAGAAGTATGTTTAGGTCTCTTCCATGTATTAGCACACATAACAAATCCATAAAACAGCAAAACAAGAGTCTGAGACCCACCCATTTTGACACAGTGAAAAACAAGAGCCTGAGACACACCTGTTTTGATGTGGTGAAAGAGCTTGCAAAGCCTCCCTAGCTAGGCACCACATGTCGGGGGCTCAGACATCACAAATGTGTCTCCCCGCAGTTCTGGAGGCTGGAAGTCCAAGATCAAGGTTGGGCAGGGCTGGTTTCTCCTGAGGCCTCTCTCTGTGGCTTGTAGACAGATGCCTTCTCCCTGGGTCCTCACATGGTCATCCCTCTGTGTGTCCGTGTCCTCATCTTCTCTTCTTCTAAGGACACCAGTCCTATGGGATTAGGGTTCACCCCAGTGAACCGATTTGACCTTAATTTCCTCTTGAATGGCTCTACCTCCAAATACAGCCACATTCTGAGGCCTCCCCCAGGGCTTACAGACAGCTATTTTTACCTTCCTGCAGGGATCTCCCTGTGGGTGTCTGTGTCCAATGTCCCCCATGTTTAAGGACACCAGTCATACTGGACTAGGGCCCACCCTAACAAGTTCATCTTAACTTGATCACCTCTGTAAAGACCCCATCTCCCTACAAGGTCCTTCTGAGGTCCTAGGGGTTAGGACTTCATCCTTTGGATTTATGGGGACACAATTCAGCCCCTACCATCTTGGAAACTCTCACCCACTTAATCCATTCTCCTCCCTGGAAGTTCAATGTTGTTTTGATGTTTATGTGTAACGTCGCTTTAAAAACTCTTTGTCTCTTAATCACAACAACAAACACATGGCTGTGGTTTCCCCAGCTCCTTTGTGTGGCTGTGGGTCCCCATCTCCCTTGCTCCGAGATGTCTGTTTTGTTTTATGCAGTTTCCTTCAAGCCCAGCCTTTCATCCTAAGGGCCTCCTATGGACTGAATGTTGGCGAGGCCCCAGAATTCCCATGCTGGAGCCTCAAACCCCAGTATGGCTGTGTGTGGAGTAAGGCAGCCGTAAAGGTTACATGAGGCCATAAGGGTGGGCCCTGATCCCATGAGATTAGTGCTCTTATAACAAGGGACACCAGAGAGCTCGCTCACTCTCTCCCCGATGCTGGCACCAAGAAAGGCCACTGAGGGCAGGGTAGGAAGGTGGCGTTTTGTGAGCCTGGAAGAGGGGCCTGGTGAGAACCCAGCCATGCTGGCACCCACCCCTCAGGACTCCAGCCTCCAAAGCCTGAGAAATGAGTGTCTGTGGTTCAAGCCACCCAGTCTGCGGTATTTTGTTAGGCAGCAGGAGAAAGCTATGGAGGGCTGTTATTTTGTTTGTATCATCTCTCATGATTTGAAAGCTCTCTATATTTTTAGTTGTAAAAGTAGTAACCTCGACATTTTTCTAAACCATTCTTTACCATCTACCTCTTTAATATTTATTTGCAAGAGCCCCCCAACCCCCACTGCCCAATATAGTTCAAATATCTTCACTTTCCTCTATGTCTTTCTCACTCCCCACTTCCAAATTCCTGGTATGTTCATAGATCTTTGAATCACGCATCACCTCTTTCCAAATACTTTGTGATTCTGCATTCAGTTCACGAGCTTGGTTTTCTGTTGTTCTGTTTTAATTATTTCTACTTTAGTAACCCTAATGGTTTCTTCTGTTTAACTCATCTTTGAACACCAATAACTCTGTGTAGGATCCGTCCTGCTTAACCCATTTAGAACATGCGCTTCACGCAGCCAGATCACAGCAACTACTGGGGTTTCACCTGGTGTAATCCAAGCCTGAGGGGCCAACTGCAGCTCTCTCCACTGCGGTCCTAACAGATGGAAGGGGACCTGGTCTCCCTTGTGCGATCTGAGCTTGCAGTGTAGGCACCCAGTTAATATCCATGGAGTGATGGTAAATGGAGTCCAAATGCAAGAAGAAATCTGCAAGTAACTGTCCTGGGGCCCAGGGAGCAGGGCCAATGCCCACACCGCCGGGGGGACGTCTATACTGCACAGCTGAGTGGCTCCGCACCCTGTCCCCATGCCCCTGGAAACCCATCAGAGCATTTCCCTGGATGCCTGTCTTTGTCTCTCTTGACTGGGATATTCAGCCTCGCCCCAGTGGCATTTGGACAGGATAACTGTGTGGAGCTGTCCTGTGCAGGGCTGGGGGCCTCTCTGTGGGGTGATCCTGTGCATGGTCGGGGACCTCTCTGTGGGGCTGTCCTGTGCAGGGCTGGGGATCTCTCTGTGGGGCAATCCTGTGCATGGCCGCAGGTCTGCCTGCATCCTTGGCCTCTGCCCATTTAGATGCCTGTGGCAGCCCCTCCTCCAACCAAATCAGCTCCAGACGCTGCCAGTGGCCCCTGGAACCAAAGACAGGGATTCAAAGGCAGGCCAAGGCTGGTCATCTGTCTCTGCCCCACACACAGCAGGCACTTCGATGCCCTCAGCTTGCATTCCAGAAAGATCTGCCACTGTGAGGCGCAGGGCCTTTCTCCCACCTCCCCAATGGCAGAAATACACCTCTGGTGACCTGGGGCCCACCTGGGGACATTACCTGGGCATCGTGCCTCAGAAAACCACACCCTAGGCCAGGTGCGGTGGCTCATGCCTATAATCCCAGCACTTTGGGAGGTCGAGGCAGGTAGATCACGAGGTCAAGAGATTGAGACCATCCTGGTCAACATGGTGAAACCCTGTCTTTACTAAAAACACAAAAAACAGCTGGGCGTGGTGGCGGATGCCTGTAGTCCAAGCTACTCAGGAGGCTGAGGCAGGAGAATCGCTTGAACTTGGGAGGCGGAGGTTGCAGTAAGCCAAGGTCGCATCACTGCACTCCAGCTTGGGCGACAGAGCGAGACACTGTCTCAACAAACAAACAAACAAAAACAAGAACAAAAACCAAACGGAAAAACCCACACCGTACACTGTGGGCCCTGCGGCGGCCGCGGTGCAAGCACCCTCCCCTTGACGCCGCTCCTGTTGCTGCGGGCCTCGTGCTGGCTCCGTGCTCTCCCTTTTCTGGGGCTCTCCCGGGGCCTTCCTGGGGCCCTCCTGGGGCTCTCTCGGGACCTCCCTGGGGTTCTCCTGGTACCTTCCTGGGGCTGTCCTGGGGCTGTCCTGGGGCTCTCCCCAAACGTTCCTGGGGCTCTCCCCAAACGTTCCTGGGGCTCTCCCGGGACCTTCTCGGGGCTCTCCCCAGACCTTCCTGGTGGCTGTCCTGGGACCTTCCTGGGGGCTTTTCTGGGGGTCTTCCTGGGGCTCTCCCAAGTCCCTCCTGGGACCTTTCTGGGGCTCTCCCGTGGCCCTCCCAGGGCTCCCCTGCGCCCGTGTGTCTTTAGTGGGAGGGCGCTTTCAGCCTCCTTCTCCCACGCACCGGTCCCGCCAGGGCAATCCAGGGGCCGCGGTGGCTGCTGAGTCCCCGGCCCGGGAGGCGCGGTCACCCCGCAGTCGGATGCCACCGCGGCCCACGCCGCCCCGCAGCGCCCCCCAAGGCTTCCCGCGCGGGGACTGAGTGCCGCCCTGGGCTCTTCCCCGCCCCTTCGCCCGCGCCGCGCCGCACCAGCGCCCCCTGGCGTCCATCCGCGCGCCGCGCGCTCCGACTCCCGCCCACCCTAGAGGGAACGCGGAGCCCTGCAGGTGACTTCAAGGCACAACGTGTAGCGGGAATTTCGTCGCTGAGAAATGCAGGGTGTACGCCGGTTCTCTTTCCTTATGCTGTATACACACTAGACAGAGCTTTTGGCAAGGTATTCACTGAGGTTACAGGAGACAGGGACTTGGGACTTGTTTTCTAGATTGCTGAAAATGAAGCTTTGAGAGCAGGAATGACACATAAGTGGCTGAAACGTAAAAAACTAGGTCAAATTACAAATACAATAGAAATAGCCACCGGGTCCACCCAGACCCGGTCCCTAGCCGCCTTGCAATCTGCTGCTTTAACTAGCTGTTTTCATCCGATTATAACCAACCATCCACCCCTTCAGTGGGTCCAGGGACTGCAGAGTCACATAAGAGAGCATCGCATACAGCAAGTAACACATTGAGGGGCACTCCCTAAAGACAACACCCACATAAAGAGAGCACTACATAAAGAGAGCACTCACTAAAGATAGTATCTACATAGAAAGCATCCCCATAAAGAAAGCACCCACATAGAGAGAGCACCCACACAGAGGGAGCACCCACATAGAGAGAGCACCCACATAGAGAGAGCACCCACACAGAGGGAGCACCCACATAGAGAGAGCACCCACATAGAGAGAGCACCCACACAGAGGGAGCACCCACATAGAGCACCCACATAGAGAGAGCACCCACATAGAGCACCCACATAGAGAGAGCATCCCCATAGAAAGAGCATCCCCATAGAAAGAGCACCCATACAGAAGGAGCACTCCCACAGAGACAGCACTAACATAGAGAGCACCCCTATAGAGAGCACCACCATAGAGAGAGCACCCACACAAAGGGAGCATCCACATAGAGAGAGCACCTACATAGAGCACTCACATAGAGCATCTCCATAGAGAGAGCACCCCCATAAAGACAGCATCCACACAGAGGGAGCACCCCCATGGAGACAGCACTCAGAGCATCCCCATAGAGAGAGCACCCCCACAAAAAGAGCACCCACACAGAGGGAGCACTCACCTAGAGAGAGCACCAACATAGAGAGAGCACCCCATAGAGCACCTACATAGAGCACCCCCATAGAGAGAGCACCCACACAGAGAAACCACCTACATAGAGAGAGCACTCATATAGAGAGAGCACCTACATAGAGAGAGCACTCATATAGAGAGAGCACCTACATAGAGAGAGCACTCACATAGACAGCACCCACGTAGAGAGAGCACTCACATAGAGAGAGCACTCACATAGAGAGAGCACCCACATAGAGAGAGCACTCACATAGACAGCACCCACGTAGAGAGAGCACTCACATAGAGAGAGCACTCACATAGAGAGAGCACCCACATAGCACCACTGTCAGGGTGGAGGGGTGCAGATGCAGAGGGAGAGGGCTGCCAGGAATGCCCCACCCTGCTCACTGCCTGCCCCATGCCGGGAGCTCTGGCCAGGTGGCCTTACTTGCCTACAGGTGTCTGTGGCTGCGAACCTGTCTGTTTGACCTGGTGGAGAATGGAGCCTCCCATTAATCCCCAGATGCTCCTGCCTACTGTCAAAACCTAGGAAGAGAGAGAGAAGACACTTACCAACAATACTCTGAAGCCAGCAAGGTAAGAAGCTTTGCCCTTGGGGACCAGGTAAAAATTATAACAGATGCTGCAGCCTCTGCCAAAATGAATCTGTAAATGAGTCACTTTGGTAGCAGGCGCAGTAATGAAGAAAAATACTTTTTTTCATTCGTGGGGGTAAACAGCTGAAAAAATAATATTAGTAAGGGGGAAAAACAAAAGAGAAGGCTGGGGAATTCTTCCTGCACAAAAACCACGGAGCCAAACCTCTCGGTGCCTGTGAGAGAGGACGACGCTCATTCCCCTCTGGTCCTACCACCAGTCGCCACACTTTGCCCTTTGTAGCCAAGGACAGGCCTGCGAGCTGGAGAGAGCAGGAGAGCCACGGAGTCTGGAGCCAGACACCAAAACTGCTGAGAAGCGAAGGAGGACTGTGGAAGTCAAGGCGTGAGTGTCCTTCACACAGCCTGCAGATCTTTCACCACCTGCGTCCTGGAGGCTTCCTCCGCGTCCTCCTGGGGTTCTCCTGCCTTGGGAACCAAGCTCCTTCCGAAGCAGCGCAGCACCCCCGCCAGCCCCGCCCCACCCCGTAGGAAGCTCAGAGAAGGCGCAGAGACCTAAGGACTACAGGGTGGGCGATCATCCAAGCTCCACCAGTAAGGGCAAGGAGTACGCGGCTGGAGCAGGTTTCCGGCCCAGAAGGCATTTATTTCCCTGAAACGTCTGAAGACGCCGCTGCACAGGCTTCTGACCCTGCAGTGTCGCTGTGCGGGAGCTCAAGGTCATTTCAGGGCCGGAGCAAGACTTTGGGGTTCTTCACCCCGCGTGTGCTGGGCCTCACTCAGTGGGTAGACTTTCCCCGAATCCCCGCTTTCAGCCTGGGCCCTACCCTGAACCTCAGTCCTGTGACTGCTGCTCCCAGGACAGAGATTTCTGGTTCAGTTTCTCCCAAAACCAATGCCCTCGTCCTCTGCGGGAGTAGGCTTGGAAGACCACGCCAGCGTCTCACTGCTCCCTGAAAGACGTCCAGCCGATGTTCCTCTTCCCTCTCATGCTGTCCCTCGGGGGTTTCGGGCCCCAGTTTCCCGGCCTGCTGGGCTCACACACTCCCTCGGCTTCCTAAAGATTAGGCCTCCGGCTTCCTGCAGTCTCCAGGTCGGCTTCCACTCCCGGCTTCCTGGCCACACCACTCAGCGCTGGTTATTGCATCTGTGTTATTCCCTCCTCTGCTCTTTATGTGGTGGGTTTATGTAGTTTCCATTCTTTACCTTATTAAGACAAATAAAAAATAAAAAGAATAATGAAACGGATACAAGCTGTTCCGCCCCGTTAAGAAACAGAACCTGCAGCACAGCTCAAACCCCTTGGGCTCCCCTCCTCCTGCCTCTCCCCATTCCCCCACCCCACACAGAACCCTTGCTGTGGGTTAAATGTGTTCCCCCTCAAATTGATATGGTAATAGCCTAAATCCCCAGCACCTAGAACATGAGCTTATTTGGAAATAGGGTCTTTGGAGCTGTAAGGAGTTAAGATGAGGTCGTTCTGGAATATGGTGGTCCCAAATCCAATGTGCCGGCCTCTTTGTAATAAGTGGAAATGTGGACACAGGAGCACACAAGGAGACGGCCAGGGGAAGAGTGCAGTGATGCTGTTGCCAGCCAGGGAGCCACTGGCAGCCAGAGAGGATGGGACAGACCCCTCCCTGGTGACCCGGAGGGACTGTGGCCCTGTGACAACTGGCTCTTGGATATCTGGCTTCCAGAATCGCGAGACAGTCTGTTTCTGCTGAGGCCACGTGGTCTCTGGTGCTTCGGGTGGTAGTTGCAGGAAACCATACGCTCTCCCTGAACTGGGCATTTGTCTCTTACCCCTAAGACCCTTTCTGTGAGTGTCTCCTGGTTTCTTCCTCCACAGGATGGACAGCAAAGGTGAAATGGAGGAGGAAAGCCTGGGGAGGCATGAGGAAGGCTGCTGGGCACCTGAGACCTTGGGCAGGGCCCATTAGGGACCCTGGGCCACAGCTCAGCTCAGCCAGGGCCCTCCTAGGTCTGCACAGCCCCAGGCCTCATCACAGCCGTCATGGTGCTGCTCCTGCCACACCGGTAAAGGTCCCACTGCACGAGTGGAGAGAAGCGTCTCCCTCGCGTTTCTGGGTCCGAGACTGCCTTGGACTGGGGGAAGCTCCATTTTGGGGTGGGACCAAGAGTCAGAGACCCCCTCAGGGGCAGCTGTGAACGTGTGGACAAGTTTCTGTGCCTGGGCAGCTAGATAAGTCCAGCCTCCTGATCCTTTTGTGGCTGCAGAGACTGTCCCTTGTCCCCTAGTATCCACTCTTCCTTCTAGAACCATCTGGGCTGTCCCAGATATCCTGTGAAAGACTTCGCTCCCCAGCCTCCATGTAGCTAAGGGACCATGTGTGACTCAGTGGCCCAGGACAGCAGCAGAAGTGGCCCGAGAAGCTTCCGGCTGGGGTATGTATAGGGTGGCGCCTCTTGCCCCTTGCTCTACTGGTGTGCAGGGGACACAGACGTGAGCCAGGACCCAGGAGGCTGCTGGACGGCTCAGGCTGGGTAGGAGCCATCCCTCTCTGACTCCTTTCACCCGCTGATGTGTACCGGGGCAAGGCTTACCTGGATGAACACCGTGAATGAATAGTAGGAACAGCAATGGGGTAAGCCCCACCTTGGGGCATCGCAGCACCAGGAATGCGGCTTGGCACTAACACGCATGACCTCGGCTAAGCTTCACGACAGTCCTATAAGAGGAGGGCTGTCTTTATCCTGTTTCTCAGATGAGAAGACTGAGGCCCAGAGAACTGCACAGCCGCTCAGGCCGCACAGGCAGGAAAAGGTAGATATGGGATTAAACTCCAGCCTCTGCCATTCGTCACTGGCTGAAAGTGGCAGTTACCCCTCTGAGTTCCCTCAGCTGTCCAAGTGGCAAGCGGTGCCCTCAGGGCTGCTGTGAGGTCCGAGTGAGACAAGGACCAGCCGGGCCCCATTAAAGGGCCATTTTGAGGTGCAAAAAGGCTGATATCTGCAACTCTGTTGGTGCAACCTCATATGTAAAGAGCCAGGGGAGGGGCTAGAACCACAGCAGACACTGTCGTCGTCCTGATCCGAAGGGCACCTTAAAGGGGAGCTGCACCCCAAAACACCGGGAGCTTTTCCATTGTCCTGGGAGAACAGGGGAAGCCTGGTGTGGAAAATGCATTGGGTTTAACTGCAGCCTTTTGTGGATGGCAGTGCTGTGCGTGTGTGTGTCTGTGTGTGTGTCCAGGGATGGGGTGGTGGCATTTTATTGGTAACCTAAATAACTGTAGTGAAAGCTTCCAGCACAGCAGAAAGGCAAAGTCACTCATTGTTTTTTCATTAAGAGTGTCTAAATGACAGATTGGAGCAGGTGCAATATTATCATTTAATTTGTCTCTCTGCCATTTTTTAGGCTACAAGTGCTCTCCTGGGTCTTAGGAGGAACTAGTTGAAAATGTTCAAGGCACCAACCATTCCAATGTTTTTAACAATTTAAAAGCAATTGAAGCTAGCAGAAATACTGCACCGTGAAAACATCAGTGCTGTTAACCCACTGGACAGGACACTCCAGGATCACGCTTAAGTTGCACTTTATTCTCAGACGCCAACTCCATCCCCAAAGGACGCTATGATAAGAAATATCTTCTCCAGAGCAAAGACAATCTTGCCCAAGGTGCTCCAAAGATGTCCAGGCATAAAACCAAGCCCCCGTCTTTAGAAATGATCGAGTCAGGCAGCAAGCTTGCCTCCCTGGGAGCCCCCACCCCCACCCTACCAACCGCATGTTTCTGCTTGTCTCTCTGGACTCTGGGGCTCCAGACCAGGGCCCCAGACACTGGAACTCAGGGGACCCCTGGCTGCACTCCTCATCCTAACCAAACCATTTAGTAAGTGTGATCTTACCAGCCAGCTGCTTACAGGGGAGATGGGGTGAAAACTGTAGTCCCCAGGAAATGGGATCCCCATCCTTGGACTTAAGTGTCCTGTCTCCCTGCTGAAGTGCAAGACACAGACATCTCGGATTCCTGCAACAGGTGTGGGGCTGGGGTACTCAGAGAAGATGAACAGACTGGCCCACACAGGAGAGGCTCAAATGCCCTCTGGAATTTTCCCACCTGGGATTATACAGCAGATACATTACGTGAAAGGAAGCCCCCAACTTTCATTAGATTTTCATCAGGAATGATCTTGTTAAATATTTAAGATGGGCTTTTGAGAATGTTATTTTTGAAGAATCATATGACAAAGAGAAGAACACAGGGAAGCATAAATTTTTAAAATTCATTCCCTCTATATAATAATTCTACGAGGCATTTATTGCTGCTCAGCTCTAAGGAGAACCAATCAGCAAGTATCTTTCTTGTGGCCAATTATCCTGTCCTCTCGGCCCCAGGACCACCCGTCTGCAATTGCCAATCCCAGCTGTTTACGTGAACTAATACCAGTTGGCTGGATGAAGACGGTAGCTCGGATTTTTTTTAAGGGGTCTGACTTTTGTGTTCTCACTAAATTAACACCGTCTCTCTTACTAAATTAAAAAGATTATCTTTTGGCATAGTAAGGTCCAGTCAAAGCACACACATACACACACATTTGCACGCACAGACATGCCATGCAGGTTCACACACACACTCACCTTCACACACACACTCACCTTCACACACACACACACACGCACACACACACGCACAGACACGCCATGCAGGTGCACACACACACTCATCTGCACATACAGACGGCATGCACACACACGCCATGTAGGTGCACACACACACACTCACCTGCACAGACACACCATGAAGGTGCACACACACTCGCATGCACACGCACTCACTTGCATATACATGGCATGCACATGCATGCGCGTGCACACACACTCACCTGCACACACACGGCATGCACACACACGCACACACACTCACCTGCCCACACACATGGCTTGCACACACACACACCTGCACACACACATGGCATGCACACACACACATGCACATACAAGACACACACACTTGCACACACACAAGACATGCACACACTTGCATGCACAGATATGCCATGCAGGCACACACACACGACACACACATTCACATGCACACACTCATACACACATGCACATACATGATACACACACTGGCACACACATGACATGCACACACAGGCACACTAACCCTTCATGCTCTCAGACACTTCCTGTCCCACTTAGGCTGCGGGCCTGGAGCCGGAGGGCAGGACAGAAGGTTGGGAATCCCAGGGCTTGTGTGTTTCCAGTGCTGCCCAGACTCTGTCTCCTGCTGGGAAGGCAGGGCCATGGGGCAGGGAGCTCACCCGGGTCACAAAAGCCCAAGGCGAAGATGATGACAATGATGGACAAAAGGAATAGTGGGGGCACCTGGGAGGCGTGACATCACATACCTGAGCCCTGGCACTGCCCCATCGATCCCGCCTTCCCGAGGGTACCCAGCAAGTGTGCCCTACTTCAGGCCCCATTTCACTAGTCGGCCGACGTGGAATCCCCACCAAGGTGCAAGCAGATGCAGAAGACGGGAGGTGCTGGCGAGCCAGGTAGGGCACCCCCCGGCGAGCCCCCCAGAGGGTAGAACGCCTGGGACTTGTCTCTCAAGTAAAAGTCGAGGCTACATGACTGGGGTTCTGTCCCCAAGGCTGCCCCCGGTGCAGATAGCCACCGCCAGTCCACAGGATGGTGGAACAAGAGCAGATTCCATCCACTTACCGTCCACCCTCCAAAGTGTAGCCCTCAGACCTCACCTAATTGCAGAGGAGATGGCAATGTGTGCCCCTAACATGTGGTTTCCTGATGAAAGAGACACCTGCCATCTCTGCCACACTGAACACAAACCCTGGGCCTGCACACTCTCCTCAGTTCTACAGTAGAACATACTTGAGAAAAGAAAAGCTGGCTTCAAAGGACAGGACGGAACCTGCTCAGGGATAGCTGAACTTGAATCTGGATTCAAAGCAGATGAACAACATATGATGGGCCTAGTATTTGGGGTCAGGGAGCCACCTTCTAGACCACCAGGACGGTGGAGGGGAAAGGAGGGTTTCTTATAGTGTTTCCCTCACCCCTCCTCCTGACAGGCTGAGGCACCTGGTCCCTGAATTGCAGGAGGCTGTGCCCTTTAGCCAGGCTGCACAACCTTCCGTGGCTGTGAGGGGCAAGGCTGGCCCTGGCTCCAGCCCCCCGCCACACTGCTTTGCCCAGCAGCCCCGGACTCTCCCGCCTGCGGTGCGCAGGTTCAACGCCCCCATATGATTAACAATACGTCATTTGGACTGCCAGCTGTTTTCTAAGCTGCATGTTGGCCAGAGTTCTGCAGGGAAGCAAAGCTAATAGGGTGTGTGTGTGCGCGCGTGTGCGTGTGCGTGTATGTGTGCACACATCTATATGTCTATGTCTTTGTCAAGAGGAAGACAGACATCTATTTTAACAAAAATTCACTCACTGATTGTAGGGACTGGCAAGGCTGAAATCTGTCGAACCGTCTTGCTGGCTGAGAGTCTGGTAAGAGTTGATGCTGAGGTCCTGAGCACGCGATCTGCAGGCTAGCCGGCGGGGAACTCTAGCTGAGTTCCTACATTATCAGCTTGAGACAGAATTCCTCCTCCCTGGGAAACCTCAGTCTTTGCCTTTAGACCTTCAGCTGATTGGATGAGGCCCACCCATGCTGTGGAGGGCCCTCTGTTTACTGAAATGCAACTGGTTATAGGTGTTAAACACTATAGTGTATCTACTATTTATACTATCAATAGCATAGCAGGTGCATTGAGTTAACGCTGTCAGAGAAGACGGTCCTCCTTAAAGGCAAACCTCAGGACATGTGAGAGGTCTGTGCAAAACCTCCTGTCCACACAGAATATAAGCAATATTAGCTGGTTAGTCATTTACACATTAGTATAAACAAGTACTCCCATCCTAGCCATTTCTATAAACAGAAAATACCTTCCCAGCAACATCCAGATGGGTGTCTTAACTGCACAATGGCACGGCTGCGCCAGCATGACAAGGTGACACTCACCACCACAGCTGCCAACAGGAACTTGCCTCCTCCTCCTGCCTGGACTTCCACCAGTACGTTTTACATTTGTGTTTTAATTCCGTTGAAGGAAACCAGGAAATTTCTCTAAAAACAGTGCCCTCCAGTGGGCAAAATTCCATCGTCTAGCCAGGCAGCTGGGCCAAAGGTGGCCCCAGGCAAGCCGACCGTGGTGCCTACATCCCTGAAGGGTTGTCGGAAAACAGAGACAATGATTCAGGCAGGCCCTGAGTGGCCCACACAGCCACCGTTCCTTTATTTGTCATCTGGCCTTTGTAGAGAAAGTTTGCTGAGCCCCCATCTGAGCATCTTTCATCCTTCTCTCTCCATGTCTTGCTCCACACTCCACCGTCTACCACTTCCTGGACAGGCATTGCTGGCTCAGCCTGAAGCGATGCTGTGCTGACACTAACGGTCTTTAGGTACTTCCCCCTGCCTTGGTGCATCTGCCTCCCGCTCCAGACCCCTCCAGACCCCGCCTGTCCTGCTCACGGTGTTTGTTCTTCACCCAGAACTGACCTGGTGCATGTAGGTATTCACCAAGCCTAAATACTCATCAAGCGTAGCAGGTGCACAGAGTTAACGCTGTCAGAGGAGACAGTCTTCTGCTTAAAGGCAAACCTCAGGACACGTGAGAGGTCTGTGCAAAGCCTCCTGCCCACACAGAATTTAAGCAATGTTAGCTGGTTAGTCATTTACACATTAGTATAAACAAGTACTCCCATCTTAGCCATGAAGGATAATTTAAAAGAGAGGAAAGTTTGGGCAGAATCAAAACACCGATGCCGGAGCAGGTGGGAGACCAGAGAGGAAGCCCTCTCTGGAGACAGGAAAGAAGGGACTAAAAATGGGAGGTGGCCAGCACTGAAGACAAACTGTCTCTACTTCATCACTTCCCCAGGACTTGGCCCAGTTAACAGCTCCTCAAACCTTTCACTGGGCAAAGACTGCTCGGTGAGTGACTCACAGACACGAAAAGCACAGGCACTGCTGCTCTGCACCAAGACCGTTTCCCTGCAGGGCCGCAGGGAGGATTTCACGGGTTCTCCAGAACACAGGACTCTGAGGTGTCAGTCCACCCTCTGTGGGGGAAAGGACTCCAGGGGAAATGTCTGGTTAGACAAAGCCACACATGTGCACTTCCTCCGGGGCTGCTCGGAGCCTTCGCTGTGCTCACACGTACGCTGTCACCTCCGGGAGAGGCCACGGGTGGCAGCGAGTCCTGAACTCTTTCCAACACGAGCTGCCCCTCACTTTCTGCCTGGCCTGCTGGAAACACCGAGAGAAGCCAATCTTCCGAGGACCTCCGTCTGGGAAAACTGACCTGGGGGCCACGCTAAGGGGAAAGCTCCCTGTTCTCTAACTCAATGCTCTCTTCCAGGGTGGAGGCAGGGATGATGGCTTTCATCATTCGTAGGAGGATGGCATAAGCCCTGAGAGGTGAGAAAGGTAAGTAACGCCATGCTTTCCAAAGTCCCTCTGCCCACAGCTCCTCCTTCTGAAGAAGAAAGGGAAGGGAAGGCGATCACTAGGAAAGGAGGGAAGGCGGGGCGCCAGGTGAGGGAGAGGCTGGGGGAGGCCCTGCTGCACCCCCTCTGTGCCTCCCTGGGACAGGCCTCCCAACCCTCCCTCTGCTGGCAGCCTAGGTCTGTCCAGTCTCAGTTCCGCCCCGATGCCTGCAGCAGAGCCTGCTGTGGGGACCTGCTGGAGACGTGCAGTGTGCACCCAGCCTCTCATCAGCTCCAGGCTGCGCTGTCACCCCATGGACAGTGACTTCTGGCATCCACACACTCCAGACAGATGTGCAGCCGGCGCTGCCAGCCCGGAAGGATGTCTGACACGTTTCTCAGCTGTGTTGCCTCTTTCAAGGTCACTGGCTTGAGCTCTTCCCTGCTCCAAGCACACGGACATGGCAGCGGGCAGCAGGCAGATGGTGCGCGGTCTCACGTCCTCGGGCACCCAGCGGCGCGGGGACCCCTGCGGTCTCTGCACTGTGGGCACCTGCAAGCAGAGCTCTGCAGATGAAACTGAAGCCCCCCATCATCACACACCAGGCTCCTGCCGCAGCCCCTGCGCTGCCCTCAGAACCGGCCTGCACACCCGCCCCACTGAGAGGCAGAGGTCTGCAGCTCCACAGCCCACGTTGTGCTGGTCAAAGGTACCTGAGATGCCAGGGACTCCGGGGGCACAGGTGGCCGTGAGCTCTGGCTCTGCAGCCCTGCTCACTGCAGGTCTCCATGACAGTAATACCTGTGTGTATTGTATATATTTTCTAAATTTTCTGTGTACTGTGTTTTGACGTCTTAGAAAAGCTTTCTGGCTGGGGAGAGCCTGTCCCTCCAGGGGCTGGCCAATTCTGATAAAGCGATAAAGCAAGGGCTCTGAGAGCATGCCTTTTCATATGCAAACTAGCCAGCAGACCTCCTCTCTCCAGCCCTAAAGCCCCCCCACCCCGGGCAATATTCCCCTGCCCTGACCATCCCAGGGCCAGGTCCTGGGTGACTAGGGACCACCCCCACCCACAGCCAAACCTGCTGAGATGATTCCAGCTGGCCAGTCCTAAAGCATTCACCTCCCTGCCCTTCCTTTTTCACGGAAACCCCAGTCCTGCACAGCCACTCCCTTGCTCTTGTCTGCTGCCTCCTGACCGCCCTGGCACCGCCCATCATGGCCCTGAGTGCACTAAACTTCCTCATCACCTCCTGTGGCCACATGACTTGACCATACCACATGGGCACGGACATTCTCGGAACACCAAGGCAGCCCCAGGAGGTATTTTTAGGTGGGGGCTGGGGCTGGGGAGTGGCTGGAAGGAAAATGGGGGTGGGCTGCAGCATCCTCACTCGCCTTCCCCCACCCCTGGTCTTTGCGCTTCGCCTCCCTAAGGGCAGACAAGTGAGGACACACAGGCACCAAAATAAGCAAAGTGACGCCACAGCGGAGGTGGCAGCTCTGGAGCTGCTGGCCTTGCTGCCCTTCTGGCTGTCCACTGACCCCTCTTCCAAGCGCTGTATGAGTCTCCTGTGACCACCAGACTGGGCACCTTTAACAGTGGACATTCCTTCTCTCTCAGCTCTGGACGCTGGAAGTCCTAGAGGAAGATGTCAGGGCCTCCCCCCCTCTGAAGTCTGCAGGGAGGATCGACCCACACCTGGCCCAGCTCTGGTGTGACCGGCAATCCCAGGGGTCCTTGGCTCCAGTCTCCCCTCTGCTGTTGCATGGCTGTCTTCTCTGGGTGTCTCTCTGTGCCTCTGCTCCTCCTACAGGGACATCAGCCATTGTACTGAGGGTCCACCCTACTCCAGGGTGACCTCACCCCGACCTCACCAATGACATCTGCAGAGACCCTATTTCTATATAAGGTCACATTCTGAGGTTCAGATTCATTAATTAAATCCACAGAGCACAGCCTCCTGCAGCCCTTCCACAGGCTCTGGAAGCTGAATGCACCCGGAAGGTACCGAGAACTCTCGGGGTAAGGCTGGTGGTGCTCTAAGGGAGGACCAGAGATGCCAGCTCACCCTGGAGTTCATCTGAGCCACCCCAAGTGAACCACCGAGACAGCTCATGCATAGAGAGCCCAGACGATCATGAAATCAGATGCCTGCTGAGGGCTGGCCAACCCAGAGGCTTCTCCCATCCACGTCTCACCCCGTCACTCCCCAGACTGGGCTGAGAGGTGGCCCTGCCCTCAGGAAGCACACACTCAGCAGGGAGAATCCTCCAGAAAGAAACCACCTGTGAGGGGTGCCCACTGGCCACAGAGCCCCAGGGTCCACAGAGAGCGAGGCCACCTCAGGACCTGCATGGAGACTTTACCTGCGTAGGCTGTGTTTTGATTTAAACAGCCTCTTGGGATGTGGGACTCAGGATGGTGGTGAGCCACTTCCTGCTGCAGTGTGTCCCACCCGGCCTTCTGTTTCACGAGCTCTGGTCACTGTATGATTTGTGAAGCTCCCTGGGGGAAAGGGACCTGCTGCCAGACTGATATTTACAAAACCAGGCCTGCCGGGAAGGAGGCAGCTCAGTGCTCAGGCCTTACCAATACTCCCCTGGGCTCATTGTCATCTCCATTTAAAAGCCAGACTGGGCCAGATGCGGTGGCTCATACCTGTAATTCCAGCACTTTGGGAAGCCAAAGCAAGAGGATCACTTGAACTCAGGAGTTCAACACCAGCTGGACAACATGGCACGACCCCCATCTCTACAAAAAAAAAAATTAGCTTGGTGTGGTGGCGCATGTCAGCTACTTGGGAGACTGAGGCGGGAAGATCCTTGAGCATGGGAGATGGAGGCTTCAGTGAGCAGTGATTGCACCACGGCACCCTAGTCTGGGTGACCAAATGCGACCCTGTCTCAGGAACAAAAAATAAAGCAAAGTACAAAAAGACCTGGCCTGGGCACTCCGAATTCAGGAAAACCATTTCAGGTGTCACACAACAGATCCAACCTCAGTGATCTAACCCCCAACTTCTTCCCACATTAGCCACCTTCTAAAGCGATTTGATTTTCTCTGAATGAAAATTCATTTGCCACCTGCAGAGTGACGAGGAACCCGGCTCCGAAACTTCAAAGGCTCCCCTCTGCCCAGACCCCAGGGCTTGCAGGTGCCTTCCCTTCACAGTGAGTGCTTCTTCCTGTTTAAACTTTAATTTTGCAACTCTAGATGAACTGAATGTCAAGAGTTTGGGGTTTATTTTCCTCCAGAGAAGGTCGGTGGCGACTGGGTGATGTGACCACAGAGGTAGGAGGGCCGGGGAAAGACTTACCAGGAGTTTTCGTGTCTTTAGACTACATTAAGTCCAACCAGGGAGCACTGAGTCAGCTCTCAGTTATCTGGGGACCTATGAGCTTAGGGACTAACAACCCCACCCACCCCAAAGCCCTCTGTACCTTGCCTGCCTCACCCACGGGGACTTTGCACCTTTTGCCTGCACGGACTGAAAAGGTCAGCAAAGGACAGCGTGCAGGTGGAATTCAATCCTGCCCCCTTCTCTGCCTGCAGAGGGTGCAGTTAAAAAAAGATCAAGTCATTGATGCTGCATCCATTTATGTGGCTTCAGAGAACAGAGAATTGGTTCGAAGCAGGTGACTTCTCAAGGCTGTTCCCATCCCCGGCAGTGGTCTATGAAGCTTTGAAATCTGGAACCCTATTTGTTATACAAGAAACTCAGGTGCAGTTTTCAAGACAGGCCAGTACAGGAGACTCAGGGCTCAGCTGCCAGGGGAAGGAAGCTGCCCTGTTTCCTCTGCACTGTCAAGATACAAACGTGGATGGGAAGGGCACGCTCCACAGAAATTCAAAGACCATGCATCCTGGCTGCAGAGCTCATGGAGGACAGGCCAGATGCACAGGAAAAGTGAAGCAACGCCTGTGAGGCAGGTCAAACATTAAACCGACTCTATCAGCATCCAGAGGGGCTGTGCAGGAGCAGACACACCGTGGGTATCTCCATGGGACACTCCTGAGTGTCCTTCCAAGAAAAAGCTGAAGGAGGGACCACAGCACCAGTCCTCCCAACCCCAGCGCCTTGTGCTTCTCTGCCCTGTGCCCCTATTTCTACTCCTCCCTCCTTGGGCTCATTTCATCTTCTCCCTGACCTAAGCCCTACACCTGGGATTGAGAGCTGTGGGTACAGACGGGCACAACTGAGCCCCGCTGGTCTTGCTGAAGTCTAAAGAGAAGAGTGACTGAGAGGAGCTGGCGTTAGTGACAGGAATTCATCCCCAAGAGTTTCTCTCGTGCAGTATCACAGCATCTGTGGTTCTACGTTGGAAGGAAGAGAATAAGACTCAGAGGGGTTGGAGGACAGAGCCACACAGCTAGTGAGCTCCAATTTAGTCTGCTGGGTGCTTAGCCCATGCTCAAAGCCACCATCCAGGCAGGCTCCTAAGTCTTCATTGGTGGTTGTTTGCATTGCAAAACCTTGGAGTGAACTACAGCAAAACTCTTTGTTTTTGTATGGAGTTAAATTTTCTCTATGTATAATAAGAATCTCAACTTTTAATCATATTTTGTCCACTTTGGAAGAAATCATCTAATTTGTTATTAAACAGACACATCTCCTGACTTTTGATTGCAGGGTATTAACTAAGCTTTCCTTTTTTTTTTTTTTTTTTTTTTTTTTTTTTTGATGATTTCGGGACATTTGAGGGAGGGAGCAGTGACAACCTCACTCCAGCTGTGTTGGTGCCATCCCTTGGGAAAGCAGGAGATTTCAGGAACGGGAATCGTTGCTGGGAACAGGTGTTTAGGCCAAAGAATTCCAAAGAGGCTGGCATTGCTGCCTGCCCGGATAGTGGACGGAAACAGGTGGATGAAGGCCAGGTCGCCAGCGGGGATTAAGACTCATGAGATCAAAGCCCAGGAAAGAGGGTAAGTGGGAGCTGGGGCTCGGGTATTAAGACAACATCTGGAATCTCTCCCATGTGGGTTATTGGGTGAATGGCATTCGGGGCCAGCTGTGTCCTTTCAGATAAAACTAGAAGATTCAAACCTTCTTTCGTTACATCTGCCCTCAGGGACAGGGAGGTTCTGAGGATTAAAAGCAGGGATCCTGCAGCTGGATGGGTAGCTGGGCCTTCCTTCAGCCTCTCTCTTCTCTATGCTCATTTATCCACATTGGATGGGACAGGCATCTCTGTGAGAGGCAGTGCTGGCCAGTGGTTTTGAGCCAGATGGTGTGGTTACCTTTCAAGGCATCAGGTCACCACTTAGCACAGTTAGCAGGCTGTGTGGCCTTGGGAAGTCAGCAAGCCCCTGGGTGCCTCTGTAAGATGAGAAGAGCGCCTGCCTTTGGGGCTTGCTGTGGGATTACACTCACAGAGTTGCATGATGCCTGACGATGCTGTGGGTTATTATTGTCATTACTACTATTATCTGCCAAGGTTTCCCTCTTTGGGCTTGTGGTTGGGGTCCTGAGTGTTGATCCTTTAATCTTTCTAGGACAGGTACGGTGGCTCATTCCTGTAATCCCAGCACTCTGAGAGGCCGAGGTGGGAGGATCACTGGAGGCAGGCAGATCACTGGAGCTGAGGAGTTCAAGACCAACCAGGGCAACATAGTGCCCTGGCAACATAGTCTCTACAAAAAGTTTAAAAAATTAGCCATGTGTGGTGGCACATGCCTGTAGTCCCAGCTACTTGGGAGGATGAAGCTGGAGGACTGCTTGAGTCCAGAAAGCAGAGGCTGCAGGGAGCAGTGATCACGCCACTGCACTCCAGCCTGGGCGACAGAGCAAGCTCCTATCTCAAAAAAAAAAAAAAAAAAAAAAAAAAACAGATAATCTTTCTAGGACTCATTTCCCAGGCTCCATAATGGTGGTCTGCACAGGCAGCTTCTGGCCCTTAGTCTTCCTCTTTCTGTGGTGCCACTGCCAGCACAGGGAGGTCATTCTGTATCATGTCACTATGTCACTTGCTTGGTGTTTTACACCCATGGAAGATGAAACAGCAACTGCAGCCTGGAGTGCTGGGAGGCAGCGAGAGTCTCGCTCCGCAGGCCCGCTGGCTTACTGTGAGGGCCAGAGGCAGCACAGCCTCTCTTGGTCATCAGGTATCAGGACTCAGGTGGAGAGGGTGGGGCAGGGGCTGGCAGTGGAGACAGGTCCACACTGGGAACCAGCTGTGCCAGGCAGTGTGGCCCTGAAACTCCTAAGGTGTGTCAAGAGGGGTCTTGCAGGAAATGGTTAGAGAACTCAGGTGTTGTGTTTCTCTCTGATGTATAAACATATGTCTCTCTAGACAGACAGGTCTCCCTATCCCTGCCTTACGTGGGAAGCACATCCGAAGGAGAGGTGCCCCCAGTGCCTCCAGCACCGGTCAGGCCTTTCTCAGGTGTTGGGCAGGGAGAGGTAGAGCCCAAGAGAAGCCTCAGCAGAACACTAACAGTGGAAAGGAGGCAGTGAGATGGAAGCAGGCTGCTTTGGTACATGCAGAAAGTTCTAGATAAGCCTGTTGGCTTAGAATCCTGAGCTCCGTTCACGTGAAGCAGCACTTCAGCGTGAGGTGGCGCTTGAGGGCCCCTTGTCTGAGTAAAATGTGGATGTTGTAGCTGGTTTTGGGACCAGATGGACTGTGGGACTCCCCCATCTGCACATCCCCCACTCACCGGGTGCAATATGCATTTAGCCACAGCAAGTGCTTACTTAGTGTTTGTTGCTTCCTGATACACAGAAATCTCTGTGATCCAAGCAGCATTTCTCCCACAGGACTCTACCCGGCCAACCCTCAGCTCGGCTCAGCTCAGCAGCTCGCTAACTGTGAAACTCGGACGGGCATCCTGTGATCACTCCAACACTTTAAATTCATCAAAGCGCAGAGTGCTGTCTGGCCGCTGCCCATGGCTCTGTTGTTCTGAGGGGCAAGGCCACAGTGACCTACAGCAGGGAAGAGACAAACACGGATCTGGTGCAGAGATTATTCAGGTTATGACAGGCAAGCAAGAAAGCAAGAGCGTTTCCTGCATGGCCACACCTGATCCCTTTTGAGCCTGGGCTTCGCTCCCGAATGAGGTCAGCAGGGGCAGCTGATTGTTTTTATTTTACAGGTACGGGACTCCCTCTGGGGTCTGACTGCCACACTCAGACACAGAAGGGGCAGCAGAGGCAGGGTTTCCAGAGACAGACTCCTCAGTCAAATGCTGGCCACTTACCAGTCGGTAGCCTTGGAAATGTTATTTTGCCCCTTTATGCCTCAGTTTCCTCAGATGTAAATGGAGATAATAAATGCACCTATCTTGAGGAATAAAATCACCCACAGGCCAGCTGTGACGGCTCATGATTGTCATCTCAATGCTCTGGGAGGCTGAGGAGGGAGGATCTTTTGAGGTCAAGAGTTCAAGACCAGCCTGGGCAACATAGCAAGACCCTGCGTCTACAAAAATTAAACAACTTGCAGGACTTGGTGGTGTGCACCTGTAGTCCTACCTACTTGGGAGGCTGAGGTGAGAGGACTGCTTGAGCCCAGAAGGTCAAGGCTGCAGTGAGCCATGATCACGTCACTGCACTCTGGCCTAGAAGACAGAACGAGACTATCTCAAA
Organism: Macaca mulatta; assembly: GCF_049350105.2. NCBI lineage: Eukaryota > Metazoa > Chordata > Mammalia > Primates > Cercopithecidae > Macaca > Macaca mulatta. The sequence continues at coordinate 194,827,640 of NC_133408.1, forward strand.
AAGTACATAAATAAAATAGGTCAGGGGCAGTGGCTTACACCTGTAATCCCATCACTTTGGGAGGCCGAGGCGGGTGGATCACCTGAGGTCAGGAGTTCGAGACCAGCCTGACCAATATGCAGAAGCCCCGTCTCTACTAAAAATACAAATTTAGCTGGGTATGGTAGTGCATGTCTGTAGTCCCAGCTACTCAGGAGGCTGAGGCAGGAGAATCACTTGAACCCAGGAGGCAGAGGTTGTGGTGAGCCAAGATCACACCATTGCACTCCAGCCTGGGCAACAAGAGCAAAAAACTCTGTCTCAAAAAATAATAGTAATAAATAAATAAAAATAAAATCACCCACAAAACATGCTGAAAAGACACCTGGCCTGCCGGAATCACTCGTGGAAGTTAGTCATTGTTACAGGGGTGGCTACTAATTTCACCTGTCCCCAGACACTGTGCACCCCACCAAGTGGTGGCTAGCAATCCACTCATGCTGTATTCAAACGGTCATCGCCAGACCCCTCAACTCCTACCCTAAAGCCCTGGTTTGCAAGGGCTGGGTATGTTTGCCAGGATTCTGCAAGAATTCTGGTTCAAGGTTCAAAGGAACCATTTAGGAGTCCAATCGGACACCATCACAACCCAAGGATGGCCCCAGCCCCTCTGCGAGGGGTTTAACTCAGCAGCCCCCAAACCTGCAGAGGCGTGCAGGAGGCCCCATCCCACCTGCGGGGACCCTGGCTGGGCCAGCCGTCCCTTCTTGTCAGTGGATGGAACAAAGGCCTCTCGCCCTTTCTGTACCTGGGAATGCAGGGCGGGCGGGGCGGGGAGTGGAATGAAAGTCTGATCGGTGGTTATTGGCAGAGGAAAATGAAAGAACAAACTCCCTTCGCATTTTTTGGCTTGGTGTGCAAGAATGATAAATCCAGCCAGGAGAATAGGAAAACAACTTCGTGACCCGCTCCATCCCCTCATTTCCTGTTCCAAGGCGAGCCGACCGCGCTGCACCGGTCCAGGCTGGGCGCCCCCTCTCCCCTGCAGTAAAGAGGCAGCACAGGTTGGGACAGCTAGATGGGGGCAGTCCAGGCGTCCCGCCCACGGTTTCCTGGGGGTCAACAAAGGCGCCGAGGCCTCGCCCGTGTGAGGCAACCGCCCCGTGGTCCCACAGAACTTCTGGAAAAGTCTGCGCCCCCGCTTCCCGGCCTTCCCGATGCATGGCGCCCTCTCCACGAGCAGGTTCAGGAGGGCAAGAAAGGTTAGGCTGAGCGGAACAGCGCGGCCAGCGTTAGCAGTGTGCTCTGGACACCCCTAGGCGCCCACCTGGCCTTGCTCCCACCTCCCCTCGCCCCTGGCCTTCTTAACTGGCATTACCCGTAGAGGCATGAGGCTCGGGTGGAATAGGACTACTTGTTTGCGATTTGCTCGAGAACCTTCTAGGGAGAAGGCATGCCCGGCTCTGGACTTAGCCGAGAGTTTAGGGCAGGAGCGCCGGCGGGGAGTGCCCTGGGTGCTGGAGAATGCGTGTCCGGAAAGCAGTAGGGCGCGCTTCGTGGGTGCAACCAGGGCCACCTCGCGCACTTTCTTCCTACCCTGGGACAGCGCCTGGCCTGGGGCTGGGCGCACACACTGCATGGAACCAGCTCCGGTTCTTATGCCCCGGCCCCGCACCCCCTACCGCCCCAGGCTGCAGGTGCTGCGGCGCTCACTGGGCCTCCCGCGCTCCCCGGGGGCGCGCATTCCTCCATTTCAGGGAAGTCCCGGGGCAGGGGCCCACGTTGTCCGGTAGAAACCCGCGGGCTCAGGCCGACTTGCGGGGCCGCTTCTCCCAGGGAGAGAAGCTGGAGCTTCCCCCACGCGGCCCTAACGCGGGGCCGGCTGGGCTGGAGTGGGCGCTGCCAGGGTGTCCCAGCGCGCCCCCTGCCGACCGCGCGCTGCGGGGGCAACTCCACCTCCCCTCGGGAGGCCTCGTCCCCGCTGCAGAGAGACGAAAGCGTGGGTCCGTGACCAGCCGGTTTAGGAACGAAAACTCTAGAACTAAAAACAAAAAATAAAACTGGTGAGTGGGCAGCGTGGTGAGTGTTTCCCTCTGGGTAATGCTTGGCCAAAGGGGAAAATCGAATACTCCCGCCCACATCCGCCTCCCCCAGCAGGGGGAATTCCCGCTCTGCTCACCCACGCTGACCCATGCCTCCCGCCAGGTCCACTGCTCAGACAAATCTGTAGATTTCTGAGTATCCATAACTCGAAAAGCTTCAATGCACAAACGGGGTTTTACGCTGGTCGCGGCTTCACAAGGGGAAGGGCCTGCTTCCCTAAAAACAAAACAAAACAAAAAGGGCAAGGGCTCTTGCAAATGGACTGGAATTAGTAATTTAGCCAGGGCCTCTTCTAAATTCACTGCAAAATTCGCCAGCGTCTTATTCTTCACACACGACGCACCACACGAGAATCACCCCCTCCCCAGAATTTTGCAAAGCACGTTTGCTGGGTTTTCTCGCCTTTCCTTCCGACGAACTCGAATTGGAACCGGTGACCTGTCTCCGCGCCCCACCCTTCTTCCCCCACACAGTCCCTCCCCAGGGAGAATACAGGTGCTAAAAACGCTTGGGCCCCGCAGCTTCCTTCTTCCTCCTCGGTTTCTCGAATGACCCAAGCTGCCTCTTTTGCCCTCGGAAGATGGTGCAAATTCCGCGGCTGCTCGCTCTCTCCAGCGCCACAGCCCTGACTCCGACCCGGAGGCCTGAGTTCAGCCGCTTTCGCTTCCTTGCGGGCGGTTCAACCCTCTGAATACGCAGATTCACTTATTTATGTCTTTTAATGTAGTAAGTGGGCAGCTAAATGAATTGCAATTTGTAATTTTTATGGTTAATTTGAAATCTCGCTCTTGTTGGCTAATCCTGTTAGTTGGTGGCAAAACAAGGAGAAACGCGTGTTTCAGCAGCAGTGATTCTAACAGGCATTTTATGTTAAATTACAGCCGAGGCCAGAACAAAAGGAGGCGACGGACTTGCAGGCCCCGCGGCCTCTGCGGGTCCGCGCTGCCGGTGTGAGCCCACAAGGAAAGCACCTCAAGTTGGCTGGCCCCGCGCGCCCCCGGCCACACCCGCCCATCCTGGCTTCGAAATTAAGAAGCCCAGTTTGGCACCCCAATTATGTCTGTCAATGTCCCCGGTGCCCCAGACCCGCGCTCCGCTGCCTCCTGGCTTCCCATGCCGGCGAAGCGTGGCCTTGCCGAGGGCGCGGGGCTTCACGGGCGCGGAGGCCCGAGGGCGGGCCACTCCGGATCCCTTTCTTCCCCGCCTCGTCTTTTCCTCTTTTCCTTTCTTTCCTCAGCTCTTCCCGTCGTTTCCCCTGCACCCAGTCCCAGTTCAGGCGCTGTCCCAGGGTAGGAAGAAGCGCATTGCCCTGTCTTCCCCTTCTCTGGTCCCCTCCCCGGCCTCCGGCTCCCCACGGTGCAGGGCTCCGGCGGGGGCTAGGCCGGCCGAGTGGGTTTCTCAGCCGCAGCGCTTGGAGCTGGGGGAGCAGGGGCATCCCCGCTGGCGGGCCGGCACCCCGCTTTTCCGGCTACCCGCGGGCCAGGTGCGGGTTCCAGCACGCCGGGCGCGTGTGGGCGGGGGCGCGGGGGCGCGCGGCTCCGCTGGTCCGAGCGTTGTCGCCGGCGCGGCGTTTCTTGTCCCCGGCGCCTGCTCCGTGCCGTCCCAGTGAGTTTGATTGAAACGCGGCTGCGGGAAGGGGTCGACCGAGGCAGGCTGCGAGCAAGGCGGGGGTGGGGGCGAGGAAGGGGACCCGGAGAGGCCCCGGAGGGCTCGGCCCGCCACCGCCGCGCGGCGCTGCTCGGGGACTGCTATTTTGAAAGGCAGCGGCCGCCCCGCGGGGCTCGGGTTGCAGGGTCAAGTGTCACTTCCTCCGCAATCTCAGTATTCCTGTAATGTTTTAAAGGGACGAATTCATTCCGCGGGGCTGTGTGATCCGGGGGAGGCCGCGAGCGCGGCGCGATCGATGGCGCCCACTGATAGTTCATTCTGCGCCGCGGAGCGCGAGACTGTGGACCCAGGGAAGCCCCCGCAATGGTGTTGGCGTCCCCGCAGCCACGGCTTGGTCCTTTAGGGAAGGGGGGAGAGTTCAGGCCCCGGGACAAATCCTAATTGTCTTTCTGATTTTTCTTTCCCTTCGGTCCGCTTTCCCCGAGACCTCCTCCACCCTCAGCCCGCCTTGCAAACGTTGTCCGCGGGGATGGCCGCGCGATGTAGAAATGGGTCTCGTCCAGAGACGCGCGCACAGCCGTCCCCGCGCACACGAGGCACGCCAGGGCCGGCGTCCACGTGCTGGCAGCGCCCCAGGTCGGGTCAGTCAAACCCCACAGTGGGGTTTCAAACGGTGTAGGGGAGGGGAAGTAGGAAAGGTCATTCAAACAAAAACAAAAACAAAAAATCAGTGGCTCTTCTAGCTAAGGGGAAGACAGTGGGGGTGGAAAGTTAATAACAGGTAAGATCGCTGTCTACCCTCCCGCTGTTTTTAAGACAAAACATTAAATAAATTAAAAGGGAAAATACCCCCGTCCCTTCCACCAGGCCTCCGCCACATCAGGACTCCAGTGGGATAAGAGTAGGTACACACTGGACTTGCCAGATCTCCAGTCCAGCAGTCCTCAGATTAGGGACTGGAGGAAGGAAGTGCAACTCCCAGAGAGGGCAGCCAGCCTTAGCGACGGTGACAGCTTCCCCACGGTGGTCCAGCAGCTGGAGCTCCAGAGAAAGAAGGGAGGAAGCACTTCCGGAAGTCTCTGCCAAGAGATTTTAAATTGTGTTGCCTGAGGATTTTGTGGTTGAAAGAATTACCTGGTGACCTGCTAAATCTCTGAGTTTGTTGAAAGGAAATGACCTCCCCTTAGAAACCCCTCGGTTCCTGCCTACCTCCGAAACCAGAGGCTGTGCCTCTCTTTCCCTTTTCTTTCCTGCTCCCCATAGAAGGGAAGAGGAAGGTTACAGCGTTTGTGGAATCAGGAATCAGGCTGTCTGGCAACGTTTCATGGTTGTATTTGGCCCACTAAATCCTAGGTCGCTCTTCCTATATCCGACTGTAGACTCACCTTCTATATCTTATACAAGAGATATGTAGATGGCCCATAAAAGGCGGACTTCATACAAACTGCCCTGTGTGAGCAGTGGGATTCACTGTAGGAGGTGCAGGGGGTATTTTCTTAAAGGCATTTACACCCAGGAGTTCACACCACGTTGAGGAGACCAGAAGGTCTTTGGTGAACAGGCCACCAGAGATGGGAAGGAATTTCTGTTGTTCTCTGGTGCCAGTTATGGCTGGATCTCTGCGTCCTGGAGCCTAGCAGTCCTGTGATGTGGTGAGTCAACCGAGACCCAAATGTAGGCAGGAGGCATCCTTGCTTCCTTCCAGGACAAGTCAGAAAATCAAGTAAGGAGAAAATAAGTGACATGGTAGTGAAGGCACAGTTATTTACATGGTTGTTATGGGGTTCTCTCCAAGCTTTAGATATATCTGTTTCCGAAAAGCTCACTTTTTAAAAAATCAGATTTGAAGATTGTTGGAATTCTGGTTCTTCATAATGAGTCACATCTCTATTTATAGTCAGTTCATTTTCACTCGCATGTGAAGGTCTCAGTTTGAGCATCGTGTTCTAAACTGTCTGCAGTTTGATTTACTGGAAATACACCTCCACAGATAAGGTGTAGATTTTCCTAGTTCCATTCCCAATAGTATAAGCGTTATGTGTGAAGTTATTTGCATTTGTGTTCTCTGTCATTTAGTTGCACCCAGTGAAGAAAAGAGCAAATCACAGAATTTAAGATGTATAAATAGGTAAGTGCACAATACTACAACAAACCTGAAAGAGTTGGCAAGTTAAACCTTGAAATTATTTATAAAATTCCATATCTTATAAGGGACAACCATTAAGGGGCCTGTGGTGTCAATAATTTCTGTAATGCAAGGCCTTTAATACTTTTCCACCACAACCTAAATTTGCCTGTAATCAAGCTGCTGAGGTATGAATGCTGCATTCTTATTTTCCTCCTCCTATAAGCCTCTGTACCAAAACATTCAAAGGCCAGGCATTTGCTTTTTATTTATACATATTAAAAATTTCTTCTAGGAGTGAAGTTTCCAAACACAATGTGTCTGGACAGGAAGCAAATGTTGTTTTAGGGGAAAGTTCTAATAACCCCATTTATGCAAGCACATTAGAGCAGAAAGAATCATTTCTGTTAGTTAACATTTTTGAGCCAGAAAATTAAAAACAAATATTTAACTTCCCAATTTGGAATTCGGGCTGGCATTGACTGCTAAACTTTTACAATGCATACTCAATGAATTAAACACAATCTCTACTAGCCAAATAAAACTGCCTCCATGTGGCTCAAAATAAGTTTGAATAAACTGAAAGATAAATAAAATGTGCGGGGGACACCCAGGAAGAGAGCTGATGTGTGTGAACTTGGCCAAAAGACGGCTTTTGGACTCTGCTCAATTCAGGGCTTTTATGACACCTAATAAAGCTATACTTAGAGAAGACAAATATTCAATAAATATGAACACATCCTTAAAAACATATGTACACTCTTCACGTTTCCTCTTCCAAACCTACTTTTACATCAATTTATAATCGGACATGAATTTCCCCTTCTCCATTTCTCATCACAAATTTGGTGGGCTCCTAAAGCGTCCCATTTCTCTCTTTTGATTTGGGGCCCCCCACCTAATAAAGGAGTTGTGATTGCGGATGGATTTCATCTGATTTCCCCTGAACAGGCTGGCGGTGGGAAGCAGGCATTGGAGTCCCACAGCTCACTGGACTGCAGCAGCGAGCCCTTCACGGTTGCAAAGGAAGGAAATTCCTAGCGGGTCCACTCTTCAGCGTCCGCCCCGCAGGCCTAGCGCGATGTCCTTTTCTGTCTCAGGACACACCTGGCTGGGCTTCCCTAAAACCGGGCTTAGCTGGACTCCTTAGACCTGGGGATGAATTCTTGCCAAGTATTTCCAAATTTTCCCTACACCCTGCCAGTGCAATTCATGTCTCCAAACCCCCTCTCCTCCACAAAAACAAAACAACAAAACCCCAGGTCCAGGAGATCAGGCCCAGGCCGGATCCAAGACGCCGCAGCCAGGCAGCCCCGCCGCGAGCCTGTGCGGGCTTGAGCCGGCTCGGCCCCAGGAAGCCCCAGTCCCGCGCTCGGCAGCGCGCGCCCAGCGCCCAGAAGCAGCAGCTCCAGGCGGCCGCGCTCCCCGCCCCGCCGCGGTGCGTTCGGATGCCTAGCTCGCGTCCAGACCCGCGGGATGCAGACCCGGATCAGTCAGGCTTGAGGGCTGCTCCGCATAGACCAGCGTCCGGGGAAGGCACACAGTGGCAGAGGGCCCGCCCGTCTGGGCTGCGGCTGTGATGGTATCCGCGCTGCTTGTGCCTTGGGGATGGGAGGCCACCCTTGCTGACTGAAGGGCCTGAAGAGGAGGCTTTTGGGGTGCCTCTAGCCTCACCCTGGATTCACAAAATCAAATACTACCTCCTTTCCCCTTCACCACTCCCACCGCACGAATTCACATGGAGAAGAAAGACTTCTGTTCCTGTTGCTGAGTTGCAGCTATGCCCCTCGGCCTCGGAGGACGGCTCACCTTTACTGTGAATTTCTAGCTGAAGGAACAGTGCTGAGAACAGGGATAACAACAGGACCTGTCTAACAAATGCATCCACTGGTTACAAACGGCTGGGAAGAAGAGCCCAGGGACATTCCTCCCAGACCCAAGGAAAGGGAATGGAGACACATTTTGATGTTTTCTACATACTTGGTCAACTTGCAGCTACTATAGAACCCACTCCCCACAGCCAGCTCTCCCTCATGTTTTAGCGAGAATTTTGTTCAACATTCTACATTCTAAAGAACCCTTCTTCACCAGATTAAGCGCAGAGTTTCAGCAAAATAAGTCAGAGGAGAAGGATGGGGTAGAGATGGAGAGGAAGCTGGTGCTGGGGCCCACTCTGTCCTGTCGGCTGCGCCTGCACTGTCTCAGGTACCATGCTGGACAGTGGGGAAAACAAAAACTTGGAGAACAGCTCAGAAAACTCCCCAAAGGTTTTATAGCTTAAAGATAGGGAGAGGAGGAGGCAGGAAGGGTCAGGCTCTGCAGGCCTTTAGAACGATCAGATGTCTAATGAAAATAAATACCTTGTAAACATGTGGGTGCCAAGTAACCAGAAGAGAGCTTAGACCAAGAAGGTCGGAGGTCTTTTCCCACCTGTGAGAAAATAACAGATCCTGGAGCTCTGCAGCCTTAGCAATGAACTGGATTACTGATTAGTGTTTAGAGGCACCCATGCATGAGTTGGCAAACCAAGCCATTGAAATGTGGAATCAGCAGGATCTGGCTTTTTGAATGTCCATTACTTCTCATATACATGCATATCTATGTCAAATATGGAGAAGAAGAAAAAATTTAAAAGAGAAACAGAACCCCGCTTTACCAGATTAATCGAAATGGAGTGATAGATTCTCAAGTTTGAAATAACCCCCGCCCCAGGAATTCTCCAGCAGTCTCTGCAAGAAGCTCTCAGACAGCAGTTAAACAAGGTCGGCAAAACCAACTCTCAGATTAAACAAACTTCTCTTTCTGTTTCTGCAACAGGAAGAAAACATTCCACAAGCTGATGGAAGCCCTCACAGACATACATCTGTTATGGCTTTCCCAGAATGCTGACCCCTGGACAAATCTTTTGGGAACACCCTTCTCTATCTATGGAAAATGACATTCCTAATCCCTGCCCTGCCATCTCACATATGCAGAGTCTGCAAGGGAAGCCAAAACCCCTTGGTCGTCCTCACTCTCAGCCCTCTGCCCAAGAGGGGGAACTTTGATCAAATGCAACTTTCTTCTCCTTTGGCCCCAAGCTTCTGTGCTCTCCGTTCACACTCACCCAGAATGCAAAAGCATTTGGATTCAATGCTGTCCCCTCTGGCTTTCTGTCTGTCATTTGGCCTGGAAAGGATGTTCAGAAATGCCATGGACAGTTACAGTTCGACTCAGTAACTTCCACATGGCTCATGAATGTCCTTGGCTACCCGGGGAACTGCAGCCCTCTGCCCCCCAAGTTAATTGCTAAATGATTTGCAAACTTAAACAATTATACATTCTCTCTTGACTTGCCCCAAAGAAATCATGTTAATTTATGACACACTCACATGAGCCTGATTAACAAACCTAGACTAAATTTGCAGGTGGCAAAATGCAATACAAACATATATTTTAAAAAATAATAGAAGCAGGTTTTTGCCAACTCTTTTCTCCCGCGGTTTAATGATCTACCATGCTGGTTCATACGTTTTTTAACACCTGATTTTGGATATTTTTAAAAAATGAATCGATTTGTAGTCATTGCCTGACTGCCTGTAGGGAAGGAGCTCCTGCCGTTGGCAGACACCTCGGCAGCCAAGCGTGGGGTGTCCTTCCATCAAAGCAACGCCAGGGGGCAAGAAGCGTTAACAAAGCCCGGCCGCTCCGCACTCTCCCTTTATCTACCCGTGCGTGTGTGTCACACTTTCCAGGGCGAAATGTCATTTTGCAAGGTTATACATTTCCAATTCCACATAGAGCCTTATCGCTCATCATTTACCTCTTGGGCACAAACAAACAGCCTCTTTAAATAAAGCCAGGGAAGGTAAGCATATATCTTTGTACAATTAAAAATAGCACAAGAATGCCAAAATGTATTGGACCTTGCTGTTAATCCGACTTACCTGGCTGACACTCTGGCCTAATCCTATTTTCTCCTCGCATTAGAATGACTCTACAAAGCTACGTTTTGTTCTTCGGGAGCACAGTTTACCTGGTCAGTGGGCTGAGGATCAGAGAAGCCCCGCCACCTAAGGTGGGGACAGGGGCTGCAGATTGCCCAGCCTGGCCCCAGCCTGCTGGAGGTCCCAGTGCAGAGCCTGCTTGGCGAGACAGAAAGCAAACGAAATCACTCAAGGGAAACTTTGCTGGAGACAAAACACATTCAATTTCCTGAGGACTCTGCTTTCTCTCTGGAATTATTTGCTTTTGCAGAGGCACATAAAACAAATTAAACACTAAAAATGGAAGCTCCTTTGCTTCCTGGCTCAGAAAATAGTGTTTTTTTTTGTTTTAAAGGATATGGTACTAACAGTAATACAAATGAAAGAAAACAGTAACACTCTAGCTCTTTAAAATAAACTTATGTGGGCACCTAAAGTCCTTTTTGGCAGATTCTTATCTTGCAAGGCAATGCAGACAATGGGAGCTTGTGCTAAATGGCTGCTGTCACTCTGCTAACAGTCCAGAAGCTTCCACGCAGCTATTTGGGCATCTTTTCACACCTTCGCCTTCCCAACCGCAGTCCCTGGTGACCCTGACTTTTTCAGCCTGCCTCTGGGTCCACACGGGACTGGAGACTTATCTGAATGGGTACGTGGAGGGTGGGGCGGGGGGCTGAGCTGAGGAACATGGTGGCGAAGGAGTCAAATACTGTTACTTCGTATTTTAGGAATTTATTTCTCCTGCACACCCCTCCCTCCCCTGCCTACCCCCCTCTCCCAGTATCATTTCTCTTTGAAATGTCATGAACTTGGCGCTTTCAGACCAAACCGCCGGGCTCAGGCCTGAGACAATGGGATTGTCAGAGGGCCAGTGCGCAGCTTTTTCTGCGTGTTCACGGAGCGTTAAGCCTTTATCCCACAAAACGGCTCTGTGTGACCGGGTCAGACAAAAGCCAACTTGCATCTTCCGCTCCGAGGGGATCTGGGCAGAGCCGGGGTACAGCCCTGCGCGGCCCCAGGGAGAGCAGGGAGAGGGCGAGTGTCCCCAGTCCTGCCAAGTGGCGTGGAGAGGGCGAGGCCCTCCTGGGTCAGAGCCACCAACTCTGGTCTCCGCGGACACCCCCTTCCCCCGCCCGCTCCCGAGGCTCTAGGGCGGCCTCCTGGCCGCTGCCTCCTCAGACCCAGGGTCTTCGGCCTGGGCTCGACACCTCAGGCCCCTCAAGTAATTGGCCTCTCGGTGGCCGGGCACCGCCTTTCCGGCTGCTCCCTGCGCCCGCCGGCCCCTCCGGCCTCCCCTGGCGGCCGCAGGCGGCCGGGGCCCTCGCTCCCCAGCTCCAGGTGTGCCGGGAGCGAGTCGCACAGCGGGGCGAGTTCGTGTGTCCGTGTGAGCGCGGGCGAGTGTATGCGTGCGCGTGCACGAGCGTGAGTGTGCGTGGGTGTGGGTGTGAGTTTGAGTGTGCACTAGCGTGTGAATGTGTACATGTACACGAGCGTGAGTGTGAGTGTGCGTGCGAGTGTGCACGAGCGTGAGTGTGCGTGGGTGTGGGTGTGAGTTTGAGTGTGCACTAGCGTGTGAATGTGTACATGTGCACGAGCGTGAGTGTGCGTGTGTGTGCGTGGAAGGAAGGCGCGGCGGGGAGTCTGGCTGAGTCTGGCTGAAGGCCCGCTGCCTGCATGGCTGTCAGAGAAAAACAGAAGTGGGAGCCTGCTGCGGGCTCTGAGAGGACTTGATGGGAGCCCTGGCGCCCGCTGGGCACGGCGTGGTGAGTGTCGGGAGGCCGCCTGTCTCCAGCAGCCCCTGCCCTGTGCGGGCCGCCGCCTAGAGGGTCCCTGCTTGCGGGTCCGGGGCTAGGCGCGCTTGGCCTCCCCTTCCCCCGTGCTCCACCCGCAGGATTCGATGGACGGGAGCTCTGGGCTGCGGAGAGTTGCCCTGGCCCCTTCCTGCAGCAAAGGGCGGGCGGCGCGAGTGGAATGTGCAGGTCAGGCTGGGCGGGGGAGGGAGCCCAGGGGAGCCCATGGCGTAGCACCGCCAGTGTGGGCTTAGGAGGAGGTGCAGGCCTGGACCTCAGGCAGTGGGCAGGCCCCCAGGCAGCGGCTGGCAGACTCCAGGCAGGCTCTGGAGGACCCAGGATTTAGGTGTTTATGCAGTGAGGAGGCAGGGGTTTGGGTGTTCTTCCTCCCCTCTTCCTCCTTGGAATTCAATTTCTTTGAAGGGCAGCGGGCAGGCCGGGAGGGAGGGAGGGAGGGAGAAAGAGGCAGCGAGCCACAAATGCCACCCGCCATGTGCTGCAGCACGGCTTTCTAGCACAGGGCCAGGGGAAGGCAAGGTGGGGGCAGAGGCAACCCAGATAAGGGGGGACTTGCTAGGAAGTGGCCCTTGGTCTTGAGGGGCTGGTTCCATCCCGATTGGTCCCCTGGTGCCTGGGGGCCTGTGGAGGGTCCCAGGCCTAGAACTGGGGGCTGAGTGGGCGGACGGGCCTCACAACCTGGGATTTCTTTCCAGCTTCTGGGTCTGCATTTGGGCCTCCAGTCTTCAGCTGTGAAGCAGGAAGGGAGGAAGGGAGCCTTTCTGAGACCCTCCACCCTCTACCCTGCAGGAAGAGGTGGATGTGACCTTGAGCATAACCTTGAGCAAGGCTTTCCAGCTTTTTAGGCCTCCACTTCCTCACCTATAAAGGAGCTGATGGGGGTAGATCATGTCGAATGTTGGTTCTGGCTGAAACATTTTTTGTTTTGTTTTGTTTTAATTTGTGCAGAGTTGGACTTACTCTCTCATGGTGGAAATTTATTTCATTTCAATTTCCGAGGCCAGGCATAGAGTCCCTGTATATTCCCAGGGACAGTGACACCTTATGCAGAGGATGGACAACATAGAAAATAACCCTGCCTGGGGGCACAGGCAACTTGTTCTTTGAAATGATGAAATGAAGCTAAATTGAAACAAAAATTTTTTTAAGTGAAACAAAACCAGTGATGCTGAGACTGAGTTGGCAGGCTGGGAAGGAAGACCTGGAAGTGCGTGTGGGCTCCCTGGGGAGTGCTCCTGGCTGGGTGCAGTCTCGGGTGGCCGGGCTGGGCGGAGGTGTTTCAGGATTTGATGGAAAGCTTTGGCCTTGAGCTGTCCTCCCCTACCTCAGAGGCCAAGGCCTTCCCTCCACTGGCTGAAGCTGGTTCGGCTCTGCCCATCCATCCAAGCCTGCGAAGTACTCACTGGGGGCTGCTAGTGCTGCCTGCGCAGGCTGGGGCCAGATGGGGACACTTTGTGGGGGCTGGCCAGCCAGGTACTGCAAGCAGCTGCTAGATTATTCCAACCCCCTTCTGTGTTCCAGACACAAGCAGGGGCTGGGGAGGCCGAGAGCTACGGTACAGCTTCAGAGAGAACCTTGGAGGTGTTTACAGTCCTCCTGCTTCCCAGGAGGGGCACCCAGGTTTAGTTCCAGCCTAGCCTCTTTTCCCGTGCCCCCCTCTCTGGGGGGTGTCTGGTCTGCGGAGCAGGGTCCAGATCCGCTTGTCTCCACGCTTCTCAACACCCCCCTCCACTGCCTGCTGCTCAGCTTCTCAGCAGTGGTGGGTGCTGGAGGTGGACTGGGCCGTCTCCCCAGTCCTGCTCACCTGGTGGGGAATCCCCACCTGATTGTGACTTTACCCATCTGCATCAGCTTCCTGGTGTTGCCTTAGCAAAGTGCCACACACCGGGGGCCCACACAACAGGAATGTGTTATCTCACAGGACCGGAGTCCAGAGCCCAGGTGTGGGCAGGGCCCTCCCCGTCCTGTCGGCCTCCGCTGTCACCAGGAACCCTTGCTCTCTGGACTCAGAAGTGCAGCATCCCGAGGCCACCTCTGACTTCATCTTGTGGCTCTCGCATGCTGTGTGTCTGCCCTTCCCTCCTGGCTCCTGAGGGAGAGCACTGGGAGAACGGTGGGGATGCCGGATGGCTGCTCTCCCCACTGCTCAGTATACCCCTGACGCCCTCCTGGGCCCTCACACCCTGGAGCACCCTGTCCCTGCATCTGTCCTGGACTAGAATCCAGGTCCAGCCAGGACTGCAGCACAGCAGCACCAACAAAGGGGGCGTGGGGACAATAACTGGAGAAGCTTTGGGACTCAGAAGAGAGGGGCTCCGGGAAACCCTCCATTGCTCATTTTGGCAGCATCTCCACCGAGTCTCTGGCTACATGCCGGGCAGCACATAGCCAGGACTTCAGGTTGTGTCCCCTGACTCGGAGTGGAGAAGGGGCAGGTGCTGGGCCTGCAAACTTCAGACCCCACGCCTGGCTCCTGCTCTGTCTATGGTGTTTTGGGAATTCACTTGGCCTCCAGGAATCTGCTTTCTCCTCTGTGAGATGAGAAGACCATTCTGTATCCTAAGTACCCGCTGGGCTGAAGATCAAACAAGATACAGGGTGTGTGAGTTCTAGGAGCAAGGCTGAGTGCCACTGTTATGGGGGAGGGGTCCTTGCTCCAGAGCTCCCAAGATGCTGGTGGGTTGCTTCCAAGATGGCCGCAAGCCTCTTGTTTTCTGACCTGGGGTTCTTGGCTTCACGGATTCCAAGGAATGAAACGTTGGGCCATACGGTGAGGTTATAGCTCTATTAGAAGCTGTGGGTCACGGAAGGGAACTATGGAATGCAGCCACTAGTGTTCAGCTCCATTAGGACAAACCCAGGCACTTAGCCGTGCAGGAACAATGGCGAGCCTTTAGCCCAATTGGGAGCGGCAGTGGGTGCCTCGCCGGATCAGAAGCTCAGCGGACACCCTGCTGGATCTGGAGGGATGGAAGTCAGCAGCGGGTCTGCAACGGTGGCAAACAGCAGTGGTGGACGGCGAGCGAAAGCTCAGCTCGAGCCGTAACAAAACACAGACCAGAAGAGTATGCAGTTGCAAGATTTAATAGAGTGAAAACAGAGCTCCCATACAAAGGGAGGGGACCCAAAGTGGGTAGCCATTGCCAGCTCGAATGCCTGGGTTTATATCCTGATCCTTGTCCCTCCCCCTGTGCTCTCAGGCAATAGATGATTGGCTATTTCTTTACCTCCTGTTTTTCCCTAATTAGCATTTTAGTGAGCTCTCTGTACTACCTGATTGGTCGGGTGTGAGCTAAGTTGCAAACCCGGTGTTTAAAGGTGGATGCGGTCACCTTCCCAGCTAAGCTTAGGGATTCTTAGTCAGCCTAGGGAATCCAGTTAGTCCTGTCTCTCATCACCTGGGACTTTGGCTCTTTGGGTAGTTCTAAACAGCATCAAGGTGGAGACCAAGGTTATCTTTGGGGTCTTCACCCACTGAAACCTGCCCCTACTTTCTAGTTCCTGCCAGGAAGACCGGGGCAAAGCCCAGGGCAGAAGCTTCCCTCAAAGCCCAGGGCAGAAGCTTCCCTCAAAGCCCAGGGCAGAAGCACTCTGGTGGCCCCAGGTGCCTAGAGACAGTCAGAAGGGTGACGCCTGTGAGTCACTCCTCCACTTCCTCCAGAGACCAGACCGTTTTTGTTTGTTTTTTGAAAGTGTCAAAAAGCCACGAGCACAAAGCCCCTCCCTGGGCCGTGAGTCTGGGAATCTGGAACAGAAACAGAAGCTCTGAGCCCCGGGGACACCTTTCCTGGCACCGCTCCCCAGCCTCCTTCCAGCTCCAGGCTGAGAATGGCGTCTCTCCTCCATTCCTCCGTTCCTCCGAGGTCTGCCTCCACCCCAGTCACCGTGTGCCCCCATGTTGTGTTTCTGGGCCTATCCCTGATGTCAAATCCTGAAGGCTAGGCCTCTTGTCTCTGTATCCCCAGGACAACAGGGCCTTTCACAGGCCTGCAGGCAGCAGGTGCTTAACAAATGGGTGTGAATGCAACCCTGGTCACCTCTCTGTCCACGGGGATGAGGAAGCTCTCTGCTTTGCCTGGAAGTTGTATTCCAAAAAGACATGACATGGGGTAGCATTGAATCAAAGCATCCTTCCCACTCTCAACTCCATAGACAGGGACAAGAAGAGAAGTCTTGTTGCAATGAGGAAGGAAGAGATGTAGGTTAAAGTCCAGACAAGTTACCATGAACCCAGAACATTTAGGATTCCAGCTAGCATGTGCGGGGGTCCAGACACTGCCATCAGAGGGGTGGTGCTGCAGATGGAAAACAGCTAGAACAGCCGGCTGCAAGCCCCTCCCTCTGCAGCCCTGGGAGATGACTCCTGAAAGCCATCTCAGTCCCAAACCGCAGGGTGATGCCTCAGGCTGTGGGTAACATCCCAAGGCCATGATCTCAGATAGGACCCCTTTGCCTCCCAAAGAGTTTGCTGGGCTTTCCCCAGTCTTGGGTGGACATGGATGGATGATCTTCCCTCCCTGCTAGAACCTTTATGCTTGCAGTTCACATGAACTTGAGCATGGATTTAATCATAGAGATGTAGGCCCGCAGCTGTGCAGACAGAGATGCTGCGTGAATGCACGCCTGCAGAAATGACGGATGCCATAATTCAAACGCTTAGGCGACAGGCACAGGGGCCGGGCACTGTGTGCACACTTCCCACGTGCAACTAACTCCTTCGGTCCTCAGGACACATCTGTGAAGGTGGCCTGAGATCACCCCATTTTGCAGATGAGGAAACAGATGTGTGGAGGGCCCGGGACACACCAGGCCAGTGTCTGCCGGGGCGTGGGCTCTGCTGTGGGGATGAGGGGCAATCATGGGCCAAAGCCAAGGCCTTGCTCCTGGGGAATCCACTTAGCTTGACTGCTTGGTGGCCGCCTCTGCCCATCTCCACCCAGGGGAATACGCACTGCAGGTCTTGTTAGGGGGGCAATCTGCACTCTGGGGGCAGATCCACATGGATCCTGTGCCTCCAGCAGAAAGGCTGAGGGCAGCACTTGGGTGGCTGTGCCAGGAGGAACCCAGCCCAGGGAGAGGGCGTGTCCAGCTGGAGTCCTGGCTGCCAGGATCTAGGCAGTGGGGGGTTGGGCAGAGCCAGGTCTCATCACAGCATCTCTCAGGCAGGCCTTATCCTCTCATCCACAGAACAGGGCCACTAAAACCTTCCCTGTGGGGTTGTTGAGACGAACCAATTGGGGAAAATGGAGAGTGCTTTGGAAAGTTTGAAGCTGTGTACAATAGCCATCTGTTGTCCTCAAAGTGAGCGGTCCTTGGAGGCAGGCTTGCTACAACACAAACAACCTGGGGCAAAAGGTTTCAGTTGTTTAGACCAGAACGCACTGCCTTTCATTAGTGTGGGAAAGAGCTGGATCGGGAGTTAGACCATGTGGGCTTCAGCCTGTCAAAAGATGTTTTCAAGCAGCTTATTTTAAGGGTGCTTTTATAATAACTCATTAGCTCAAAATATTTGACATTTTATATCTGAAGATGGGACGAAGAGGTGCCTTCATCGGGTGGGAATCCTGTGGGTGTTGTTGTGGCTAAGGATGGTCTCTGATTCTCATTCATGTTCTGTCTTTCCTTCAGTCCACTCGTTTCTACAAACAACACATTCTTATTGGGACTGCAATTTTGGTCATAGAAAAGCCTTTTAGTCTGAGGTTTCTGGGGCCATGTAGCCATTGGATGAAGAAGCGTTAGGTGGAGTTTATCTAAACTATAAAATAGATTAAAATTTTTTTAAAAAAAGAACAGGCTAGCCTTTAGCAAGGAGAGAATTAGGATAAAAAAAGAAAGCATAGGCATCACCAGGGTGTGCCCGCTCTATGGCCGTAGGAACAAAAAGCAGACACTCCTCCAATCCCATCAGTTTCCGGAAGAAACTGAAGTCCTCAGTGGTCCAGTGAGTTACCTGAGAGCTGCTTACTCTCCCACTCTTCCTGATTTCATCAGTCCACAGGTTTGTGCTAATGAGTCATACCTGCACATTTTTCAGTCCAGTTAGGAAGACAAAACCACTGACAAGAAGCACCAAGGAGAGGGCAAGGGCTCAGTGTCGTGGAGAGTGTGCCGGGTGGTAGGAGTTCCTGAAAGGGAGGGAAGCTCTGTGGAGGCTTGGCCTCTCCGAGGGCTCAGAGGAGGGCAGGGGTTGACCAGAGAAGGCCTCCTCTGCACCTGTGCCCCATCCTTCTAGTCCGGACCTGCCGGGCTATCCCTTGCAGGACCGGTGGCTCTCACAGTGAAGACTGTAGAAGGTGCGTGCACTCCCCCTGCTCCTGTGGTCCTCCCAGCTCAGTGCCAGCATCCCTCCTGTGGTCTCAATCAGCCCCAGCAGCTGCAGTGGTTCCCCCACCAGAAGGTTGGCTGCTGCCCTCAGTGGCTGTCAGAAGCCAAAGGCAGTCTGCAGCCGGCCTGAGCGAGCCTTCGGGGGTCCCCTACTAACCGGGTTCCCTGAGCCATTTCTGTGTGCAGACTGTGCTGTGTTCATTGTTGTCCAGCAGCGGGGCAGGTGGGCCAGGGCTGCTGTAACATCCTCCGGTCCCAGAGAAGGGGAAGAACGAAGCCCCAGGAAGCAGATGAGCTGCTGAGGGTCATGGGTGGCAGTGAGGCGAGCCCCTGGAACCCGAGGCCATGCCACGTCCTCTGGGGTCAAATGGGAGCAGGTAGGGAGGGACAGGCAGCACTGACCCACACCTTGGAAAGTGTGTCTCTTGTGTGCTGTGAAGAAGCGTAGTTCCCCATTTTACAGCGGAGAAGACAGATCATTTGTGGTGTGGTCACCAGGTGGCAGGGCATGGAGCCAGAATTTAAATCCAGGTTTCCTGATGCCAAAGCTGGCCAAACCTCAACTTCTATGCTGAAGTCAACCTTCAGCCCAGGTTGGTGCTGCCTGGCTAAGAGGCACTGGCCATGGAGCCTCTTCTCCTCCTAGACACAAGCCAGATCCTCTGTACATAGAGGGGCTCCCAGAGCAAGCCAGGCATGGGTGCCACACCCCAGCAGGGCAGCCCCAGCTGGACGCACTGGGGTGTGGTTGTCGGGGCTTGCTTCCCAGGAACGTGGACCAGGTACAAGCATCCAAGCTGGGAGGATAATTGGAGAGCAGCTGCCTGGTGGGAGAAGATCAGGAAAGATGTCCCTGAAAGGACTTCGGAGTCAGGGCCCATCTCTCCCCTGGAACCACATGGTATGCACCACCAACTCTGGAAAGATTCAGGTGAAATGCTCAGTTTCTGCCGTCTTTAGAGGAGTGGACTCTGTGAACGATCATATGTTAAGTGGGAGGTGGCTGTGACGGGTTGGCACAGATGAAGCTGTCACTGCTTACATCAGCTGCTGAAATGATGTGGTCTTTGAACTAAGCAAGGGAGAGCCAATCTCTCTCATTTATCTCTGTGAAGTCCTCCAGTCATGTTTATACCATGAAATAGGACGGGAAATCTGAGCAGAAGCAC
Source organism: Macaca mulatta (assembly GCF_049350105.2). Taxonomy (NCBI): domain Eukaryota; kingdom Metazoa; phylum Chordata; class Mammalia; order Primates; family Cercopithecidae; genus Macaca; species Macaca mulatta. The sequence goes on from NC_133408.1 coordinate 194,846,724, forward strand.
CTTGGCCTAAAGCTTAGGAATCCGCTTGTCGAGTGCCCATGGCCATTAGCACTGCCTGGCTTCATCAGAGCCACAGCCAGAGATTCGGAGATGCGTGGACAGAGGCACCAACGTGCTTCTCACTCAAACCACAGCTCAACTCACTGTGTTATGTGCTAAGGGCAAGGAGGATTCTCATCAATGTTGGTGACTAAAGACATTCATGTCCAAATAAATTCAACATTATTTCTTTTTTCTTTTTTCTTTTTTTGATAGTCTCGCTCTTATTACCTGGGCTGGAGTGCAGTGGTGTGATCTTGACTCACTGCAACCTCCGCCTCCCAGGTTCAAGCGATTCTTCTGTCTCAGCCTCCCGAGTAGCTGGGATTACAGGTGCGTGCCAGCATGCCTGGCTAATTCTTGTATTTCTAATAGAGATGGGGTTTTGCTTGAGGTCAGGACTCGAACTCCTGACCTCAAGTGATCCGCCCACCTTGGCCTCCCAAAGTGCTGGGATTATAGGTGTGAGCCACTGTGCCTGGCCAACATTATTTCTTGAGAACAAACAGTGTGTCTTCATAAATTGAGTATGTTTGAATGGGAAGAAATCATTAAGTATAAAAATTCACATTATAGTGTTTCTTGGTAAATACCACAAAATGGCACTTTGGGAGGCTGAGGCAGGTGGATCTCTCGAGTCTAGGAGTTTGAGACCAGCCTGGGCAACATAGCAAAATCCCGTCTCTACAAAAAATACACCAATTTGTGGTGTGGTGTGGTGTGGTGTGGTGTGGTGTGGTGGCGTGTGCCTGTAGTCAAAGCTACAAGGGAGGCTGAGGTGGGAGGATCACTTGAGCCTGGGAGATCAAGGGTGCAGTGAGCCCTGATCACACCGCTGCACTCCAGCTTGGGCAACAGAACAAAATCCTGTCTCAAAAAAACAAAACAAAAAAGAAAAGCATAATGCATATATCTCCCAATTTCATTAAAATCCGAGTGTGACACCCTGTGTACAAGGGTTGTATACTAACCTAATGCTGGCGTGGCTGAGAGCTCACAGTTCACGTAACTGAGCTCAAAATCCTACTGTCTTGAAAGGGTCCATGCCTGCTGGAGTCTAAAATGTCGGAGAGCTAGTTTCAATATGCACAGCCTGGGAGGCAGGATTAATAATGCATCTGCCTTCACAACCACAGGTTCTACAGCTGTGGAGGATATTGCAGAGAAAGCGTAGCCAGTGCAGTCCCTGAAGCCAGCATGTGAATGGCCCGGAGTCAAACGTTTAAGGAGCCTAAACTCGAAGTGGCAATGACTTCAGAAAATGTGCAATCATTCGAAAACCCAAACGTTTCTTTCCTTTTCTATGTTCATATTAGACCTCATGATAAATTGAGGGAGTTAAAGCAGTCCGTTTATTTTAGGTGGGCCCAGCCCAGTTATGAACATATTGAGACCTAGGAGGCCAAGAGGACCCATCCAAAACCCTTCCCCAATAAGGGCTGATGTGGCACCCCTGCAAATTCCACTCCCTCGGGGCAGGAGACGCCTCCCCTGCAGAGTCCTGTTTCTGAAATCTGTGCAGTGTGTCCACGTGAATAAAGATCAGGACTCCATGAAGGAGAGCTGGGGGTACCCAGGGCTCTGCACAGGGGTGGGGAGGATGGCCAGAGTGGTCCCAGGTTGGAGAGATGTGGAGGAGAGCCATGAGTCTCCTTGCCTACCCAGGGCCCCGTGTCCAGCCCACCTGCAGGGAACAGACCTCAGCCTCACTTCCCCTGTGGGGCCCATGTCCATGAGGGTTTGACCCTAGAGACAGAATACTCTCAGAATACTGCAGCTTTCAAAAGTCAGCCCACGTGCTAAAGCGCTCCCCAAATGGGAAATTAGAGTACTGTGTAATTCTGCAAAGTTTCTGGAATTTCCATCCTAAGCATTGGGAAAAAGGGTAAAAATCCAAAATGTCAAGAAAAGAGCCATTTACTACTGCTCGGAAGAAAGAGTATAAAATATGTGCATTTGTTTTCATGGAAAGTATGAAAAACCAGTTATGTGTTCCTTTAGGAATTGGACTGGGCTTTGAAAGCTGGAAAAGACAATTTAAAATTCAATTTTAAATTAGTGATGCTTTCTCTGGAATCTCCATTTTGTACCAATAGCCCTAGCAGCACGAGATCAAATTTTCCTTAGATATCAACCAAATGGTTTTACTCGGAAGCTCAGGGGCAATCCACAGAGCGAGGGCGGGCCTTCTCCTTCCACCTCACCAGCGCAGGCAGAACTGGTGTTTCTGTCAGATGCCAGGCGTTTTGCTGCTGTCTTTGGTGACAATGATGGAAATGCCATTTTGCACAGACCGATTTGAAAGACCTTTTCCAGACTTGCTTTGGGAAAACCACGGTTTTGTACTGAGATGGGTGATCTTTAGATGCTACCTGGAAGGAATCCCCGCGGATTCTTTGCGGGCGTGGCTCTGCCTGCGGGTAGATGTCCCAGGAGCCGTTGAAAGGTGGCTGCCCATTTCTCATTTTCCCCCATGATGGACTTTGCCTGGTGTTCCATAACAGCACGGCCTCATCCGCCTGGCCAACTTCAACCTCTCTACCCGAAGCATCAACACTGAGCCTGTGGCTGGTCTTTGTGTGAAACACTTTCTTCCTAAGTAATCCTAGGGAGGAGGAGAACCTGGGAGCAGCAGGGAGCTGCTGAGAGGCAGGCCCGGCCTCCCACCTGCCTGCAGGGCCTCTGCGTGCTGGGGCCTGGGGTGACCGGGTACGCAGGTGCCTCCCGCTGTCCTTGCTTGGCGGTGCTCACCAGGCAGGTTTCTTTCTGAAGGTGTCTTCTGGAAACAATAGCGCGGGGTTTTTTCTTCACATGGCTGGGAACGGCATTGTCTGGAAGAGGCGGACTGGGGCAGGCTCCAGGGGCAGGCGTTACCCTGAGCAAACACGATTTTCTGCTGTGAGTATTTTGGCTCCAGTGAATCAGTGTGTGAATGCTCGGAAGTCCCACATCAGAAAGCCGGCAGCTGCAGAGCACTCACCCACGGGCGCGGACAAAGAGGTCGCGATCTCATCCGCTTTGCAGAGGACCGTGCCGCGGTGACTTACCCCAGTTCGTGTCTCTTCCCATTCTCCGGGCCCATTGTTCCTCCAGCCACGTTTCTGAATTTACAATATTTAATTGTAGCTTGACGAAAAATAATCCCTGCTTAAGGATGTTTTAACAATGGCATGCCAGGGAGCCGGCTCATAATCACACAAGGTAGTCAGTGGCCTTGTGGGATTGCTGAGCAGAGGGCCTGGGCAACCTCTGAGGGTTCCTCCTGCCCCAGGGGCCAGGAGGACAGGTAAAAACCCTCTCAGAAGGGATTTGAACTCACAAATGTGAAAGTACGTGGGTTAGCCCTAGGGGCAGCTGCTGCCACCCTCGGCTTCATCCAGAGTTGTGTGTCTTTCAGCCACTAAGGAGCAGTGAGGCATATCAGAACTTCATACTCAGCTACCACATGAGGTCTACAAATACAGGGCAAGAGGGAGAAAACAGACCTGCCACCTAACCCTTCCGATGTGTCTCCCCTCTACCCCATCCCTGCCATGTAAAGGGAAAAGAGTCAGTGGTAATGTTGGCTGGGAATTTTGGGCTGTGGTTGAGCGTTCTTATTTATTAATACTTAATTCTTAAGCTTTCTTAGAAACAGGGAACTTACTCTATAAAGGGAACCAGCAATTTACATTGAATTTTTTTAATTTTTTTTCTTTTTTTTTTTGTGACAGAGACTCACTCTCTGGCCCAGGCTAGAGTGTGGTGGTGGGATCTCGGCTCGCTGCAACCTCTGCCTCCCGGGTTCAAACAATTCTCCCGCCTCAGCCTCCTGAGTAGCTGGGACCACAGGTGCGTGCCACCATGCCTGGCTAATTTTTTTTTTTTTTTTTTAGACAGTCTCGCTCTGTCGCCCAGGCTGGAGTGCAGTGGCGCAATCTCAGCTCACTGCCAGCTCCGCCTCCCGGATTCACGACATTCTCTTGCCTCAGCCTCCCGAGTGGCTGGGACTACAGGTGCCCGCCACCACGCCCGGCTAATTTTTTTGTATTTTTTTAGTAGAGACAGGGTTTCATCATGTTAACCAGGATGGTCTCGATCTCCTGACCTCGTGATCCACCCTCCTCAGCCTCCCAAAGTGCTGGGATTACAGGTGTGAGCCACTGCACCCAGCCAAATTTTTTTTTTTTTTTTGGACTGGGTCTTACTCTGTCACCCAGGCTTGAGTACAGTGGTGCAATGATAGCTCACTGCAGCCTCAACCTCCTGGGCTCAAGCAATCCTCCTACCTCAGCTGGGACTATGGGCATGCATCATCATGCCTGGTTATTTTTTTAAAAATTTTTTGTAGTCATAGAGTTTCACTATGTTGCCCAGGCTGGTCTCAAACTCCTGGGCTCAAGCGACCCTCCTGCCTCGGCCTCCCAAAGTGCTGGGGTTACAGACATGAGCCACTGCACCTGGCCTGGAACCAGCACTTTCTAAGAGACTCAAGGTCAGGAGGAGTCAGCCTGCTGGAGATGAATGTGCATGGGCTTTGGAGTCAGCAAAGCCAAGCTGGAATCCTGCTGCTGCCCAGCAGTGAGACATTAGCAACGGATTTAATTTTCCTGAGCTTCCATTTCTTTTATCTGTAAAATGTGGTTAAACATGAAGGGATGTTGTAAGTATTAAACGAGATCCTGGGTCTGAAGCCTTAACAAAATGGCGACACACCAACACACTTGGTGCCACCATGCCGCCACCATGACCCCATGGCATCGCTTTTGCACGGAGCTTCAGTGCTGGGTTCTCGCCCACAGGGTGGCTTGTGGAGCACCTACTCTGTGGTGGTGGAAGCAGGGAGAGATGGCACTCATGGTTTTACCCTGGAGAAGCTCACAGGTCCCACAGCTGTAAAGGCAAGGGGGCACGAGTTTGTCTGGCCAATGCTGACTCCAGGTGCGACCCGAGTGTGGTGCTGAGGAATGGGACAGCTCCATGGAGGAGCTACCTCTCAGGGGGTGGTCAAGAGGGAGTTTGGGGCTGGGGGGTGCCAGGGAGGCAGGGAAGGACATTTTGGTGAAGTTCAAAGCACAGGGCCATGGCAAGGCCCGGCATGTTCCTGGAGCTTCTGGGGGGTTCGAGGTGGGCAGATGTAGGAGAGATGAGGCTCAGGGCAGCATGTGAGGCTTCTACCCTGTGGGGAAGGGGAACCTGGGCTCGGAGGGTGGGGGGCGGGCTTGTGATCAGAGAATGACACTGCCATCTTTTTTTTCAGGAGAACAATTTTGCCAAGAATATCTGGATGGATGGAGGTGGCCGGCAAGTTGTCAGAGGCAACTCAGACAGTCCAGAGGAGGATGGCACGGAGCCAGGGGAGGCACAGGGAAGCAGCAGGCAGATCTGAGAGGCATCACCAAGGCAGCGCTAAGGAAGGAGGGCAGGGGACAGTGACTGCCTCGGGCTGCTGCAGCTCAGGAGGCTGAGTGATGCCCTTGACCAAGCAACACACTATTGTAGGTTGGTTTTCGAAAGACTTCGCCCTGCCCTGTAGGGGTTGGCAGCTCAATTGGCATTCTGCCTACTTCACAGATGTGGCAGCTGAGGCTTGGACAAATGTAGTAATTTGCCCCGATCTCATAGCTAGCAAGGGCTGAAACCAGAACTAGGGCTTCTGCTCCAAACCAAGCCCTGTTTTGAAAATTCCACAGCTACTTCCCAGGACCCCACAGAACAGCCAATGCAGGGAACTGTGCCCCCATCCTCTTCCTTTGGGACTGTCTTCCTCTGTCCCCTTGGTGCTCGGGGCCCTGCATTGGGCCTCTGTTGGGGCCCGCTGCTGACTGGCACTGCCTGGTGCCCTCCTGGCTCCTCCCACAGTTTCCCAGGCCCCCGAGGTCCCAGCACTCACGCTGTGGGGCCGACAAACAGCAGGTGTCCTTGCGTCTGACTAAAATGGCATCCACTCAGTGCTTGGCTCGATGTTGAGTGTGAGAACTGGGGAGAACTAATTTCTTATTAATTCGTGTCCTCTTTGTTAGAGGAACAATTTCATTTCAAAATGAAAACACACTGGGGAGAAATTTTTAAAAAGGATTCTAGTAGTGAAGAGATGGAGAACAACTATTCTGGAATCTTTATTCCTTTCCACTCTGCCCCAACTCCCTGGATCCTACCCCAGCCGTCCCCAGGCCATTTAATCACTCTGTTCCCTGCCCTTTCTCAGCTCCTCCTTTCTTAACTGCTTCTAACCAGCATCTCAACACTTCATGATTGTCTGCCAGATATGGATTGAGGTTGTCACCCAGTGGGAACCTGGGTTTTCTAGCTGGTGAAGGCCTCCTGCAGGCGTGGACTTTGTTTTGGTGTAGTTGTTACTCTCTGTTTTCGTTTACCCTCCACAATGCTTGAGACATAATCGTAGCTCAATAGACAGGGTACCATGGCTCGCGCCTGTAATTCCAGTACTTGGGAGGCCAAGGTGGGCAGATTGCTTGAGTGCAGGAGTTCAAGATCAGCCTGGACAACATAATGAAACCTCATCTCTACCACAAAAACAAAAAAAAAGGTTGCACCTGTGGTCCCAGCTACTCAGGAGGCTGAGGCGAGAGGACTGCTTAAGCCCAGGAGGTTGAGGCTGCAGTGAGCCATGATTGCACCACTGCACTCCAGCCTGAGCAGCAGAGCAAGACTCTGTCTCAAAAAAAAAAAAAAAAAAATGTAGCTCAATGAATGCATGACGGGATCTCACCTGAGGAGGGAAGAGTGAGGTGAAGGGCGGTGAATCGGAATCACCCTGGTGGCCTCTTTAAGCCGGACACTCTCAATCTCTGCTTACACACATTGGCACATTGCCACCCACAGGGGACCTGACTGCAGTTTGCAACGTGAGTGGCCATACAGTGGCGACGGCCACCGATTATGAAATAGGACACAGGGATACGGTGGAAACACTCCTCCGCATGGATAGAGCAGGTGGTGGGAGGCTCTTAGAGGCACGTTCTGGTGGAGCTGGCTCCTGGCTCACAGGAGCCGGCCGTGCACATCTCTGCAGAGCCAGGTTCAGACTCCTCTTTTCTGAGGCTGGAAGTTGGCTTTGGTGGGGGCAACTCGTGGGGTGCCCCAGAGCCGGTCAATGACCATGGCCCTGCACAGCCTGCTTGGACTCCTGCTGTGTTCCCAGGGAATGGGTTCTTGAGCAGCAATGTTGCCCCCGTGGCAAAGGGAAGTGAACACAGACTTTGAGGATTCGCTTTTTAAACCCTTGAGGTCTGACAAGGCCTTAGTCCAGATTTAAGCAGAAAACCTGGGTCTCCATAGCCTCAGACCGGCCTCCTCCCAAGCCCAAACCTCAGCTTTAATGTGGCACAAAATCTCACAAAACTTTTCCAAGATGTCAGTAATAACAGGTCGTGTTTATGTGGCTCCTAAGATGGGCCAAGCACTAGTGCAAAGAACTTTCTATGCATTAATCATTTAATCCTTTCAAAAACCCGACTGGGTGGGTAACAGTGTCTCCCTTCAAGTCGAGGAAACCGAGTGCCACAAGCTGAATTGTGTATCCCTATATGCTATGCGGAAGTCCTCACCGCAGCACCCCAGGGCGTGGCCTTATTCAGAAGTAGTGTCCTGGCTGATGGAATGAGTTACGCTGAGGTCGGGCTGGAGTGGGGCAGTGTCTACTCCAATGTGACTGTGTCCTTCTAAGACCAGAGGAGACACACAGACACCCAGGGGGAGACCAAGTGAAGACCGAGGCGGAGACGGGAGCAATTTATCCATAAGCCATGTGACGCCAAGAGTTACTAGTGGCACCAGCAGCTAAGAGAGGGGCCTGGGACAGACCATCCCTTGAAATCTCTGGAAGCAGCCAGTCCTGCCGACCCCTGGATCTCTGCCGTCCAGCCTGTAGACCTGTGGGAGAATGCACTTCCCCTGTTTTCAGCCCTCTAGTCTGCAGCACTTTGTGAAGGCTGCCCCCACAGAGGAAGACACTGAGTCTTCGAGAAGTTAGGAAGCCACAAACTGTCCAAAGACGCCAGGAGGGAAAGGAGTGGGAAGCCAGGGGCCAGCCGCCCGCGTTCACGTGGGAGACCCGAGCCAGGCTGGAGCTGAGGCCTCCACTCACCACCCAGGGAGTGCTCCGCTCACTGCTGCCCCCTGCAGGGGCTGCGGGGTGTCCCTGCCGTCAAATCTCCCCACTTCATGGGCTACAGCCTCGCCAGCTGCCAGTCACACACTTGTAAGGTTGCTCCTCCTGTTCTCCGGCTCTGCCTCTGCTCCTGCTTTGCCTGCTGTGTGGAGACCCAGCACATCTCTTGAGCTGTGTGGCTTCTCTAAGGTGGCATCCGAGAGTTCCCGAGTTTTCCAAGGAGAGATAAACAGAACTTTTTCCTCCATGACCAAGATGTCTTTCTCTCCACAACTCCGAATGTTCAATTCTTTTTATGCCAGGGAAGCAGTCTCAGTTTTACACTTCTACTTAACACCTGACAATTTTCCTATGACTATTAGAGTTCAGTAGTTGTAACTACCACTACTCAAGGAGATGTTCTGGCAACCAGAAAAGGCTGAGGAAGGACAGGTGATAGGTGGGGCCACAAACCTCAAGGCAGGAATGCAGAAGGAAGCACAGCACCTGGGACCCCTGCCTCGGAGATGCCCGTCCCGCCCACTGAGAGCACCGCCCACTTGCCCTAGCACTGAGCACGTTGCTGTCCTCAGGACAGCCTGTCTCCCTTCCCCTCTGACTGGGGTCCCCCTGTGGACCTGGCCTTCCTATGCCTAGAGCTGAACACTGTGCCTGACTGATAGATGCCAGCCAGTCTTGCTCATGGTCACAAGCTCACACTCCGGGGCAGTCAGCCGGGCTCCAACTCCAGCTCTGGTGCTTCTAGACAGCTGGTGAACCTCTGTGCGCCTCTGTCTCCTCTCTCACAGAGGTAACAGTGCTCGCCTCGGTCAGGTGTTATGAGGATGAGGGGACAAGGACCAACCCTGTGTGATGCTGGGACGTGGCAGCACCCTGGAGGCAGCCCGAGAAAACTCCCTCCCACCAGCAGCCCAGAGGCCACAGCACTCCCAGGGTGCCCGGGGCCGGGCTCCCCATGTCCCATTGCCCTGCCTGGGGTGTCACCCTCACCTGGGTGATTGAGGGGCGACAGCACCACATCGTGCTCCAGGTGGAGGGAGCGGGAAATGAAAGCGGATGGCAAGCAGCTTCCTCCACGAGAACGAGTCCCGAGGGGAGGGCGTCTCTGCTCACCGCCCTGGCCGCCCCAGCTGCAGCCCCGCTGACACTTGTTGGCCAGGTTCCATTGCTGAAAGGAGTTAGGGGAGTCTGGACACCGAGGGACAGTTAGCAGACTCAGCCCCAGGGTGTAAAACCCAAAGCGGCTGTCATCTTGGAGGCAAGGTTTGCTTTGCGAATGAAGCAGAGATGAAGCAATGTGGAAGCCTCTGTTCGCTTCGTGCACACGATTCTGCACCCACGAGCAGCCACAGTGCTAGGGGTTTCCACATGGTGTCCACTTGATGCCCACAGAACTCCGGGGAGGCTGTGGGGTCACCCCGTTTTCTGGATGCTCCTCACCGTGGGGAGGGATTGGTCACGATCACACAGTCCAAGCATGTAAGAGAAGAGGTGCTTTCAGGACTGGCACCAGGCATCTCTCCTGCCCTCTCCCTCCTTTCGCGGAAGCCCCTCAAGCCCGTCGTGTGCATGTTGACTTTCGCCCTGTGCAGGCTGCTCTAGCTCCCGGTGCTGTGCTGCGTGTACCATGCGCGCCCTTGCAGCAACGAGTCACCGGCTCACCTCGCTTCCTTCCCGTGCAGATGCTTCGGGTAGCAGCCCAGAGCTCTTCACTGGACTGAAGGCACCTCTTCTCTTTAGAGAGATAACATTTTCGATGGTTAAGCCTAAAAATCAGGAAAGATTTTACTTTGTTATTGTTCTTTCTTAAGGCCTAATTTTTAAAAAGCCTGAGTGCTGGCTGCTGATGGCCTTGATGAGAAAGTGGCCGTCAATTAAACAGACATGGGGGAACCGAGGAATCCAGGTCAGCATGATTTCCTGATCTGCGGCAGTGACCGCGACCTGACTGGACTTGAGCTGGAACTTCAAATAACACCATTAGCTCCTAATCATATCAGAGGGGATCGAACATGACTTCCCGCACCATCCCCTTTCAAAGATGCAAGTCACATGGGCACGTCTGTAAAATGCTGAAGGCTGCACTGTGTGAGCTGCACAAATTCAAAGTTTTCTGACTTTGCCAGCCCAGTAACACTGCCAGGTGCCAGCTTGTGGCATTTCTGTCAGAAACCCAGCTGGCATGAAAGTGGGTTTTTAATCCAGCCTGGAGTAGCCCCCTGCATTCAGAAATTCTTTGCATGACTACAGAAGTCTAAATCAGGACTCACTTTCCCCCGAGCTAGAGGAGGAGGAACGTGAAGCCTTGGAAAGAGTCGGCACCATTCTGGGAGTCAGATTAGTACACCCCAAGAAAGGGAGAGTGGCTGGGCCAGCTGCAACACAGCCCCCCACCCCTACCCATTCCTCCACTGCCCACCAAGCCCAGAGCAGCCTCCCTCAGCCAGAAGACAGCTCTGAGGATGGAAGACTGTTCAACTTGTGGCTTAAGCACATCATTAAAATCAAAGAGGAAAATTCTTTGAAGAGATGGGGTGGAGCTTAATTTAAGAGAAATAATAAAAACCATGACCAGGTTTTTCCGCATCTGTTTTTCCTCCCTCATTTCTCCGGAAGCCTGGGGAGCATGGATAGAATAATCCCCCAGTCATTTCATCATAGAACCTCCCTTTCATCAACCTTCGACTGGTCCACGTTGCCTGTGGAATAAAGTCCAAATGCCTTTGCTTGATTCTTCCTCACCCAGCAAATGCCTTTTAAAACTAATAACGGTGGCCACCTGTGTAGAGAGCAGAAGGAATGAGGCAGGTGTGGGACAGGAAACGAGGTTGCTCAGGTGTCAGTCAGCCACTGCTGTGACAAGGCTGCATAACAAATGGCCCCAACGTGGAAATGGCTTCCTGCAGCAAACGTCTGTTTGTCTTGCTTTAGAGTCTCTGGGCAATGAGGAGCCCTGTGTCAGGCCGTTGGTCAAGTCTGTTCCACATGTTGCTGATTCTGGGATCAGTGGGGTCTGGGAACGCTCTCCTGAGTGGATGGCAGAGATGCCAGAGAGCAAACCAGACTGTGGATCACACTTAGTGTCTCTGCTTAGATGTGATATTGTCACTCCTGTTCATGTTCCGTTGGCAGAACTCACCTGGCCAAGGCCAAGTCTCAGGGTAGGAATGTGTACTCCGTCCACCACAGTGGGCACCCTGCAGAACCCCATGGCACAGGTCAGACAGGCACCAATCTGTAACAGGTGGTGAAGAATTGAGAGCTGTCTCTGGTTTACCACACATGCACTGAGTTTTTGGGGGCTGCCCTAGCAGATCTTAATACCATGGGCGGCTTAAACAAGAGCTTTCCTTCCTCATAGCTCTGGAGGCTGGAAGTCCAAGGCCAAGGTGTCAGCAGGGCTGGTTTCTCTTGACTCCCCCGCCCAACCCCCTGCTGCTGCCTTGGCTTGCAGTCAGCAATCTCTTTGCGTCCTCACAGGGCATCCCTGTGTGTGTGTCTGTGTCCTAATCCCCACTTCATATAAGCATACCAGCTATGTTAGACTAGGGCCCCCCCCATGTGACCTCATTTAACCTTCATGACCTCTATAAAGACCCCAGCTTCACATATAGTCAGGTTCTGAAGTCCTGGGGATCAGGATCCAACATACAAATTCAGGGAATTTAGCCCACAGCACACACCTTCTTATGTGCTTCCCCCAACCTGTAAGATGGCAGGTTATGTGCATAACAGAGGGAAGAGACGGTCCAGGTGCACAGTCTTTCTCTGTTGGGGGCTTATAACCCATGACGCCATCACATAGATGCCCAGAAGACCACTAGGATGTCCCATTGATCTTCATCATGAGAAAGGCAAGAGCAGTGCTGTCTCTGGTGGTGCCCACAGAGACGGGAGTAAATAGTGAGGATTTTGTAGCCATGGGAACAGGAGGTCCTCTCAGAAGAAATGACCTTTGTTCTGGACCTCAGAGGGAGAGCAAGGTTGTGGGGGTGGTAGGAGCAGGGAGAGGAGGATTTTTTTTTTTTTTTTTTTTTGAGACAGAGTCTCGCTCTGTCGCCCAGGCTGGAGTGCAGTGGCGTGCTGTCGGCTCACTGCAAGCTCCAGAGGGGAGGATATTTTGACTGAAAGTCTTTGTTGTGTTGGGGTGTTGTGCGCCTGGCGTGGTGGGTGAGGAGGGAGCCGGGCAGAGGGCCTGGAGGGCCAAGAGCATCCCAGGAGGCCATGTTCTTGAAAGGGATTGGAGGCACAGCAGAGAAATGCAGGATTTCACTAGTCACCACGCTGCAACCCAGGAGCAGATCTGGGAGAGAGAAAAGTAAGCCCAAACGGCCTCGCACAGGGTTAGAGACCAGGACCAGTACAGGACCGTGCAGGACGCTGACAGGGCCTGGCATGCAGGCTGGGGCCACTCTCCAATGAAGCTGCCAGGGTTCAAGTCCAAAGCCTCTCCCAGAGACAGAAGTGACCCAGGAGCCAGGGCAGGAGCCCACAGATGCTGCTGTGTACCTGGCAGGAGCCATGGGTGAGCCCAGCAGGGAGGGCTGGCGGCAGACCCTTACTGGCAACCCCTCGGTCCTCATCGGCTCCAGGAGGAGATGGGTTTTTAAGTCTTCAGATTAGAGGGTTTCACTCCCAGCGGCTGCGGAGGCTAGACAGAGGGGCTAAGTTGTGGGGAAACAGTAGATCTTTGACAAAGTGTCAGCAGGTGCTGCTGGCATGGGAACAAGGATGAGACCCAGGATTCCTGGCCCCACTGCAGCCTCCCACACCTCTCGCCTGGTTTCCCAGGCTCCCCTTGGCCCCAAATCCACCTCACCCACCCACCCTCCTCACACCCGTCAGCTCCAACCCCTTTCCTGAGCTGCCCCATGCCAGGAGCTGGGGCTGAGACTCCCACTGAGCCTTAGCTATGGGACCAGGACAGGTGGCCAGATTCACAGCCCCCCAATTCTAACAGCCTCTGCGAGTCAGGTGGATTTGATGGAGGGTGGGGGTTGAGCCTGGGAGGAAGCTCAGTCCATGCAGGCAGTCCCCAGCCGCTGCCCACCCACCCCTCAGTGGCCCCCTCTCTTCTGCGGGGATCCCTGGGGGAGCCCCTTCCTAGGGACAGGTGCCCTCCTAAGCCCTGGTCACCAGCACCTCCCCCAAGGAAACAAAGGGGCGGGGAGCGGCCCAGGGCTCTGGCCTCGCTGCTGGAGGTGGCCTGGAGGGACAGCCAGCTCCGGGCTCCAGGCAGGGGTCTGGCAGCCAGGGAGTGACAACGCAGGCCTGCTTACTTGCATGCCACATCCTGCAGGAGACCTGCCACCGCCGACCCAGGAACAGAGAGGGAGGGACCAGCTCTGGTTTGAAGATGTCAGCACACAGCGGATCAAAAGTTTAGCCTGGAGGCTGCTGTCAGCCACTCAGATGCATAACTTTATACGGGTCCAGAGACCTGTGGTGCAGGAACTATGATGGGGAGAGGACAGCAGGAGGAGGGCCGTGGGGTGGGGAAGCTGGAGGTGGGCAGCCCTGCTGGGGCTGGGGATTGGGCTGGTGCAGTCCCAGGCTGGAGGCGGGTGACTCCGCCCTTTGATTTTCTGGGGCCTGTGGGTTCGGGTCCCACAGCTCGGGCAGCAGCGTGGCCTCCAAACCATGGGCTCCCCAGCGGGGCCCATCTTCCTGAGAGTGGGGTGCCTGAGGGACTGCACCAGCATCCCCTTCAAAGCCTTCCCTGTCCCTTTTTTGCCCTCTCCCCAGCACAGCTCCCCCAGGGCAACTGCTCTCTTCTCCACTGGGCAGGGGAGGAAGCAGGCCCAGCACTAGCCCAGAGAGGTGCCAGGACCAGAGCCCATCCCAGGAGGTGCTGCCAGCTGGTCCTGTCCCCGCTCATGCTGTGGAGAGGGTTCCTGTGGGTCAGAAGTCAGTTGGCACAGGCCCCCGCCTTCATCCCCAAGTGGTACCCATCATCATTACATGGCACCTGTGGCCCCACCACGGGGTCGAGGGCTGAGCTCAGGGTCAGCATTCCCATCTGCCTGTCTCACGCCTGCCCAGGCCTGCTTGTGGTCTCGTGAGGAGGTGGCTCTGCAGGCTGTGGCCCTGGAAGGGGGATTCAAGCCCACCCGACCTGCTGAGGCAGCACAGGTGAGCATCCTGTGCCTGGGGTCACCTGCCCCGCTGCCCCGGCCCCAGCACCACCACCCGGGAGGAATTTGTGCGTGTCAGTTCCCGGCTTCTCTCCTATCAGGAGACAGCTGCATGAATTACTTTTTAAAGGAAAATATGAAGAATCAATTAAAAAGAGAATATCAAATGAGATTTTCTTGTTTAAAACAATGACAAAATCCCGCCAGAGTTAAACTGAGTTCGCGAGAACCGTGCTGGTATTTTCCTGGCTTTTCTGTGCTGCTGGCTTGGAAGCCTGACAGCAATTCTCCCGGTTTCGGAAATCTTTTTTCTCACCGTCCGTGGGGTGGTGTTTGCTAGACGTACAGAAGAGGGTAGAGCTAGACGGGAGGCTCAGCCGGTCCCTGGGAGAGCCACAGGCTGCCCCTGAACCCCCACCTGTGTGCTGAGGCGTGGTCCCCTCGGCTCGCCCAGTACCAGCCAACTGGTTCCGGGACCCCAGACTTAGGCCTTGCCTGGTCACCCGTGCTCAGAGGTGCCAATGGCTCTGGGCCTCTGTCTGCCTCAAGAGGCCCTTGGCTCAGAAACCCTCGGCAGCTCCTGCCCACAGCCTGTGGGGGCCTGTGCTACCCGGGCGGGGTGGCAACTGCCAGCGGCTCCGGCCTCCCGGCAGCTCCTTCCTCCTGACACATTCCCCGTCGGTTGGACTGTCTCCAGGAGTCCACACTCCAGCTCAGCTGGGCCGTGCGGTCCCCTCACCAGGGTGTTCTTTAAGGACCAGGGCTGCCGAGCAGATGATGGGCAGAAGGCCCCACCTCCCCACTGTGAACCGTGTGTCTTGTGTGACCTTTCTGAGCCTTCATGTCCTCATCTAGGTGGTGGCATTCGTGAAGCCCACAGGAGGCCCCAGCAGGAAGGGGCTGTGGTTCTTGCCACCCCCACCATGGCTGCTGCCCGGCCCCACCTCAACCCTGCCCGCCCCTCCGCTTGTCCGCACACAGTTTGGCTCCTCATTACAGCCCTCTCCACAGGCTTTGTTCCTGAACCATGTGGATCCTTCTTGTCTTCCCAAATCCACTGACCTCTCCGAGGGCAAGGATCAGGCATTCTTCTCAGTGTTTACTTGTGAAAGCACCTAGCAGAACTGGGGGCCTACAGACCTCAGAAATGGTTTGAAAGCAGAAAGTGCTACCACATGCAATTGAAATGGCCAGGCAATTATGCATGTAAAAATTCCTGGTTGTATACATGGAAAAATCAAAGATCAGAAGGAATGAATCAAACGCCTGACTGTACTATGACAGCGCTGTTTCCTTTAACCTATTTCACAAACGCAGATAGAGCGCGTACCCCGTACCAAGCATGTTGCTGTGTGATTGATAAATATTAACGAAATTAATTTAATCTTTGAAACCATCCTATGAAGTGGGTGTTATTGTTGTCACCTTGGAAAGATGCAGAAACTGGGGTGTGGAGACATTAAGACGCTCAGTCAAGGCCACACAGCTCACGCTTGGTGGAGCTGGGTTCAAATCCAAGTGGTCTGGGCCCAGTGTTTATGGCTTTCAGGTGTATTTGCTCCAGGGATGGCTCTTCATTTCTTCCGTGTGCTGCGGTTATGAAAAGACCAGCCCCAGACCCAGAGCCAATGCCGCCAGGCGCTTTCTGAGAGGAGCAGCAGTGGTGTGAGTGTGGGGTGTGAGAGTGTAGGGTGTGAGAGTGTGAGGTGTGGGAGTGTGGGGTGTGAGTGTAGGGTGTGAGAGTGTGGGGTGTGAGAGTGTGGGGTGTGAGAGTGTGAGGTGTGGGAGTGTGGGGTGTGAGAGTGTGAGGTGTGAGAGTGTGGGGTGTGAGAGTGTGAGGTGTGGGAGTGTGGGATGTGAGAGTATGGGGTGTGAATGTGAGGTGTGAGAGTGTGAGGTGTGAGAGTGTGAGGTATGGGAGTGTGGGGTGTGAGAGTGTGAGGTGTGAGAGTGTAGGGTGTGAGAGTGTAGGGTGTGAGAGTGTGGGGTGTGAGTGTGAGGTGTGAGAGTGTGGGGTGTGAGAGTGTGGGGTGTGAGAGTGTGGGGTGTGAGAGTGTGGGGTGTGAGTGTGAGGTGTGAGAGTGTGAGGTGTGAGAGTGTAGGGTGTGAGAGTGTGGGGTGTGAGAGTGTGGGGTGTGAGTGTGAGGTGTGAGAGTGTGGGGTGTGAGAGTGTGGGGTGTGAGTGTGGGGTGTGGGAGTGTGGGGTGTGAGTGTGGGGTGTGAGAGTGTGAGGTGTGAGAGTGTGCGGTATAAGAGTGTGAGGTGTGGGAGTGTGGGGTGTGAGAGTGTGAGGTGTGGGAGTGTGGGATGTGGGAGTATGGGGTGTGAATGTGAGGTGTGAGAGTGTGAGGTGTGAGAGTGTGAGGTGTGGGAGTGTGGGGTGTGAGAGTGTGAGGTGTGAGAGTGTAGGGTGTGAGAGTGTGGGGTGTGAGAGTGTGAGGTGTGAGAGTGTGAGGTGTGAGAGTGTAGGGTGTGAGAGTGTGGGGTGTGAGAGTGTGGGGTGTGAGTGTGAGGTGTGAGAGTGTGGGGTGTGAGAGTGTGGGGTGTGAGTGTGGGGTGTGGGAGTGTGGGGTGTGAGTGTGGGGTGTGAGAGTGTGAGGTGTGAGAGTGTGCGGTATAAGAGTGTGAGGTGTGGGAGTGTGGGGTGTGAGAGTGTGGGATGTGAGAGTGTGCGGTATAAGAGTGTGGGGTGTAAGAGTGTGGGGTGTGGGAGTGTGGGGTGTGAGAGTGTGAGGTGTGAGAGTGTGGGGTGTGAGAGTGTGAGGTGTGAGAGTGTGGGGTGTGGGAGTGTGGGATGTGAGAGTGTGGGGTGTGAGAGTGTGGGATGTGAGAGTGTGGGGTGTGAGAGTGTGGGGTGTAAGAGCATGGGGTGTGTGAGTGTGGGATGTGAGAGTGTGCGGTATAAGAGTGTGGGGTGTAAGAGTGTGGGGTGTGAGAGTGTGAGGTGTGGGAGTGTGGGGTGTGAGAGTGTGGGGTGTGAGAGTGTGGGGTGTGAGAGTGTGGGGTGTGGGAGTGTGGGGTGTGAGAGTGTGAGGTGTGGGAGTGTGGGGTGTAAGAGTGTGGGATGTGAGAGTGTGGGGTGTGAGAGTGTGGGGTGTGAGAGTGTGGGGTGTGGGAGTGTGGGGTGTGAGAGTGTGAGGTGTGAGAGTGTGGGGTGTGAGAGTGTGGGGTGTGGGAGTGTGGGATGTGAGAGTGTGGGGTGTGAGAGTGTGGGATGTGAGAGTGTGGGGTGTGAGAGTGTGGGGTGTGAGAGCATGGGGTGTGTGAGTGTGGGATGTGAGAGTGTGGGGTGTGAGAGTGTGGGTTGTGAGAGTGTGAGGTATGGGGACTTGGGGTGTAAGAGTGTGGGATGTGAGAGTGTGGGGTGTAAGAGCATGGGGTGTGTGAGTGTGGGATATGAGAGTGTGGGGTGTGAGAGTGTGGGATGTGAGAGTGTGGGGTGTAAGAGCATGGGGTGTGTGAGTGTGGGATGTGAGAGTGTGAGGTGTGAGAGTGTAAGATGTGGGAGTTTGGGGTATGAGAGTGTGGGGTATGGGAGTGTGGAGTGTGGGAACTTGGGGTGTGAGAGTGTGGGATGTGGGACTGTAGCAGGCCACACTGGGCTGGAAAGATCTACAACAGCTCTTCCTTTCCTCCAGGGCTCTCTGCTTCTTCCCGCCCCAGCCACCTTCTCCTTGCCTGGCCCAGTGCCCCTCAGGACCTGACAGTTGTCAACCCCTTAGTGTAGATGTTCTTGACTTACTGTACCTGTTGGGAGTGAGGAAAAAGTCGCCTAAAGGAATGGGTGTCTAATAGTGAAGCTCCAGACACAGTGGCACCCACGGCAGGGAACTCCTTGGGGTGGGGAAGGAACCCCCACTGCCTTCACGCTAACCCACAGTGCTGCTCAAGGCTGTCAAAGCTTGTCTGTGGCGCAGCTGTCGGAGTCCTGGCCACAGTGGGGAAGGGAACTGACTGCCAAGGCCGGAGGGAAGCCGGCCTGCCGAGGGAAACAGCTGGGTCTAGGTCCAAGTCATAGGTAGGTGGGCGCGCAGGCTGACGTTCGTGACGTTGTGCCCTTGGCGTGTCGTGCTGACCTTCCACCGCAGACAGGAAGGGTGAAAAGAGCAGTCCCTTCAGAGAGAGGTACTGGGCAGTCACAGGGATGTGAGCTGCAGGGAGGGCAGTGGACACCCTGCAAGCCCTGCATGGCCAACGGGCAGTGCCCTGCAGCAAGGGGGCCACCGTGTCCCAGCCTCTGCTGCCACTTCTGTGCCATGATACACTGGTGCTGGCATGTCTCCTGAGGGATGCACCCTGTGGCACGCGGGGGGGGCTGTGGGCTCATGGGGCTGCCCCCTCCTAGCCTGGCCCCCTGCATCTGCAGAGTCCCTCCTCCTGAGGCTGTGCTTACCTGGCTGTCAGCTGGCTGGTGTTTGCTCAGTACCTCAGCCAGGGGCCAGGAGCTGCACAGGCAATCAGACTCCCAGGGTGCAGGGGTTTCATTTGAAAAGAATGAAACCCAAGAAGACTCGGTTGCTTGGAGCCATCAGGTCATAGCTCTGAGCGGCAGCCCCGGTGGTTCAGTGATTTTGAAATGGTTTCAGGATGGTGTGTTTGTGCTTGTGTGTGAGTGTGCTTGTGTGTGTACCTGTGCTTGTGTGTGAGTGTATCTGTGCCTGTGAGTGTGTCGGTGCTTGTGTGTGAGTGTGCTTGTGTGTGTGTCTGTGTTTGTGTGAATGTGTTTGTGAGGGTGTGTGCACACGCATGTGAGACCACAGGTGTCTGTGTGTATAGAAGAGTGTGTTGTGTGAATGCATGCACGTGCTTACCCTTTGGGTCCCCCACCTACTTCCCTGCCTTGCCCACGGCTCATGCAGGGAGGGGGCGCAGGACGGGCCTGGTCCAGGCGCACAGGTAACCTTGGAGAGGAGCCACGCTCCAATGCCCAGGCTCCACTTCACGCACCCTTTGGGACTCCCTGAGGACCCTGCACCTGGGCCAGCCAACAGCCTGGTGACACGCGGATCCATGCTCCATGCTAAGGAGAGAGCCAAGGGTCAGCAGGAATGCACAGATGGCTGCGTCTGAAGTCACAGAGTCAAGCCACCCCTTCCTGCCCTGCATCACCTGGCTGATGACTTACATGCACGGCACCATGCAGAGGAAATTGCTCAGATAGCATCTCTCCTGGAAGCAGGGCTGGAGAGATCTGAGGGGTAACCCACGCCTCTGCTCCCCTGTCCCAGAGGCAGGCTAGTCCTTGTTGTAAGTTGCATTGCCTTGGAGGAGATGACATTCCTCACCTGATGCCCTGCCTCTTGTAATTACCATGAATAGGAATGCAGCTCCCGCTTCTCCAGACCTGGCCAACTGGGGAATAGCTCCTGGCCAGAAGCCCTGTTGCATATTGTATCACGTTCCTAGTTTCCTGTGGCTGCTATAACAAATCACAAGCTTAGTGGCTTGAAACAGCACGCATGTATTACCTTACAGTCCTGGAGGCCAGAGTGCTGGCCCAGGTCTCACTGGGCTAACGTCAAGGTGTTGGCCAGGCTGGGTCCTTCTGGAGGCTCTAGGGGGGAACAGTTTCCTGCCTTTTCCAGCTTCTCGGGTTGCCCACATTCCTTGGCACATAGTCCTTTCCTCCATCTTCACAGGCAGCAAAGTTGCCTGTGTCTGGCCATCTTTCCTAGTCACACCTGTCCCTGGCCTTAGCTAGGAAAGACCCAGGACACTCTCTTGTCTCCAGGGCCTCAGTCTCATCTGCCACATAAGGGCCACGTAAGGCAACAGACCCACAGGTTCTAGGGATTTGATCTTGGACATCATGGAGAAGCCATTGTTCTGCCAACATCTAATAATAGAGACCCCCAAGTTTCCTCCCTCTTCTTTGGCCAGGAGTCCCCGGGGCTCCCTGCCTCCTCACTAACCACCATGACCTTGCTTCAGGGCCCATAATGTGCCTCTCCCTCACTGTGACCTTTGCCAGTCCCCGACCAACGCTCACCACTCTTACCTCCTTTTCCCGGGAAGAGGGGGTCCCTCCATGTCATCTGGGGGGTCTCTCTCCCCTCCTACTTTCCCACAGCCTCCCTCTGAGGAACTCAGTGAGCCTTCCTGAGAAGGCCTTCCAGAGACCCCTTGCAGAGCCCAGCCCTAATGTGCATCCCCTGCCTACCACCAAGGTCCCACAGGGCTCACCCACAGCAGACACTCACTGCAGATGTGGGGCTGCCTTAGTGCCTCCCCCTTATTTGACAGTCTTAAATATATGCCCTAAAACCCAACTGTCAGCCCCAAAGATGACCGCCACCCATCCAACACGTTGCTGGAGCCACAGATCGACCAAGGCCTGGCCCCTCCAGCCAACAGTGTGATTTGGGAAGTTACTTGGTCTCTCTGTGCCTCGGTTTTGTGATCTGGGAAATGGGGATGCTAATAATAGTACCAACCTCATAAGGCTGCTGTGAAGATTAACTGAAATAAAATAAGTATTCCACATAGCAACATGCTCAGTAAAAGTTAGCCATCATCATTACCATCATCATGGCCATCATCATCACCATCATCTTCATTGCCATCATCTTCATCACCATCATCATCACCATCATCTTCACCATCATCTTCACAGTCATCCTCATCATCATTTTCATCGCCATCACCATCATCGCCATCATCTTCATCACCATCATCACCATCATCTTCATTGCCATCGTCTTCATCACCATCATCATCACCATCATCTTCATCACCATCATCTTCACAGTCATCCTCGTCATCATCTTCATTGCCATCACCATCACCATCATCGCCATCATCTTCATCACCATTATCATCACCATTGTTGCCATCATCTTCATCGCCATCATCATCACCATCATCTTCATCGTCATCATCATCATCTTCATCACCATCATTATCACCATCATCTTCACTGCCATCATCATCACCATCATCATTGTCATCATCTTCATAGCCATCATCGGTATTATTATGAGAATGCAGGTGGGCCCCTGCCAGGACTTGGCCACACAGAAATCAAAGGAGCCAAATGAGAAAGAGGAACCCTGGGTCTAAGTTGGATTCTGCCACCAACAAATGCTGGGGTCTGACTGTGTCACTTGTCCCTTGCAGATCCTCCTTGCCTGTCAAGTGGGGTGATGATTCCTGCCCATGTCACGTGATGGGGTGAGACTCACACATACTAAGCCTGCAACAAGGTCTGAGAATCCAGAAGTGCAACGTGAATGGCATGGAAGCGAGAGGTGTCTGGAGCAAGGCAGGGTGTTAGAGACAAGAGCAGGCCATCCCACCCCAGGGCCTCACAGCCCAGGCATCCCTGGGCATCCATCCTTGGATGCTTAGAATAGTCAAGAATGTTCTTACCTCATCCTGTCACCCCTGGAGACACACAGGCACAGCAGGGTGAACTGCATGCCTCAGGCCACCCAGCTGCATGTGGAAGAGCCAGGTCTCCACATGCCGGAGGCAATTCTTGCCTCTCTATGCTGCACGTTGTTCCTGTGACAATAGTCAGATATCACCTCTGTAGACAGGGACAGCGTGTAGAGTTCGGCTCCATTCCATGCAGGAGGTGCTTGAGACCTGGAATGACCCAGGCCCTGCCCTGGCCCTGAAGAACCTCAGCATCACGTGGCAGACCTGGATGTGGTATCCTGGGACAGAAGGTGGCATCGGGTGTGCACACCCTGCCAGGGAGGACGTGGGAGTGCTGCTGTGCCCTGTGTCTGCAGGCACAGGAAAGCCACCCCCCCCCCCGAGGGCACTTGATCAAGTCCGGAGACTTGCATCTACCTGGCAGAGAAGGTGAAAGGGAGAGGTGGTCTCCTGTGAAGTCACAGCTGCCGGGGACCAGTGCACCTGCCGCACAGTGTGTGGTGCAGGGGTGATGGGAGCCAGGCTGGGAGGGTTTGCCATTCCCTCTGAGGAGTTTGCAATCCATTCTGTGAGCCGTGGGAACCAGCTCACTTCCTAGAAGGCTTGCTAAGCCTTCTAAGGACAGGGGAGGGTGAGGAAGGACAGGGGAACAGGCTGAAGGGGACCCACTCTGGGCTGCTGTGGTGACAACAGGGGAGGAACCAGAGCAGCCACACCAGGCACCAAGGAGGAGGCGCACCCTGAGATGCAGTCACTGCAGGGAGTGGTTGCTGTTCCCGTCCATGACCTGGGGGTAACCCATGTGCCCCAGGCCCTGGCTCTGAGGCTGACGGGACGCCAGGCTGTGGGTCCCACCTGGCGTATAGTAGCTGGGCATCAATGGTGGCTGTGACTCTGATGATGATGAGGGTCTTTGGGGAAGGGAGGCGTTTGTTGTGGAAGGTTCCTCGTGGTGTAGCAGGACAAGCAGTAGACAAAACTCCTCAGACACTGGATTAAAGAAGGAAGAGGTTTTTTATTCAGCTGGGAGCGTTGGCAGACCCGCGTCTTAAGAGCCGAGCTCCCCGAGAAAGAAATACTTGGCCTTTTTAAAGGCTTACAACTTTAAGGGGTCCACGTGAAAGGGTCGTGATAAATCGAGCAAGTGTGGGAAACGTGACTGGGGGCTACCTGCATCAGCTAACAGAACAGAATGTTTTACAATGCTTTTTTCATACAGTGTCTGGAATTTACAGATAACACAAGTAGTTTAGGCCAGGTGTTGATGTTATTATTATTACTTTGTTTAACTCCTAGGACCGGGTGGTGGTACCAAGGTTGTCTATTTATCTTAGTTTTGTTTCTTTCTGTCTTGTGAACTAGGCAAGGTGGGAGGAGGAGGGCAGCAGGAGTAGTAGTGGTCTCCTTCCTTAGTGGCTGGTTGGGCAGTGGCCCTGGGGTCAGAGAGGCCGGTGGGCCCAGTGGACGAGCACAGGAAAGGCAGGGTACCAGGGCGGTGCGGGTGTTCCGGCCATCCTCTGGGGAGAGGCAGAGCACCAGCTCGGCAGGCAGAGAAGCTCTCACCTCTCAAAGCTGTTTCTCGTCTAGGCGAGGTTCTAAGGAAAGCAGCCCCCGGGCAGCAGGGGTGGCACTGACACCTCCCCGACTTCTTTCTCCAATGCTAGGAGTCCACCTGGGTGGGGAGCAAGTCCAGGGCAGGGGTCCCTAACTTTCCTTTGTGATGTTCACTCATTCCGCAGATACTGGGCGAGTGCCTGCTATGAGCTGAGTGCCATGCTAGGAGCTGGGAGTCGGGGAGGAGCAGGACCGACGGATGGAATCAATGAGTGCATGGAGGACCTGGCCTTGTACACTTCGGGAAGAACGCAATCTTCCATGTGTTCATCCATTCATTGGACAGACATTTACTGAGGCTTCCTCTATTCTGGGCACGGCAGTGAACAAAACGGACAAAAGTCTCTGCCCTTGGAGCTTCAATTCTAGTGATTAAAATGAGTAACAATAACCATTGTTCTTCTGGCGCTTTTTTTCAGAGCAACCACAAGGTCTTCATCTATGTCTGACTCATCAGTGGAGCAACCGAGACTCCATGAGCTACTTCATGAGCTCCGGGGAATAACCAGCACTCATGGGTGGAGTCTAAAATTAATATAAATGCTTAGAAATAAAAATACATGATTTTATCTCTCTTTTTCCCCTAAAATGTTGGTTTTGAAGGAAACCAAAACATGTTTGACTCTAAAACTTCTATTTTAGGGTTTAACATTGTTAACCCCAAAATCTGAGACAGGTCTCAGTCAATTTAGGAAGTTTATTTTGCGCAAGGATGTGGGTCTGTGACACAGCCTCGGAGGTCTGACCACGTGTGCCCTAGGTGGTCAGAACACAGCTTGGTTTTATACGTTTTAGGGAGACATGAGACATCAATCAAGATAGGTAAGATGAACATTGGCTCAGTCTGGAAAGGCAGGGCCTCGTTGACATCAATCAACATGTAACATGAACATTGGCTCAGTCTGGAAAGGCGGGGCCTCGGTGACGTCAATCAACATATGTATCATGAACATTGGCTTGGTCCGGAAAGGTGGAGCCTCAGTGACATCAATCAACATATGCAAGATGAACATTGGCTTAGTCTGGAAAGTTGAGACCTCTGTCCAGAAAGGCGGGACAACTTGAAGCCAAGACAGGAAGCAGGAAGGGGGTTCCCAGGTCACAGGTAGATAAGAAACAAATGGTTGCATCCTTTTGAGTTTCTGATGAACCTCTCCAAAGGAGGCAACCAGAGATGCGTTTATCTCAGTGAGCAGAAGGTGACTTTGAATAGAGTGGGAGGCAGGTTGGCCCTAAGCAGTTCCCAGCTTGACTTTTCCCTTTAGCTTACTGATTTTGGAGCCCCAAGATTTATTTTCCTTTCACAGCATGTGGTGGTTCTTTATTCTCATAAATGATTTCAAAACATTACGCAGTTGGAGGATTTTATAATGCAAAATCACGGTGTCCTATTAAAGTACAAAGAGGCAAAGCAGAGGCGGCAGACAGGACGTCAAAGAACCAGTGCGTGGCTACGCTGGGCCCCGGGGCTTCCCACGCTGGTTACTGTCATCCTTCCGAATCACTGCACTTGAAGCCCAGCATGTTGCTGAGTTTTGCTCCAGAGGTGAGTGGACAAGTGTGTCCCCCACCGCCACCCTCCCGACCAGGCCTTAGAGAACTGGTCTGGGAGCACGGCCAGCGTCAGACTCATTCCCCATGAGAGGTAAAATGAGAGACTCACTGACTCGCCAGGGGCGAAAGACTTCAAGGCCAAGAGGGAGAAAGAATGTGTAGGAAGGTTTGAGGTTTGGAACTGCTTTCCTCTTAAGACTGTGATTCTCAGATTCTCTACAGAACTACAAGAAAATGTCCTCCTTATTGAAAGACAAAATGTGGTATTATGATGAGCAAACCAACGTGTATATAATCATATATATAACACAGTGTCCTGGTCCTGTGGTAAACATCATAGGCTCACTCTGTACCTGCAAAAAGCTTTAGCAAAAGAAACGGGAACATTTTCCTTCTTTTATAAATTTCCACTTCATATACCCAACTAAATGGTTTTTAAAGGTAGTTCTATAAGGAATTTTTGGAAAGTTCCAGAAATTTGCAGCCTCAGTTTATTCCACTGTCCTGATACATCGTCCAAAGTTGTTTTTTTTTTTTTCATTTCTCTTTTCTTTCTTTTTGATTCTCAGACAATTGCCATTTATTATTTCAGTGACAAAGGTAATGCATGCCGGCAGGAAGCAATACACAAAACGTGAAGATGAATGGAGACCCTCCCCAGACCCCCTACCTCTGCCACCCCCACAAACATGCACGTCCAAGTGTATCCACGCTCATGCTATTATTTGTTCTTATAAAAATGGGGTCAATATATCAGCTTCCGAGAGCTGCCTAACAAAATATCACTGACCAGGTGGTATAGACAGCAGAAGTTTATTTTCTCCCTGCCCCAGAGGCTGGAGGTCTGAGATTAAGGTGTGGGCAGGGCTGGTTTCTCCTGGGGCCTCCCTGCGTGGCTTGTGGACTCTGTCTCCTCCCGGCGTCCTTCCGTGGCCACCCCTCTGTGTGTCCGTGCGCTCACCTCTTCTCATAAGGATGGTCAGATTGGACCAGGGCCCCCCTGCCATGACCTCATTTTAGCAGACTGTGTGAGAAAACTGTTCCCCACATTCTCACCAGACAGGTGTATGGTTCTTTGTTCGTTTCTCAACTCTTTCTAAGGAAAATCTCAAATAATACACAAAAGTCCGGAGAATAGAACAACGAACCATACTCACCACCCAGCTGCGACCACCATCAGCTTTTACTAATAGTACTGCGTCTGTTTCCCTGGCCATTTTTTGGAATATATTTAGAACAAATCCCTGCCAAACATTATGGTATTTCACCAATAGACATCCATATGCATTTCTAATGCTCCAAGACTTTTTAGCAACTTAGGTGCTATCCCGTTAATTCCTCAATGTCAGAGAATGCCACGCAGCTTCTGCTAGTGCGTGTCTGGCTGTGGAGCACTTCAGTGGCCTCGGCTCCATCTCCCTCATCGCTAGCGTGGTGCGGCCACCTTCAGACCTTTGCTTTTGAGGTAGGAGGTGGGACATGAGTCCAGAGGCGGGACTGTCTGCCCTGCTTGGAGGACCAAATTGAGGACTAGCTGAAACAGGGTGGGGCAGAACACCAGTGTGCCATGTCAGTTTACCATTGTCATGGTGATACCCGGAATACCACCCCTTTCCATGGCAATAACCCGAAATCCGGAAGTTACACCCTTGTCCTAAAAATTCTGCATAAACCACCCCTTAATTTGCATATAATTAAAACCAGATCTAAAGATGACTGCAGACCTGCCGCTGAGCTGCTACCCTGAGCACAGTGCCTATGGGGGAGCCCTGCTCTACCAACAGCAGTCCCTCCCTTGCCACCACTGCACGGCTGCTTCCACAAAAGCTGCTGTCAAGTTCTTCCCTCCTGGGCAAGCCCTGATTTTGGTGCTTGCCTGCCCTGAGTTGATTTCATCTGGATTTCCTCCCGTGTGAAATTAGCTGTGCAGATCCTTCCCTTGTTTTTTTCTATTGAATCGTTTTCCTCTTATCAATACGTACTTTCTCTTTCTATATGAAGGATGGTTACAATAGTTTTATGCAGATTCAGAAGAGAAGGCTTCAGGTAAGTTTCTTCTCCGGCCCCTGCTCCCATCTCCCTCTGCCCTGCTTCTCCGGCCCCTGCTCCCATCTCCCTCTGCCCTGCTTCTCCGGCCACTGCTGCCATCTCTCTCTGCCCTGCTTGGAGGCATCCAGCCTTCTTCACCACAGGGAACATGGAGTTCAAAAGATAGCACACACCTTAATGCTGTTGACAGCTGCCCCAGTGGCAAAGGGACATGTTTTCCCCACCTGCACCTTGTTTGGCCAGTTAGAGGGCTGTGTTCCTCAGAGTCAGGAAGCCCCGGGCCAGGTGGAGGAAAGAAACGGCACAGCCACCGCTGGCCTCCTCCTGCTCCTCCTGGATCTGGGGGACGGCGCCCAGTCAAGCCCTCCATGCCCTGCCCTTGAGTGGGATGTCTGACTGCTCTCACCACCTCTCCTTCTCCCCTTAACCCCAGGCCCAGTCCCTCTAGGCTCACTGCTTGTGGTTTTTCTGCTTAGGAATTGTTCCCTGGGTGTAGCCAGGCTTGTAGGGCCCCATCCTCCCCAGCCCTGCTCCCCATTGTTCAGGGGCAGCCCCCGCAACTCCTCCCACCTGTCGTGGCTCTTTGCTGCACCCTCCCTGGCCCAGTCTTGGCATTCGCCGTTATCAGTTCTCTGTCTTCTTTGAAGCTGAGACAGAGTCTTGTCCCCTGCTTGCTTGCAGATGCTAAGATGGAGTTTAGAGTACAGTATATTGATCAGGGACCCATGCCTGGGAAAGGGGCAGAGAGAGAAGCCCAGCAAGATGCACCCTGGTCCAGCCTTGGCACCCCTAGGGAGCCCTGGGCTGTGGGGCCTGTTGGAGTTGCTGCATGGTGAGCGGGAAGGGCTGTGCATTCATACCCTCCACAGCTGGTCCCGGGTGTGGGCCACTTTGGGTAAAGTGACCATCTGCAGCTGAGGCAGCCTGAAGGAGGGACAGCTGGAGGTATCTGAGGCTGCTCTCCCAACGCTGGAGGTCAGCGTCTCCCCTGGAGGGGTCTGAAAGGGCATTTCCATGCCCAGCCCATACAGGAAGCTTATTGGAGCCTTGCATCTGGGAAGCACTACAGACCGCACCACAGACCGCGCTACAGACCAACACATGCGCAACCCTGCCAGGCTGCTCTCCCTCCCTGCCCAGCTGCTTTCTCTCCCTGCTGTGACCAGGCCATTTTGTTGCATTCTTTGTGCTCAGCTCTTTCCTTCTCTAGTTGATTCCTTCTCCAGGCAGTGGGCCTGGGAGTGAAGTCCCCTTGACCTTCGGGCTCCACGCAGGCACCTGGAGCCCCTGGGCTCTTCCCCTGCAGGGAACTGTTATCATCCTACACTTTGCCCTCCTCCCAAACTGCCCGTGGGAGATGCAGAGTGAACTCCTAGTCCTCAAAAAGGCTTAAAAATTGCTCTACATTTTATGTTTAACAAGTGGTTATGTTAAAAAATTCACAACTAATGACTTGAGGCTTTGTTCTTCTCCAGACTCCACCAGTGAGTCCCTGTGGAGCTGGGCACATCCCATGATTTATCTTGGTTTCAGTCTCCTCCTCCGTGAACTGAGAGGCCTTAGGGAGTCATTTATGGTGGAGGAGGGAGCACTTCTCTTCCAGTGCAGGGAGTCCCCCATGGGACAGTCTCTGGTCTGTGCACCTGGTTGCTGAGGAGGGAGCAGGAGGGCTATGGAGGGTCTTCTCCAAGGCCCCAGAACCATGTGATGAGGGCTTCCTGCCACCAGCACCCAAGTCCTGCTCTGCAGCATGGCAGGCGGAACCCAGCCTGAAGCAGGGCTCCCAGTTGCTGGATATGAAATCTGTCCTCAAACGCTGCCAACTGGCTCATCCCCATGTCGGCGGAAGGCTGGGCCACAGCTCTGCATGCAGGGAGAGTGGGGGCGGGCGGGCCGCTACTCCCATATGGACCCATGGAGCAGGGCCTTCTGATCCCATTATCCTTGATCAGATCTGCATGAGAGGATCTCCCTCTGCCTGGAGAGAGGAACATACGAGGGCAGCCATGTTCCTGTTCCACACGGACCCATGGCCAAAACATATGCATACATACCACATACGCATACATAGACATTTGTGTTTACATATGCACCATGCTCACGCACCAATAGACATGCACATATACTTGCACATGCACACCCACACACACACATGCACACATGTGCATACACACAATGCAGCCATGTACACACATGCACGTGTGCTCACACATGCACAATACTCACACATCCATAGACATGCATTTACATATGAACACACGCATGTGCACACACATACACACACACACACCCCCAAAAGCTCTAAGCTCCAAGTAAGCAAAGCCCTGAAAGCATGGGGCACATTGCAGAGAACCCCGAATTCTCCTCCCCAGTTAAGTCTCCAGAGCCGCCAGGGAGGCGACGAGCCGGCGGAGAAGGACTTACTGCTTCTGGGTACCTTCACTGGGCCTCTAAGAACTCAGCAAACCGGGACGGGGGATATACTGACAGGAATTTTATTATGTGTTTAAAGATACCTTTTCCCTGTCAGGCCTGTGGTTTAATAAATACCTAGGGCTTACCCTTAAACTCTCCAAGGCTCAGGGCTAAGGACTTCATGACAGGTTTGCCCCTCATCTGCGAAGTGGCCTGAATCCCAGCTGTGAGAGCTGATATCAAAGCTCAGTTGTTGGCTCCCAAGCAAGAAAGGAGCGTGGAGAAGTCGGCAAGAGAGATGAGGAGGGTTTGGGAGAATTAGCTGAGGAGACAGCAGCTGCACAGCAGGAAAATGTGCCGAGGGAAGGGCTTCAAACATAAATCTTTGAGGATGGAAAGTCCCTCTAGTTACAAAGCAAAGATGTGCAAAGCGTGGTTCTCTGTTTTCACCGAGGCAGCCTCTCGGGTCTCAGCACAACTGAGCAGGCTCAGTCACGGTCAGCTCAGGGATGAGTAGCTCCACGGACAGGCTTCCCGTGAGGCCAGGTGGCCGTGGCGAAGGCTCCTGGCAAGGCTGCCTCCCCTGCCCACAGTGCAAATTTCCAAGCAAATTGCCGAGGGCCCTTGCCCTGATTTCATGATCGAACTCCTTGCAGGCGGAGATCTGCCCTCCCCCGGCCTTCTGTACGTTCCTGGGGCACGTGAGGATCCCCAGCCTCCCTTCCCAGTGGCTCTTCCGATTCTCTTGCCAACAAAAGTGGTGTCTCATGATTTACACAGCTTTCCCATGGGTCTCACGATGGGTGATTGTATGTGTCACCTTGACTGGGCCACAGGGTACCCAGATATTTGGCTAAACATGGTCTGGGTGTTTCTATGAGGGTGTTTCAGATGAGATTAGCATTTGAATCATGGACTCAGAAAAGCAGATGGCCTCCCCAGTGCGGGTGGGCCTCGTCCAGTCCATTTGGGCCTGAATAGAACAAAAGACTGAGCAACAGAGAATTCACTCTCTGCCTGACTGCTTGAGCGGGGACATCGAGCTTCTCCTGCCTTCAGGTGGGGACATATGCCATCAGCGCTCCTGGTTCTCTGCCTTCAGGCTTGAACTGACCCACACCACGGCTTTCTGGGTCTCCAGTGTGCAGATGGCAGAATATGGACCTTCTAGACCCCTGAAATATATGAGCCAATTCCTTATAATAAACCACACACACCCACACACACACACACACACACACACACATTCTGTTGCTTCTGTGTCTCTGAAGAACCCTGAAAAATGCAGGTGTGCATTTCAGAACCCCTCTCTGAGGACATTCACAGACTCACCTGTGCCATTGCTGGCCGAGTCCACATCTCTCATACGGGGTCTTGCCCTCCTTGGTCCTCTGTCACTCGGGGTACCTGCCACCCCTCTGCCTTCTGCCCATGATCTTCACTTTCCAGCCAGCTCCTTGTCTCACTTCTGCTAATGGCCCTGCTGTCTTCTTGGGTTGAAACCATGGCATTCTCGGTACCTCTAAAAAGATCCCATCCATTATGGCTGGCTGAGCCTCTCAGCTGGACCTTCTCCAAAACATGGCCAGAGAAACAGATCCTGCCTGCCATATCCGATGGAGTCACAGGTCACCGCTGGCAGGACCGCCGGCTGGCATCAGACCTAGAAAGGGGAGGATGCAAACTAAGCCATTAAACCTGTCCTTCTTGCCAGGCTCATGAATAATCCCAGCAACACGTGTGCAGCGAGCACCTACTATGTGCAGCTCACATATTTTCTGACTCTCTGGCTAATTTTCTCTTTTGCACAGAGAAGTTAGTTTTGGCTTCCAGCAGCTTTGTGGGACACCAT
Organism: Macaca mulatta; assembly: GCF_049350105.2. Classification (NCBI taxonomy): domain Eukaryota; kingdom Metazoa; phylum Chordata; class Mammalia; order Primates; family Cercopithecidae; genus Macaca; species Macaca mulatta. Next base: position 194,877,874 of record NC_133408.1, read on the forward strand.
CGCAAGAATGGAAGATATGTGGCCATTAGGGTTCTCACCTCTGGGACCAAAAGGATCTGGACTCACTAGTTGTATAAATGTAGTCAAGTAATTTAAACTCTTAAAGCTACACATGTCCCTGTCTGTAAATTGAGAATAATAGTAGAGTAGTTGTGAGGCTTAAATATTTTATGTAGAATGTGGTTGTTGTGCAGCACACAGGAAATGCTCAGTGCATGTCAATTGTTATTACTATCACTGTACTGCATCCACAGAGGACTTGAGCGACTAACAAAAATTAAATCAAGATTGTCCCTATCGTGAGTACTTGCCTGTATTATCAAACTATACTTGAACTCACCTATTCATAAGGTTGAACCTGTCACTAGGGTTCCCTTGTGGGTTTTGGGGGGTGGAGTTCACCTGCATACCCTGGGCAGAGCTGTGAGTGCATTTATAGATTTGTAGTGTAGCTTCCTAAAATGGAAGGACTAGAGGCAACCTGAGCCACGATCATCTCCGTGTGAAGGGTGGTTGCTGAGGTCCACAGACGGCTCGGGGAGAGAAGGGGCCACATTTTCTTCAGGCTTCATGACTCAGTATGGAGCCACCAGCAGCGCTGCTCACGCTGTCTTGAGGAGCTGGGATCCGAGGCTGACACCTGACGCTGCCATGCTGGTTAGGGCTGGTTAGCACTGTTGGCAAACTGCCACCAGCCCAGCCCCCGAGCACACCCTCTCCCACTGCTTGGCGGGTGTCCCCACCCCCTAGCCCCATCCCAGCAGCGTTAGGGGTACAGCCTGCCTGAGGCCAGCGTCCACTGGAGCAGCCTGTGCCGCGCAAACCCTGGAACGCTTTGTGTATCGCCCCTCCGGGGACCCTCAGAAAATGAGATGATGTGAGGGAGCACCGTGCTGCCCTTGGAGCTCCATGACCTCCTCACCTGAACACGAAACTCTTATTTTGAGGGAACATGAATCAACAGTCCCAGAACAAGCGCAGGGAATACCGTGTGAAATAAAACTCCGGGGCTCCTGTTGGGAGAAGGAAAATATAAAAGAGAGGAAGTGAGCAGGGTGCGCCAGGAAACGTGTCAGAGGCGGCTGGGCTCCCAGATGTGTTAAGTGTGGACCCCACAGGGTGCAGCAGGAGCCTGCAGGACTTCTCAGGGCCTTTCCTGCACTAGGAGACGGCAGAGACCTGCACGGGAACATGCTCTTCCGTGGGGCCTTTTGAGGCTCATTCACTGTATTTTTTGTCTCTGGGCATTTGCTGTATTTTTTGCGCATGCAGTTGGTGGCCTGTGATATCCCAGGCAGCACGCTCAGTTTGGGCACTGTCCAGTGTCCCCTGGCAGAGGGCCCTCCTGCCCTACGCACCCTCAACCTTGAAGCAACCCCGACTTTTGGAAACTGAGATGTCATACTGGGCACTCCTCCACATTGGAGACCATCCACAGCTCTGCCTGGTACTAAAGAGTGGGCTGCGTCCCCGCTACCTCTGTGAGCCTGGGAAAGCATCATCCCAACCACCTGCCAGACAGCCCTGGCCCGCCCTCCCCGGTGCAGCCCCAGGCATTCCAACCCCGTCGCAGAATGCTTCCCAAACTACCTGCACTGCGGCCTCCTCTCCACCACCCCACTCCTCTGTGCTCCAACAGAGCCCTGTGGGGACGAATGGCTGGAGAACACATTGCTATCAGGCCTGGGAAAGGCGCTAAGACCCGGGTCCACACTCCAGCTCTGGCAGGTGGAGGCAAGGGAGCGGGAGGAATATCACCCAGACTCGAGCTTGCCTCCCAGTGTGGCTTTCCATGGCCAAGTGACCCTGCACTGCTGACTGTGTCACTGTGAGCCTCAGTTTCCTCATCTGTAAAATGGAGCCATGGATTCTGAAGCCAGGAGTTGTGTGCAATGATGTATTCAGGAAGTGAACCCAGGAGACTGGTCAGAGTGTGGGAGAAGCAGAACAGGGAATCAGAGGGGGCCAGGCCGGGGGCACCACCGAGGGCGCCTCCAGCCACGGGGAGTCCTGGGGAAAATTGCCAAGAGTCACCCTTGGCGGAAGCAAAGGAGATGGGCAGCCACAGCTGGCACTGGCCATGCAGGGCCCTGGGGATGGGGGTGGAAACGGCCTGTCAGGCCTTCCCAGCTCCCCATGTCCGACGATGCCTGGCTCCAGTGGCCTGAGATGAGGTCTCTGGGGAGCTGCCCGGGTGCTGGGCTTGAGAAAGGAAAGTTCACAGAGGGTAGGGTTTAGAGAGCAGCAAGAAGCCCAGGGTTCAATCTGCGGAAGCGTGGCCATCCCGCACCACTGGGGCCAGCCCGCCTATTGCCAGGACTGTGGTGAGGGCCCGGGAAGCCGCCTGCTTCTAGCTGAGGGCCAGCACACAGGATGCCCCTGCCCCAGGAACTCCGTTCCCCTCCAGAACACCCTCGTTCATCACAGTCTGGCCTCGTCCACATCAGCAGGATTGGGCATGGGGTGGGCCTGGGCTTAAAAGCTCAGAAAACAGTTTTAATTCTGCAAGTCATCTGGCCTGCCCCCGTTTGCCCACCTGTCCATTACAGGTGCCACTAAAGATGAGACTTAAGCTGACCAGCCTCAGATGAGACTTCCAGCCAAGGTTTGGTCTTCATGAGTAGGAGGCCTGAGGCCTGTGCCAGTCGTTTGGGTACCGCAGCCACCAATTCACCATGTGCTCCTCCAGAGCGAACAGTCCTGGCTCCCTCTCTCCTGAGCCACACTCAGGGAAACCCGAAGAATGCCTTTCTCCTCTTGGCTTGGTTGTGGTTGTGGTTGTGGTTGTGGTTGCGGCTCCAGGACAATCTGGCTGCCATGCACGCCCTGGGGAGGTTTCAGGGTAGGCACCATTGATGTGGGGTGTCTGAGGCCACCCACCTTAATAGCCATGCCTAGTCTGCAGGTGGACAGTGTGTGTGGATGGAGGTGGCCTCTGGACTTAGGGCCGGGAGTCACCAGTGATTCTGGCTGGGTCTGGCTATTTCAACCATCTTTGGGGTTCACTCCGACCCCTGTCTGGGATGGTGAGATCCCAGCAATTATGCTAAATTGACCAAAACCACAAAACTGTGACTGTTGACTGGACAGATTTGCTATCCATTAGCTGACCTTGAGGATGTCTTTGCCCCGCTGAGGCTGCGGATGAGGGGCCTCAGGCACAGGATGGGAGAGCTGCCCTCGGGCCCCCCACAGCACTGAGGCTGCAGATGAGGGGCCACGGGCACAGGAGGGGAGAGCTGCCCACGGGACCCCACGACACTCCTTGGCAGGAGAAGAGGGTCAGCATGTAGAAGTGCACAGACACCTGATGAATCTAAGAGCAAATGAATCTCTTCTTCAGTATTGCTCCTTTGGAACCAATCCCGCCTAAACCCTGAGTCTATCCACCCAGCAGACACCAATGGGTCCCCTCCGGCCTGCCTCACACAGCTGCAGCACAGCGTGTGCTGTACCGTTACAGGCGGGTCAGCCTAGTGGCCCTGGACCTAGAGATTGTGTCCGCCCTTCTGCTGCAGGACCTCACCTTAACCAATTACATCTGCACCAGCCCTGCTTCCTGGTACGTTTCTGTTGTCTGAAGCTACCAAGCTGCAAACCTGGGCAAGGAGTGGAGCTTGGATAAGAATCGCCTGGGCAAGGAGTGGAGCTTGGAATAAGAACCGCCTGGGCAATCACTGTAAACTGCAGCTCCCGAGGCCCCGCCAGAAACCCTGATTTAAGCTGCAGGCTGCAGGTGATCGTGATGACAGCCCGTTCGTTCTATGGAATGGAAGCATTCCAGCACTGTGCTAGGCAAAGATCATCCTATTTGTCTGTGGGATTGAGACCGTTATCCTTGCCTGTCAGCCCACAGTCCTCTCTCGCTTCTGACCACTGGTCACCTCTGGTTACAGCCCAAGCCCCCACCGCAGTCCAGAGCCACAGACACCCCGAACTCCTCTGAGATGGTCCTGAACATCTGCATGTCCCTGCTTCTCTGTCTGTGTATTTACAACGCCTGCTTGAGCCATATCACACCTAACCAGCAGGTGCCTCTGTGCCCAAAATGAAAAATTAATTAAGTTTAAGGCTTCAGGTTATGTAAAACAAATTAGGTCTCTGCTTCATCAATTTAAGTCCCCAAACCTTGCCACTAAGTTTACTTAGGCTGTGATATCGTTGAGTCAAATAACACAAACCTTAAAAAGCAGAAACCATGTGTGTGGAGTGATGACACAAACTCATCAACTTTAGGAACTAGGTCAAAAATAAGGTTTTCCCCCCGCATGTGGGAGAACTCCGGCCCTTGAATTATTCATGCCAATGTGTGCTCTGCTGCTTTAAACGAGACAATTGAGCGTTGGTTTGGAAGGTCATTAACACCCAGGAAAAATGCAAATGGTTTTTCCTCCTTGTTAATTGTCATAGTCTGAGAATCACCCCACATGGAAATGAAATGAAAGCAGGTTCCATCCCTGGTGGGGGAGACAGGGGCTCCCGCTACCGACAGGCTCCTCTTGGATGTCGACTGCAGAAAGTCCCCGTGGGCAGCTGTCTCTCCATGGAGACCCCGGCTTGCTGGGTGAGGAAGCAAATTGAGGTGCTATTTAAAGCGACCTCTAGTAAGTGACTAATGGGGAGTCTCTTTCTCGGGGAGGGTGGAATTGGGGTCAAAGCTCAATTAGCCTAGAAAACATCCCCTCTGCCTGACCACTGGTGAGAGCGATCCCTGGCAGAATCTGCAGCACAGGGAATTCATCCAAGCCCTGCGTTTTGGAAGCCCGTGGAGGTAGTGGGATTTGCCCAAGCTACTCAAATATCGAATGGCAGAGTTGAAACCAGAATCCCTTCTTCTCCTAAGCCCAGTGCACCTCTCTCCACACCTCCTGTCCCTGGAGAAGCCCAGATCTGAAGGTTCATGCAAAGCAACGCTCCATATCAGTAAGCACAGCTGGAGGAAAGCAGGCTTCCTCCCCACGTTGCAATCTGGAGGAGGCTCCAAATGGGAACCACAGTGCCGTTCACTGGGTCCCGTCAGGGTGGGACAGAGGGGTCATAGGTGTGCTGGGCTGGCCAAACAGTCTGGTGTGGTGCTGGTCTCCAGCTGAGAGCCCCCCTTTCCACCCCGGCTACAGCCTCCAGCACAGTCAGGAGGTCAAGGTGTTCCTCATTGACCCCGCCAGGCTCCAGGCGCCGCAACCGTGGGCAACATGGGGAAGACCCTTCCTCTCCTGTGTCTCACAGTCCCAGAAAACACAGGTAGCGGGTAAGGAGAACACGGCACGCTCACTGATGTGGGGTGAAGGGGTTAGAGAAAGCCTCAAATCGCTGGCTCCAGTTTTGCTTATCAACAACTCATTCTGTCTAGAATAGAGGTGATCAAGTCTTAGTGTCTGTAAAAATTACCCAAGAGGCTTGTTAAAAATGCAGACACTTTGGGAGGTCATGGCAGGTGTATCACTTGAGGCCAGGAGTTCGAGACCAGCCTGGCCAACATGACAAAATCCTGTCTCTACTAAAAATACAAAAAAAAAAAAAAAAAATAGCTGGGCCTGGTGGCAGGTACCTATAATCCCAGCTACTCAGGAGGCTGAGGCAGGAGAATCACTTGAACCCAGGAGGTGGAGGTTGCAGTGATTGGAGATCACGCCACTACACTCCAGCCAGGGCGACAAGAGCGAAACTCCATCTCAAAAAAAAAAAAAAAAAAAAAAAAAAAAAAAAAAACAGACTCCTGAGTCATAGCCTGGACTCCGACGTGTAGCTGTGCCTTCAGTAAGCCCTGGGTGAGACACAGATTCTGCTTTTAAACAGCTCCCTGGGTGACTCTGGCCATGTGGGAAGCTGCCATCTAGTGAGAATTCAGCCTGATATTGAGCCATACCAAGCGAGCTATCCGCTCCTGGCCACAATCCCACTGCAGTAACAAGTCCCGGATGGGGCATTCCCAGAACCTTCCTTCAGGATCCCCACAGGCCTGCTGTGCCAGACGGAATAATGGCCCCCAAGGATGTCCTCATCCCACTCCCCCGCCCCTGTGAATATATCACCTCACCTGGCAAAAAGGACTTTGCAGACAGAACTCAGTCAGAAGGTCACGCTGGGTTAACCAGATGGGCTGCGGTGATCTCCAGGGCCTCTGTAGGAGGAAAGCAGAGCATCCAGGCCAGAGCAGGAAGTGTGATGCCAGAACAGAGGTCAGAACACCGGCTCTGAACACTGGGAGGGGCCCCAAACTGGGGGCACAGGTGGCCTCAGCTGCTGGAAGGGGCAGGAACTGGAGACTACCCTGGAGTCCCCAGAGGAAACTCAGCCCTGCTGACGCCTTGATTTTGGCCCGTGAGACCCATGCTGGGCTTCTCACCTATGGGACCTGGAAGGATGATGTGTGTGGTTTCAAGTCCTGGCTTTGTGGTGATTTTTTTTTTTTTTACTGCGGTTCGTTGCAGCCGCCACAGGAATCTCCAGCGCCTCCCAGTGAGCACACTTGTGGAGGCTCCTTCCCCACCCACTGCTGACCCGGCCTCACTGTGCTCCACTCTGTCTCCAAGGAGCTTCCTGGCTTCACTTCACCAACAACCAAGAGAGGGCTCGGGGTGTCAGTCTCGGCACCGTGGAGCCTGGGGTGTGGCCGCTGCTGCCTGTGGCCTTCCAGCAAGTCCTGTCGCCCTGCGGGACGAAAGCCTCAGGGACGTGCACTCCTCAGTCCACTCAGAGCTCCGCCCAGGAGCACCATGGGATAGGGACCAGCTTGGAGGTCAGGCTGCTCCGTTGTCTTAATGAATCCACCCCCAGGAAATACTGAAGTTCCCCGCCCATCCTTCCAAGTCCAGATTTATGCGATTGCGGTTACAGCGTGGGGAGCAGGGGCTCTGCATGGGGTGGGGGCACTGGGCCTTCTCCAAGACGACGTCAGGTCTGCTGAGCTGCAGCCCCAGTTACAGCAGCAGCCCCGGGGCCGAGCACGTGTCCCCACTAGCCACACTCCCCGCAGCCTAATCCCACACGACAGGCCAGGCTCCTGGGTAAGGTCAGGGCCAAACTTGCCATGCCAGCCACCCTCCCCATGGTCTAATCCCACACAACCGGCCAGGTTCTTAACTTAGGTAAGGTCAGGGCCAACTTTGCCCCGCCAGCCACAGCCGCCACGGCCTAATCCCACACGGCAGGCCAGGTTCTTAAGTAAGTTCAGGGCCAACCTTGACCCCAACTCCTGCCTTGCGGATCATATAGCCCCCACACCTGTCACAGGACCGTGCGCCCACAGGGCAAAGGTATTTATGGAATGAACTGTGTGGGAGGAGTTTGCTGACTCTCCGCACTCTCTGGGGACTGCGTGTGGCTCCCCCGTCATCTGACCTTCCCATCCCCATGTACCGAGGGGCTCGCCACGGCATGGCTCCGCAGAGCTACCCTGTTTCCTGCACTTGAGGGGAGCCCCGTCATCCCAATTGGCCCCATTAGACATGGGAGGAGAGAAGAACGAGCGGGTGAGAAGACGACTTCCTAAACCCCAGCAGCTGCAGGAAATTCAACACTCCCTGGCAGGCACCTTCCTCCACAGGAGCGGGAACCAGTGTGGCACCAGAAGGAGATGTGGTCCTTGTTTGTAGGATGAAGCGCTGAGGCCCAGGGTGGAGAGGCGGTTCACACTTCACCCCACGCCTTTTCCCATCTGGCCTCACCCCGGTCATCCTCGCTCACGCTGCAGCCTGTGGGGTCTGGGAGCTGAGGTGCCAGGCCAGGCTACAGACTCTAAGCTTGGTCCTGCTTTGAGAAGCACACAGGAAATGCCTGCACGGAGCCACCATAAATAAGACAAGGTCCTTTCCCGGTAGGACTCACAAACCAGGACAACGGGACGAGGAAACAGAAAAGGGACAGTGCACGGGACCCGGGCTGCTTGGATTAGTAGAGACTGCTCACAAAGGCTTTGTGGAGAGGGAGACGTTGCCACGAAGTCTTGTCCTGAGCACTCAGGGATCTCCTTGGAGGGTTTTTGGCAGCAGGAGTGTGTTCCCGGCCAGCCCCACCGCCTGCAGGCACTCCGTGTGGGTCAGTGCACCATCCTTGGAGGTTTGTTGAGGGAGAAGCTAATGGAAGCGGGGGGAACTGATGAGGCCAGCGGTTTTCTCACTTAAATGGAAAGTCCTGTGTGTGGGACCCAGGCATCCCAGTAGCATTCTAAAGTCTCCCCACCATGCAGCCGCTGTGTGGCAGCCAGCGTGAGGGCCACACTAGAGGAGCTTTAAGGTTCTATTATTTGGGAGTCAGCCTCGGTAGACGACAATCAGGGGTCCAGGAGCATCTGGTGCAGAATGAATATATAGGTCAAAGGAGCTCCCACCACATGGAAGGTACGTGAGAGGGTGTGAGCTGGGTCAGGAACCTCTTTTCTGAGGCTTCTCTCCAGTCTGGTGTCCCCAGAAGCAGAGGCACCCAGGGATAAGCAAGACCAGCAGAGACTGGAGAGCAGGAAGGAAGAGGAGCTGTGGTGAGAGGGTGGACCCGACGCCACTCTGTGACCATGTGGGTCATACGGGGACCATACAGGGAGGGTCTTTGTCCACATGCGGTGGAGCCTCTGTCCATGGCATTCTCCAGGGATGACTCTCCAAGGCAGGCTCCCAGCCCTGCCTCAGCGCTCAGAGCCTACCTAGTCCTGGTCCAAAGGGTCAAAGAGACATTGAATGCACAGGCACCATGAAAGAAAGAAAGAAGGAAGCAAAGAGGGAAGGAAGGAGGGGAAGAATGAGGGAGAGGGGGAGGGAGGGAGAAAGAAGGAGAGAAGGAAGGGAGGGAGTTAAAATTTCACAAGGGATCTCTCTGGGTAAAAGCTATGCCAGAGCCAAGCATCTACAAACATGTAAATGGCCCCATTTTTCTGACAGCTGTTCAGGAGATCCTTAACAGCCCTGATGGTCTACATTAGTGGACGAGTCACAGAGCTCATGAAGAGGCGGTTTGACTATAGTTCTGCCATCATCTGGTCTCCTGATGAGACTACAGCACTGCATGGCTGTCTGAGGTTCCTGGGCTCTGAGGGACTGGGTAAGCTTACTCCATCTGGTGTCTGGTGGTTCCCAGACCCAGCTGCATGTCAGATCACCTTGGGAACTTGCTCTCCCCCATATGTTTTGGGTAGGAGGACTTGCTTTTTTTGAAGTAGAACAATCCTACAGAAAAGTGCACAATCTGAGTGTGCTGTGTGGTGAGTTTTCACAAACTAAGCACACCCATGTAGCCAGCACCGCCTCCAAAAGTAACCACGGTGGCTTCCAACATCATGGTCTAGTTTTGTCTGTTTTTTACCGTTATATACACAGAGTCACGCACTGTGCACCACATTGTGCCTGATGCTGCTTCTTCGCATTTACAAGTCTCGTCCATGTTGCATGTTGGATGTTTTAAGTCATGCAGTGGCTCATTTGCTGTGGCACCTGTGCCACGCGAGGTAAGGTAGTAATGTGGAGAAACTAGACACAGGGGTCCAGGGGTCCAGGAGCACTCTGCACTGTCTTCACAACTTTTCTGGTTATTTAAAACTATTATAAAATCAAAAGTTTTTTTTTTTTTTTTAATCAGAGGGAGAAGATTGAGAGGCGAGAGAGGAGACTTCAATTGGGCATAGAAACCTTTTCTTTAGGGGTGGAGGGAAGGTGCATCTAAATAAGTTCTTTTATCCATGAGCCTTTCTCTAGTGTTGCAGTGGGAAAATATGATACTCCAGACAGGCCACTACAAGGAACGTAGCCAAGTAATATGGTATTATGCTTCCAGAAATGAATGTACTTTTGGAGTGTTATTAATGGTGCCGTCAATGACACTATGCATAAATCAGATCATGTACTCTCTCTATATATACACACACAGTGACATAGTTTGGATCTGTGTCCCCACCCAAATCTCATGTTGAATTGTAATCAGCAGGGTTGGAGGTGGGGTCCGGTGGGAGGAGTTTGGATTGATGTTGGAGGTGGGGTGTGGTGGGAGGTGTTTGGATTGATGTTGGAGGTGGGGTCCGGTGGGAGGTGTTTGGATTGATGTGGGAGGTGGGGTGTGGTGGGAGGTGTTTGGATTGATGTTGGAGGTGGGGTGTGGTGGGAGGTGTTTGGATTGATGTTGGAGGTGGGGTCTGGTGGGAGGAGTTTGGATTGAGGTTGGAGGTGGGGCCCGGTGGGAGGTGTTTGGATTCATGTTGGAGGTGGGATCCGGTGGCAGGTGTTTGGATTGATGTTGGAGGTGGGGTCCGGTGGGAGGTGTTTGGATTGATGTTGGAGGTGGGATCCGGTGGGAGGTGTTTGGATTGATGTTGGAGGTGGGGTCCAGTGGGAGGTGTTTGGATTGAGGTTGGAGGTGGGGCCCGGTGGGAGGTGTTTGGATTCATGTTGGAGGTGGGATCTGGTGGCAGGTGTTTGGATTGATGTTGGAGGTGGGGTCCGGTGGGAGGTGTTTGGATTGATGTTGGAGGTGGGGTGTGGTGGGAGGTGTTTGGATTGATGTTGGAGGTGGGGTCTGGTGGGAGGAGTTTGGATTGAGGTTGGAGGTGGGGCCCGGTGGGAGGTGTTTGGATTCATGTTGGAGGTGGGATCTGGTGGCAGGTGTTTGGATTGATGTTGGAGGTGGGGTCCGGTGGGAGGTGTTTGGATTGATGTTGGAGGTGGGGTCCGATGGGAGGTGTTTGGATTGATGTTGGAGGTGGGGCCTGGTTTGGATTGATGTTGGAGGTGGGGTGTGGTGGGAGGTGTTTGGATTGATGTTGGAGGTGGGATCTGGTGAGAGGTGTTTGGATTGATGTTGGAGGTGGGGTGTAGTGGGAGGTGTTTGGATTGATGTTGGAGGTGGGATCTGGTGGGAGGTGTTTGGATTGATGTTGGAGGTGGGGCCTGGTATGGATTGATGTTGGAGGTGGGTTGTGGTGGGAGGTGTTTGGATTGATGTTGGAGGTGGGGCCTGGTTTGGATTGATGTTGGAGGTGGGGTGTAGTGGGAGGTGTTTGGATTGATGTTGGAGGTGGGATCTGGTGGGAGGTGTTTGGATTGATGTTGGAGGTGGGGTCTGGAGTTTGGATTGATGTTGGAGGTGGGGCCCGGTGGCAGGTGTTTGGACTGATGTTGGAGGTGGGATCTGGTGGGAGGTGTTTGGATTGATGTTGGAGGTGGGGCATGGTTTGGATTGATGTTGGAGGTGGGGTGTAGTGGGAGGTGTTTGGATTGATGTTGGAGGTGGGATCTGGTGGGAGGTGTTTGGATTGATGTTGGAGGTGGGGCCCGGTGGGAGGTGTTTGGATTGATGTTGGAAATGGGGTCTGGAGTTTGGATTGATGTTGGAGGTGGGGCCCGGTGGCAGGTGTTTGGATTGATGTTGGAGGTGGGGCCCGGTGGGAGGTGTTTGGATTGATGTTGGAAATGGGGTCTGGAGTTTGGATTGATGTTGGAGGTGGGGCCCGGTGGCAGGTGTTTGGATTGATGTTGGAGGTGGGGCCTGGTTTGGATTGATGTTGGAGGTGGGGTGTGGTGGGAGGTGTTTGGATTGATGTTGGAGGTGGGGCCTGGTTTGGATTGATGTTGGAGGTGGGGTGTGGTGGGAGGTGTTTGGATTGATGTTGGAGGTGGGATCTGGTGCGAGGTGTTTGGATTGATGTTGGGGGTGGGGCCCGGTGGGAGGTGTTTGGATTGATGTTGGAGGTGGGGTCTGGAGTTTGGATTGATGTTGGAGGTGGGGCCCGGTGGCAGGTGTTTGGACTGATGTTGGAGGTGGGATCTGGTGGGAGGTGTTTGGATTGATGTTGGAGGTGGGGCATGGTTTGGATTGATGTTGGAGGTGGGGTGTGGTGGGAGGTGTTTGGATTGATGTTGGAGGTGGGGCCTGGTTTGGATTGATGTTGGAGGTGGGGTATGGTGGGAGGTGTTTGGATTGATGTTGGAGGTGGGATCTGGTGGGAGGTGTTTGGATTGATGTTGGAGGTGGGGTCTGGTGGGCGGTGTTTGGATTGATGTTGGAGGTGGGGCCCGGTGAGGGGTGTTTGGATTGATGTTGGAGGTGGGGTCCGGTGGGAGGTGTTTGGATTGATGTTGGAGGTGGGGTCCGGTGGGAGGTGTTTGGATTGATGTTGGAGGTGGGGCCCGATGGGAGGATTTTGGATTGATGTTGGAGGTGGGGCCTGGTGGGAGGTGTTTGGATTGATGTTGGAGGTGGGGTGTGGTGGGAGGTGTTTGGATTGATGTTGGAGGTGGGGTCCGGTGGGAGGAGTTTGGATTGATGTTGGAGGTGGGACCTGGTGGGAGGTGTTTGGATTGATATTGGAGGTGGGGCCCGGTGGGAGGTGTTTGGATTGATGTTGGAGGTGGGGTCTGGTGGGAGGTGTTTGGATTGATGTTGGAGGTGGGGTGTGGTGGGAGGAGTTTGGATTGATGTTGGAGGTGGGGTCTGGTGGGAGGTGTTTGGATTGATGTTGGAGGTGGGGCCTGGTGGCAGGTGTTTGGATTGATGATGGAGGTGGGATCCGGTGGGAGGTGTTTGGATTGATGTTGGAGGTGGGGCCCGATGGGAGGTGTTTGGATTGATGTTGGAGGTGGGGTCCGGTGGGAGGAGTTTGGATTGATGTTGGTGGTGGGGCCTGGTGGGAGGTGTTTGGATTGATATTGGAGGTGGGGTGTGGTGGGAGGAGTTTGGATTGATGTTGGAGGTGGGGTCCGGTGGGAGGTGTTTGGATTGATGTTGGAGGTGGGGCCTGGTGGAAGGAGTTTGGATTGATGTTGGAGGTGGGGCCTGGTGGGAGGAGTTTGGATTGATGTTGGAGGTGGGGTGTGGTGGGAGGTGTTTGGATTGATGTTGGAGGTGGGGTCTGGTGGGAGGTGTTTGGATTGATGTGGGAGGTGGGGTCTGATGTTTGAATTGATGTTGGAGGTGGGGTCTGGTGGGAGGTGTTTGGATTGATGTTGGAGGTGGGGTGTGGTGGGAGGTGTTTGGATTGATGTTGGAGGTGGGGCTTGGTGGGAGGTGTTTGGATTGATGTTGGAGGTGGGGTCTGGTGGGAGGAGTTTGGATTGATGTTGGAGGTGGGGCTTGGTGGGAGGTGTTTGGATTATGGGGATGGATCCCTTATGAATGGCTAATATTCAGCATATTAGACTCCAAATGACTGACATTTCAAACATTTAGAACCACTGTCAAAAGAAGCACCTGCAGAGGACCCTCAGACAACGCAGTGCAGGCCTGGCTGGCACCAAGCAGTGGCCCAGCAGGACTGTTTGGGTGGCCAGTGTTTCTCCTGGTTTGTTGTTCATGTTCTGGCTTTATTTTGCTATATGGGAATCATAACTATTTTGTTGCAGATTTACAATATTTTTTCTTTTATGGTGTTCAGGTCTTGTGTCTTGTAGAGAAATGGGAAATAGAAAATTTCCCTACGTCAATGTTAGTGTTTTGTCTCTTTTCCCCATGCTTATTTCTAGACATTTTGTGTTTTCTTTTGACATTTAAATCTGCAATTCATCTGGAATTTATCTGTAAGAAGTAAGGTAAAAGATCCAGCTTTTTTTTTTCAGGGAGTGACCAAAGGTAGTTATTTAAACACTATTTATTGAATAACTCATCTTTTCCCCCTGCTGATTCAAATTGTCACTTCTATCGTAAACCAAAATCCTATATATATCTGTGCCAATGTCTAGACTCAATATTTTATTCCATTGACCTTTGTGTCTATTCAAAGTCAACTACAGGAGCTTTACAATATGTTTAATATCTGGGGCTACTCTTTGCTTGGTACTCTTCCTTTGCAGCTGTTTTCTGGCAGTTCTTGGATGTTTATTTTCCACAAGAAAGTCAACGGCGACCTTTCTAATTTAAAAAGTATCTTGGTATTTTTGGAAGGAGCTTAAACATGATCTCCTCCTATATGAGAAGCAGGTGTTTCTCTGCACTGATTGAAGCATCCTCATCTATCCCCCATCCCGATGTAAATAATAATGGCTGTAGCTGTGGCACATGCCTGTAGTCCCAGCTACTCAGAAGGCTGAGGTGGGAGGATTGCTTGAGCCCAGGAGGCCGAGGCTGCAGTGAGCTAGGACTGCACCACTGCACTCCAGCTTGGGCAACAGAGCAAGACTCTAAAATACTGCTAGTACTGATGGTGATGATGACCATGAAGAACTATAACACAGGTTCTCCTATGTTCAAGGGCACCATCGATTCTGCAAATCCATAGATTCTGCCCCTCTGTCTCTCTCACCAACTTCCCCAAACCCCAGCCTGGCCCTCAGAAAAATCAGTATTGACTTAGCTATTCTTCTCCAAGGTCTTAGAGGGGCTGTCAGGAAGCAGGAATCATGGACCCCTAGCAACCAAGTTAGACCCACCTGTCCCAGGCCAAATGCAGAGAAATCATTCAGAGGCATTCAAGATGAACGCGAAGCGTGTTTCCGAGGAAGCTGTTCACATGATCAACGCAGGCCCTGCCGCCATCAGTCACGCAAGGCAGCTCCTGCACAGGCTAGCTTCTCAGTGCCATCTGTATTTCTCCAGACTGCGTTTTCCCTGACCTCCCTCCCAGCTTGTCTGCCTCAATTTCAAGACCCCTGTCCTCTCCTGCTTGCTGCCTTCTGGATATCCTCCAGGCTGTCAGGGTCCCTCCCTCCCTGTCCCCCTTAACACAAGAGGCTCAGAGCACGTGCAGCTTCCTGTTCAGATGTGGTCTGAGCAGTGGACATGAAAATATCACCTCCATGGTCCAAGCACTGATTTCCTTATTGTCTTCGCTCCTCTCTGAATTCCACCAACGTCCTGCCCACCTGAGCTACCTCTGTCCCCCTCCCCATGTCCTAGCCTCCCCCATGGAACTGAACACCCCAGGGTCGTGCTGGGCTTTAGTCTGGCCTGAACCTGAACAAGGGCTGCCTGGGACCTTGGTAGACCTCCCATCACTGGCCAGGGGCAGGATGAAAATGCAGAAATGGGCCAAGAAAGAAGATCATGGAGGACCCTCCTGGCCACCTCATTCTTTCACGACCCCTTCTCCAATAATAACTGTTTGTGTATTCCACCTGGTCACCTGCTCCCACCGCCGCTCTGTAAAGCAACCACCTCCAAAACCTCAGCTCCACTCCAGCTCCCTCACGGCTCCTGCTTAGGCTCAAAGCTGTGGCTGGGCAGCCCCCTCCCTCACCCTCTGGGATGCTCCAGTCCGTTCACCTGCCCCCTTGGGGCTTCCCCCACACAGACTCTCCCACCATCACTGGGATCTTGGAAACACCCTTCCCTGGCTAGCTTCTCTCCTCCGTCATTCTCACCGGACAGAACCCCTGCTCCTGCTCCCTGCCTGCACCCCTTCTCACTGCTTCTGCCATCCCACCATCCTCTCTTACCAGGACTCGCCACTGACTCCCTCCTTCCACTCCTGTCCACCTATGTTCAGTACAGCAGCCAAAATGATCTTCCTGTAAGCAAATCAGCTCCCTTGGATAAATCTTCCAGGCACTTCCATCCACCACCCTGGAATTCAAGCTCTACCAGAGCCTGCAGGGCCCCCTTTCCCTGCTCCCAGAATACCTCCCATCATACCTCCCGGCACGCCGTCCCCCTCACTCCACCCCACTCCCTTCGGCCTTTTTATTTTCCACGACGGCCCAGGCTGGTTCCCTCTGAGCCCTCTGTACCTGCCGTTTTCTGGCTGGAATGAAGCCTTTCAGTGTTCCTTCAAGTCTCAGTCCTTCCCATCCTCTGGGCCGTCCCCAAATGTCTCCACCTTAGGGAGGGTTTTCCTGACCACCCAACCTACAGGGCCCTCACCCAGCACTCTTGACCATGCCACACTGCCCTGTTTGCCTTTTCTTAAGCTTTTGGCAGCACGAACCTGTCTTGTCAATGTGTTTGTCTGTTTGATTGATGGCTGGACTATGGGGGGCTAGAAAGAGCCCAGCTCCCTGGTGCAATCCCAGAGCCCACATCCCAACCCTGTGCTGGCTTCCTTTTGATCAGAGGAGAACTCTTAATAACTGAGGGGACTGTTTCAGGGATTTCTGTCACTAGCAGGTGGACACCGTTCCTAATGATGCAGGGGCAGGTGAGTCCCAAAATTGGGGCTTGGCCCGAGACGGTCCTTGGCTTCACACAGATAAGAATTCAAGGACGAGCCAGTGGTGTTGGACAGCAGCTTTTATGGATGTGGCAGTGCACAGCAGCGGCAGAGCAGGGCTACGTCATAGGGAGTGCACCCAGAGCAGCAGCTCAGAGGCAGGGCTGCACTCACATTTATTTATACCAAATTTTACTTATATGCAAATTGAGGGGCAATTTATGCAGAAATTTCTAGGAAAAGGATGGTAACTTCCAGGTCATTGGGTTATCGCCATGGAAAGGGGTGGTAACTTCCAGGTCATTGGGTTATCGCCATGGAAAGGGGTGGTAACTTCCAGGTCATTGGGTTATCGCCATGGAAAGGGGTGGTAACTTCCAGGTCATTGGGTCATCGCCATGGAAAGGGGTGGTAACTTCCAGGTTTTACCACGGCAATGGTAAACTGGCATGGCACACTGGCGGAGGTGGCTTATGGAAAGCTGCTTCTGCCCTGTCCCTTTTAGCTAGTCCTCAGTTGGGTCCAGTGTATGAGCCCCACCTCTGGAGTTGAGTCTAGCTTCCTCCTTCACTAACAGAGGTGACTCAGAGCACCCACACATTTCCAGAGCTCTGAAGCTTTCATGGATTCTCAAAAGATGGGAAACTGCTTCAGAAGCGGAGCAGGAAGTTTTAGAGCATCTTACTGTGGGCTCCGCTCCGAGGAAAGTAGGACGTGAAATGACTCCAGGGGTCCTGAAGTCAAGCCTTAAACAAGGAAAAGAAGGGGACATGGTAACAGGTGAGCATTCAGACCTGGAGTCCAGAGACGAGGACAGCAGACTCCAGGGGACTGCAAGGACTGCAGCTTCCAAGGAGCCCAGAACCAGCGCTGGCCCCACCTGCCTGCACCTTCTAAGTTAAGTAACTGCTCTAGGCAAACAGCGAATGCATCTCCACATCCCAGGGCTGTGTGGTGACACCTGAGGCCAGGTGAGGAAGGCTGAGACAGGAGAAGGGTGAGGAAGAAGCTGACAAGGTGCTGGGTCAGCTGTGACAACCACATCCACAGGGACTTAGATTCCTGCAGCAAGTGCCATCTGGGAATCATTTATCCTTCCAGTGGGCTGGGGGAGGGGTGGTTCCCATCCATTCCTCAGATACACTACTAAGTGTAAGCCTGAGACTTGCCTATGGTGAGGCAAACACAATGAAAGATCTGCAATTAAAGGTCCAGGCCTCAGTTTCCCTATTGGGATCATTGCAGGTGGCATTCTGGACCCTCCCTCAGGGGCCGCCCTCCCTCTCCAGTCATTAGGTTGGCTTTGCCCCCGACCCACAGTCCGAGTCTTCTCTTTTCTGCCTCCCATGGGGGATCCAGGCTTCAGGAAAGGCTGACGACGTTCCTGTAATGCCCCAGAGGACTGACGGTGGGTTGGAGGAGCCTCAGGTTTGCAAATTAAATGCTTCCTTTTTTATTCCTTTCACCCTCTGAGCTGAACATCGGTCTCTTCCATGCAAGTGACTGTGTCTTTCTCTGACAAAGGAGAACCAGGAGAAACTGGGTTTATGCAGCATAGGGGCAGAGAGCTGGAGAAAGGAAGGCTAATCCACTCCAAGTTATGCCCCCGACTCCCAGGGCAGTCCCACCAGGGCCTTTCCCACCTCAGGGCCTCTCTGTCCCTCCAGGAAAGAAGGATACCCCCTGCCAGTCAAGGGCAGCGCTGGAGGGGTTTTCCAAGCTCCCTAAATTCACAAGCCCTTGGCTGTCTCCTCTTCAAGATCAGCCTGATTACGTCAGTCCTCTGGGCTAAGCTATTAACTTCTCCTTGTGAGGATGTGACCGAGGCATGGGTGAGGTGAGTTTATCAAGCGATCTGATCTTGGCTGAGATTCATTTCTTAGATCAGATGAGGAAGGGCAGCCTGGGCCACAGGACAAGTGAGCCAGATAAGGAGACTGTGGAGGGGGGTGAGGGCGCTGTAGTGGTGTTCCAGGAGGTCCAGGTACTGGAGGGGTAAAGAATGGCTCTAAATATGGACTTGACACCTTCTCATTTTGTCTGGAGTAGCATGACCAGCCGTGGCCACAGGACAGGCTCGCCAGGAGATAAAAGAGAATGTGCTGTTGTGTCTCTGCCCTCAGGCCAAAGCGGGGACTTTGTTTCCCATCACATACCCACAGTCAGTTAGGAGGAACTGCCAGCTTGGCTGTGGAAAACACAGTTGAAGAACAAAAAGCACACAAAACACTACCCATGCTCAGTGATCTCGCCTGGGGAGGGGGAGGTGTCAGGTCACTCTTTGGCGAGGAACCTCATGCAGGGAGTCCCTTAGGTGGCCCTGCCTGGGCACTCCAGCTGTGGGAGCCCAGTGGACCCAGCACCGTCTGTCAACTGCACCCGGCCCCAGGAGTCAGGACGTGACAAGGGACAGTGCCCAGGACTTGGCATGTCTCCATCACGGGTTTCTGTAAATAAATCTCCTCTGATGTTAAAAAACAAGCCGGAGCACATGGCTGCCAACATATATCCCGAGAAAAGTTAACCCCCCTTAGGTGGGCGGGAGCACAGCAAATCCTGTTCCCACTGAACCCTCCTCTGAAGCTCGGGCCCCAAATGCTCAAAACAAACACTGACTCTGCCAAACGCCCGCAGGACCCATGGGCCTGCAGCCAGCACCATGGGCCTGCAGCTGGCACTGTGGGTTTTTTCTCTGGCCCTCGTGACCTAGCAGGAGCAGCAGCGTCTGTCTGATGGACAGTGTTCCTGGTCACGAAGGGCCACTCAGTCCAGGTGAAACTTGGGCTCCAACCGACTGCTCCCTCCTGAAGGAGGCCGGTTGTCCGAAGGCCCCCACCTGGGGTGTGGATTGCTCTAGGATTGAGGAAACCTCTGCAAGAAACAAATGGCAGATGCCTCCCTTGATCTCTGCTCCCACTTCTCTCCCCAAATCGAACCCTTCTAGGGCCCTGCGGGCGTGAAGATTCTCAGCAAGTGGCAGCCAACTGCAGTTGTCTCCAGGAAGGTGCAGTGATGGGACCCAGGGGTGGAGCAGCGGCCACGTCAGGTGACTTATTCCTCGGGTGAGCTTGGTTCTGTGGAGAGGCCAGGGCATCACATTTGAGGCTTTGTAACCACACAGGGAGCCTGGGGTCACTTCCTTCCACCCCTGCTGAGTACTTGTTCTGATCTCTCCCAAAACAGGGCCAGCACCGCCCAGCCCCTGTGTTGTCCCCGCCAGCAGTACCCTCGTTTGACGATGGCAGGTGCATTTGAAGGAGTGACCAGTTTGCAGGGAACTGCACCAACCTTCTAAAGCACAGCACCAGACGTTTCCAGACCTTCCTGGGGTCCCATCATCTGGGGAATCTGTTAAAATGAAGGTTTCCAAGTCTCATGCCCAGGGAGTCAGGCCCAGTAGTTCTGGGGTAGGGCCCGGGAACCTGCTTTTTTTTTTTTTTTTTTTTGAGACGGAGTCTGGCTCTGTCGCCCAGGCTGGAGTTTCTCCGCTCACCGCAAGCTCCGCCTCCTGGGTTCACGCCATTCTCCTGCCTCAGCCTCCCGAGTAGCTGGGACCACAGGTGCCCGCCATCATGCCCGGCCAATTTTTTTTTTTTGTATTTTAGTAGAGACGGGGTTTCACCGTGTCAGCCAGGATGGTCTCGATCTCCTGACCTCGTGATCCGCCCATCTCGGCCTCCCAAAGTGCTGGGATTACAGGCGTGAGCCACCGCACCCAGCGGGAACCTGCATTTTAATATCCTTACTTTAGATCTGATTTGAGCCTAAACGATGAGTTTTCTGTGTCGACTTAGCAGGACTCTGGTACCCAGTGATTCATCTAACACTCATCTAGGTGTTGCTGGGAGGGGACATTGTATATGTGATTCCATCTACACTCAGTTGACTTTAAGTAACAGAGATCCCCTCTGTGATGTGGTGGCCTCGTCCAATGAGCTGACAGCCTGAGGAGCAGAAACTGAGGGTTCCCAGAGAAGAAGAGAGTCAGCCTCGGGGTGGCAGCTCAGCTCTCCATGCTGGCCTGCTGCAGGCACTTTGGATTTACTAGCCCCATAACCGCATGAGCCAATCATTTTAAATACACTTCTTCATATACTCTTGTAGCTCTTCTATCTGCCGTTTCTCTGGAGAGCCCCTGCGGATAAACACCCCTTGGGGCTGTGATGAGGTTGAGTGACTGGCTCCACGCAGACAGTGCCAAGCTGGGCCCAGGCCACAGCGATCACCCACAGATGTGCCTGGTGGTTACTCCAGGCCACAGTGATCACCCACAGATGTGCCTGGTGGTTACTGCTGGGTGCGGGAGACGAGCAGTGACAAGTCGCACTCCCTGTCCTGGGAGGTTTCACCCTCCGACGCCGTACACTCCAGGAACCGCCCGGGTGTCTGCAGGGCTCCTGCAAATGCCCAGGGTGACCATCTCCCTCCAGAGGCACCCACAGACTTTGAGTCCTGAGGGGTGGATGAGTGAACGGGAAGAGTAAGAGGAAAGCCAGGGCAGTGAGGAGGCTCGGGAGACAGCCAGGCCAGGCCGGGCTTGCTGGGGAGCACAGCGTGCGGCCCCCTCCCTGCCCCGGCCCCCCACCTTGGCGTCCCGTGCACACCCCAGCCTCACCCTCCTGAAACTCCTCCCCACCGCCTCCCCCCAGCACTGCCCCTCCATCCTCCTGGCCCTGCCCCAGTCCCGAATGTGGCAGGAGTTGCTGCTGTCCCAGAGAACCATGCTCCTGGTTGTCCACTCTTGATGTCTCAGGGGACTGAGCCTCAGGCCATCGGCCCCACCTCAGCCTCTGTCCTCCCTCCCTCAGCCTTCTTCCTCACTGGCCTCCCTTGTCTTCAAGTGCCATCTTGACCTTGTGCCCTCAGCCTTCTCCCTTCCTTCCCTCCTCCATGAGGCCCTTTGGGAGGGGAGGAGGCTTCCCTCTCCTCACCTTCTTACCTGATAGGGTTTGGCTCTGTGTTCCCACTCAATTCTCCTCCAATTGTAATCCCCACATGTCAGGGGAGGGACCTGGTGGAAGGTGATCGGATCACAGTGATTTCCACTATGGTGTGCTTGTGATCGTGAGTTTTCATGAGATCTGGCTGTTTGATAAGTGTCTGGGGCTTCGCCTTTCTCTGTCTCTCCTGCTGCCGTGTATGACGTGCCTTGCTTCCCCTTCGCCTTCCACCATGATTGTAAGTGGCCTTAGGCCTTCCCAGACGTGCAGAACTGTGAGTCAATTAAAGCTCTTTCCTTTGTAAACTACCTAGTCTCAGGTAGTTATTTATAGCCGTGTGAAAATGGATCAATACATTACCCCACCTCCTTCTGGTTTCCAGTGCCTAAGCCGGTAGCATGTGGGACTCCCGCAATGCTGACCCCGCTCCTTCCCCCTCCCCAGACCCTTCCTCAGTCCTCCACCACCCTCCCTGCTCTGCTTCTCAGGCTCCCCTCCCTCCATCTAGCACATCAGTGGGGAAGTCCCCTCCCACCCCCAACTCCCGTTGCACCTGGGAAGGGACAGGACAGGACCCAAGCAGAAGAGCGAGCCCCACAAGGCCTGTGCAGGAGGCGTCTGCAGCATGGAACCATTGGAACCACACCCTTCACTCCCCAAATGTGTGGCTCATAAAGAACATGGACACCTGGGCACTGATGCTCTTACAAAACCAATAGACTGTGTTAATTGTAATAGACAAATAAATCAAAGTGATTTCTAATAAAATAATACATAAAAATAAGTGTGTAACAAAGTAACACATACTTCCACATGTAATTGCCCAGGCACGTCTGCACCAGATGATGTAATCACCAGAGAAAGGGACAGCTGGGCTTTCCTAGCCCTCCAATCCCCAGTGGTCCTGTTGGTAGAGATGGGGTTGTCCGAAAGAAGAACCTTTGCTGAAGTTCTAGGAAAGCCCAGCACAGTAATTCCAGGATTCTCCATTGCTTGCATTCATAGCCTAGATCAAAACCACACAAGCAGTGCTTTGTAACTGTGACACAGAGAATCTGGTTCCCAGCTCAGAGCTTCGTCACCAGCACCCTTCATTCAGAGTCCAGCGAGACATTCCTCGAGGCAGCAACGGGCCTCACTGCACGGCTGTCCCACACATGGCTGGGAAGGGGCCCCTACCCACTAAACGCCAGTGGCATGCCCCCCACCATCGTGGCAATAAGAAGGTCCCTGCAGGATGTGAAGAGGCTCCCTGAATTCAACCTCTGGGCTCATAACCTGGGCTCAAATCCATGTCCTACCACTTCCTTGCCCTGCAAATTGGACAAGTTACATGACCTATTATGTCTCAGCCTCGTTAGCTGAGACAGGGACATACTAATAATCCATCTCTCATGGGGTGTGGAAGGAGTAAGTGAGCAAGGAATACTCTCCGTAAGGGGTTTGGGACTGCGTCTGGCCCATGATGCCTGTTGTGCCATCAGTAAATGTTGGAAATTATCGTCACCATCTCCACCACCTGCACTGTCATTGTTCTCATTCAGGGGTCCCTATCTCACCATGGACTGCTTAGCCAGGAAGCCTCCCTCTACCCTCCCAGGGCTCTGCCACTGCTGAGGCTCACCTCTGTGGCTTCTCCTCACCTTCCCTGTCAGCTGAGACCCCTCCCCTGGGTCCCATGCCTCTATGCATGCCCCCTCCTCTCCTTCTCAGTTGCCTACAGGCTCTTCTTCCTACAACAATGGGATGTTCTCCATCTGTGCTGCCCAGGGCCGTACTCTTTGGCCACAGAACGTGCTTCGTGAGAATTGGGAGCCGATCTGACGATTTTACTAAGTTTAATAAGTTAAAATACAAACAGTTGCATGGAGCTAATGGCAGTGCTATCAGACAGGGCAGTTCTAAAACTGATCTTTCCTCCATGCTACTTACCTCTCTGCCATTGGAAAACTCTGGGTGGCTTTCTTCTGCCTTTAGGAGAAATAGCAATACAAATAGTGAAGCAGGCCGGGCGCGGTGGCTCATGCCTGTAATCCCAGCACTTTGGGAGGCTGAAGTGGGTGGATTGCCTGAGGTGAGGAGTTTGAGACTAGCCTGGCCAACATGGTGAAACCCCATCTTCACTAAAAATACAAAAAAAAAAAAAAAATAGCTGGGTGGTGGACGCCTGTAATCCCAGCTACTCGGGAGGCTGAGGCAGGAGAATTGCTTGAACCCAGGAGGCGGAGGTTGAAGTGAGTCCAGATCATGCTATTGCACTCCAGCCTGGGTGACAAGACCGAGACTCCGTCTCGGAAAAAAAAAAAAAAGTGAGGTTTCCTCTAGCACTTGTCGTGTGCTAGGCATTGTCTATGTGCCTTCTGCATACGGCACATTTAACTCCCCTACAGCCCTGTGAGGGAAGTGCTATGCTCTCTCAATTCACATGTGAGGAAGAAGGAATACAGAGTTTCAGGAACGTGCCACGAAAAGGCCAAGGTCCTTAGCAGGACTTACGAGCCTGCTGGAATCCAGACACTGCCTACCTTCCTGTTAGGGGCTGGCCAAAGAGATAAGTTGGAGTTTTAATCCCCAATACCTGTGAATGTGACCTTATTTAGAAATAGGATCTTTCCACATGTAATCAAGGTTAGATGAGCTTATTCCGGTGAGCTCTAATGCGATGCGACTTGTGACCTCATAAGAAGACACAGACACACAGAGGAGGCCACTCATTGATGACAGGGGGCAGGGGGGGACACTGGAGCCATGCAGCTGCGAGCCCAGGACCTCCCAGGACTGATGGAGCCACCAAAAGCTGGAATGGACAAGGCAGGATCCTCCCTCAGAGCCTTTGGAGACAGCAGAACCCTGCTGAGCCCTTGATCTTGGCCTTCCAGCCTCCAGACTGTGAGAGAATAAATTCCTGTTATTTCAGCCACCCAGTGTGTAGTACTTTGTTATGGCAGCCATTCACTCCCTGAAGCCACCCACCACACCCTCACCTCACAAAGCAAGGCAGTCAAGCCCTATGCTGACTCCTGACAGTGCACCTCACAGCCCTGTTCCCTGCAAAATTCTTCTTCCCCTCATTCCCTTCTCTGATGAGCTGAGACCCGTTCTAGGCTAGCAAAACCAACAGAAAGAAAATGTGAGCCACAATGCAATTTTAAGCTTTTTATCAGCCACATGAACACCAGAGACAGATGCAATTAATTTACGTAATATTTTAGTTGACCTGATATATCCAAAATATTATCATTTCAAAAGTAATCAATATACAAATTAACAAGACATTTTACCTCCTTTTTTTTTTAATTTTGGTACTAAGTCTTCCAATTCCAGCATGCATTTTATACCTCTAGCATCTCTCAACTTGGGCATTGCATTTCCATGGCAAATACTTGACCTGCATTTAGGGTTTATTAAGCTTGCAGGTAAAAAAGTAGATTCACACGCCCAAGTTATTTCAGACATCTTTGGGGATTTCCCAGGAGCTGAATTGAAAATCTGTTTGTAAATTTATATTTACATTAATTAATATTGAAAATTCCACTCTTCAGCCACACTGGGCACATATTAAGTGCTCAGCACACCTATGGCTGGGGGCCATGCGTCCCCAACCCCTCCCAAGTGTTCACAGAGGGATGGATGGGCACAGAAAATGTGGTGAATAAGTGTTGCCTACATACACACAGTGGAATAGTAGACTTAGAAAGGAATGAAAGTCCAACACAGGCTCCAATGCAGCTGAACCTTGAGCATATTATGCTGAGTGAAACAAGCCAAACACAAAAAGACAAATACTATAATACAAGATGCCACTCACATGAGGCTCCGAGAATCATCAAATTCAGAGAAGCAGAAAGTAGAAGGTGGTTGTTTTCTAAGTAATATTCACCCTCCAGATATCAAATTTGCCAAGACAAAAATTTCTGTTTCAGTCTTAGATATAATTATTTTCAATGTAGAAGAAGCCCTGGTAGAACTTGGGTCCTCATAAGTGATATTGGAAAAACTAAAGTCCAAAAGCTGGAACGTTTCTTGGGAGTTCAGGAATCCAAAGTGGTCCTTCAGGAATGAGGAAGTGGGGATGGCAAATGGGTACAAAAAAGTCATTAGAAAGAATGAATAAGATCTACTCTTTGATAGCACAAAGGGTGACTATAGTCAATAATAATTTCGTTGTACATTTAAGAATAACTAAAAGGGTGTAACTGGATTGTTGGCAACACAGAGGATAAGCGCTTAAAGGAATAGCTACTCTTATCTTCCATGATGTGATTACTGCACGTGTTCCTGTATCAAAACATGACATCCCACAAATATATACACCTACTATGTACCCATAAATATTAAAAACTAAATTAAAAAAGAAGGTGCATCCCAGGGAGGACAGGGAAGCTGAGAGGCACCAGTAGGTGCTATAGCCCTAGAGAGACAAGGCCCAGAGTCCAGAATGATCAGAGAGATTCCGGTGGAATATCAGAAGACCATGCAGAGTGGTCCCGCGTGGCCACAGTTCAGAGTGTGTGGAGGACACAAGGTTGGAGAAGAGGGAAAGAATCCCAGGGCCTGGCAGGAAAGGCCTTGGATGACTTGGTGTTAGGAGGGCCATGTGGTTGAGGTCATCGGGTGGGGAGGGGAGGGGAGATGACAGAGTGGAAGTTCAACAGGCCCCGGGTGCTCCGTTCCCAGCTCCTTCACCCGCCATCTGCTCCCCGAGGTACCCTTGTGGAGTGGAGATCAGGAGATAGGCCCACAACCCCTGGTCTACAACTCCAAAATCCAAATGCTTTCAAAATGGGAGGGTATCTTCCTACCTCCTTGGATGGCAGAACCTGACTTGAACAGACATGGGCCCCTTGTGACTGTTACCTGCTTGTTCGGCTTTTCCTGTCTTCACCACAGAACTATTAATGTGTTAGACAGGGCCCTGCTCACACTCCATGGGGTTAGGTGGCACCTGATATGTGCACCACCCAGCCTCTCCAAAATCAAAGAAATCCTGAAACGTGTCTGTGGCCAATAGCTTTGGATGAGAAACTATGGACGTCTAGTATCCACCATACATGATTGTGTAGGAAAAGTCATCCATTCATTTATGAAATCTCATTTAGTGCAGATCCTGGGGGTCCCTAAGACAACCTCCAGAATTTTTACAGTTACACTGTGAGTCATTATGTAGCTTTGTTGCCTGTGGACATCAGCACTGATAGCGGATGGCATGCTCTTCACAGCCAGACACTCACAGGTTTTTTGTTTTTTGTGTTTTGTTTTTCAAATGCCAGTTTCACTTAAGAATATTCTTGAAGAAGCAGTAAAAAGAATTAGTTTTATTAAAGCTCAGCTCTGGAGCACATGTCTTTTCAATATTCTGGGTGAAGAAATGGGGAGCTGTCATACAGGAGAACAGCTGCCCCCAAGGAAAAGGACGGGCGGGCTACAGCCATGAGCTAACTGAGCCGGCTTTTTCACAGAGCCCCATTTTACATGGAATAGCATCCAACAGACAAATCACGGTTATTGAGACTTAGGTCTTTGGCAGATACTTTCTCAAAAATAAATGAAACGTGCCTGTCATGTTGAGGAAAGTAGTATTTGCCACTAATGGTAAAATGTGAGTTTTCAAGTGAAAATTAAAATTCTTGAAAACTTGTATCCAACACCATGAGCTGGAAAACCTCTCAAATTTAAAGAGCTTTCCAATGAGATTAGTGGTGATATTAACAAATGTGATTTTGTGATATTGTTTAAGGAAATAGTTCGACATTTGGAAGACCTGCATAACTCAGTGAACCAATATTTTCCAAATGACCAATATACAGTGGTATGAAATATTTTGCAGGCTGAGGCAGGTGGATTACTTGAGGTCAAGAGTTTGAAACCAGCCTGGCCAACATGGTGAAACCCCATCTCTACCAAAAATTCAAAAAATCAACTGGGTGTGGTGGCGTGCACCTGTAATCCCAGCTACTGGGAAGGCTGAGGCAGGAGAATCGCTTGAACCCAGGAAGCAAGGTTGCAGTGAACTGAGATTGCACCATTGCACTCTAGTGTGGGCGACAGAGAGAGATTCTGTCAAAAAGAAGAGAAGAGAAAGGAAAGGAAAGGAAAGGAAAGGAAAGGAAAGGAAAGAAAAGGAAAGGAAAGGGAAGGAAAGGAAAAGAAAGGGAAGGAAAGGAAAAGAAAGGGAAGGAAAGGAAAAGAAAGGGAAGGAAAGGAAAGGAAAAGGGGAAGGGAGGGAAGAAGGAAGGAAGGAAGGAAGGAAGGAAGGAAGGAAGGAAGGAAGGAAGGAAGGAAGGAAATATTTTGTGGCCAAAAGAGCCATTCAAAGTGCAAGATAGATCAATGGATTTTAATGTAATAGAGTATGAAATGTTCATTGACATGGTTTCAGATTCCACATTGCAACCAACCTTTAAGAAACCACCATTTGTTGAATTTTGGGGTAATATCAAGGAAAAATATCCACAATTATCTGCCAAGGCTGAAAAATACTCCTCCAGTTTTCAACTACGTATCTGTGACAGACTGCACTTTCTTCATATACCTGAACCAAAATAACGGGCGGCACAAGGAAAAATGAGAATCCAACTATCTTCTATTAATTAAGCCAGATATTAAAGAGCGGTACAAAAATGTAGACCACTCTTCAGACTATTTTTTTTTGCTTGGGGGAATAGAATAAATGTTCATTAAAATATGTTAAGTAAACATGAAGTGGGTTTTTATTATCATTGTAAATGAATCAATTAATCAATATATTTAAAACATTACCATTTCAATCTCTAATACTGTGCAAATCACTGGATAGACGTCTAAATCTATCTGTTGCTATATACAAAAGCTCTTTCGGGGGCTCAGTAATTTCTAAGAGCATAAAGCAGTCCTGTGACCAGAAAGTCTGAGAGCACTGGCTTCATGTTACTGTATGCCAGTCCCTTAGCAGGACTGGGGGTACAGCCAGGAAGATGACAAGGCCCTGCCCTCCGGAAGGTACGTTCTAGATAAGAGACCAATAAAAAACGCACCAACACATTTACAACCGCAAGTAGCCCTAAGTGCTGTGGAGAACACAACTGGATTAGGGAGTCATTTTAGATCGTATGACCTTTCTCTGGGGGACAGTCTGTGCCCAAAGATGCACAGAAAGAATGTACCAGATGAATAAAGAGCCAGGACCAAAGGAAAAGAGCTCCCCTGAGGTGGCCATGGCTTGGAGGCTCAAGAACTGGCAAAACTAGACTTAGAACCTCAGGTAAGGGAAGTGGTGGGTGGATTTCATGGTGCCTTGAAGGACATTGTAAGAATGTGTCTAATTCTCAGCGCACGTGGAAACCACTGGTTTTGACCAAGGATAGGTCTGAGCTGAAGCTTACTCTGTTGTATGGAGAACAGTGAACCACAGGGCACACGTGTGAGGTGGAGAGCTGGTTAAGAGGCCATGCAACCCTGCAGGCGCAGGGGAAAGGGCTTGGGGGCTAGTGGAGGACGGAGGAGTTTGGGGGAGCTGTGGAACAGATGTGGAGGCAGAGCCAACAGGCCTTGCTAATTGACAGGGGGTGACTCCAGAGAGAAAATGAAGGATCAGGGATGTCTCCTGCGCGGTGGCCAGCTGGGTGACTGGGAGAAACTGGGAAGGCGCAGATCAGGGGAGCAGGGGTAGCCGGCTCAGGGGTGCTCTGAAGTGAACACGTGAAATTGAAGATGCCCGTCGGCCTTCCAGTGGAGGCGTCCAAGAGACAGCTGGAGCTGGAAGGAAATGGTGACAGTCGTAAGCACGGTAGAGGTGGCGGTGGCGGTGGTGGTGGTTACAGCTGGACCCCTTTGGGCTGGTGGGAAGTGGGGAGGTGAAGGGGCAGGGGGCAGGGGGAGGTGGAGAAGGAAACCTCAGTCTCACATTTTCACCCTATTCTTGGCTGCCATATTTTCAGGAAGTCCCTCTTGAGGCTGGGACAGAGGATGGGGGACAGTACAGTCCCCCTGAGAGAGTTTATTCACGGAGGCCTGCGGTGGGAGCCAGGGTGCGGCGGAGAGGGCTTCCCACCTCTTCCCCAGCAAGCGGGAGGGAGGCGCGGGGCTGAGGCTGCGCTGCGCCCGCGGAGCTCGCCGCCCGGGTGGACCCGCCCTGTTCAAGCGTGGAGGGGCGCAGGCCGGGTTGGTTGCAGTCGGGTGCGGAGCAGACACGCCACCTCGAGCCATGGTCACTGCGGATGCATGCCCCTCTTCCCTCCGGGGCGCCTAGAACCTGCTCTCTTCCGCTCCCGGCCGCTCGCCGGCGTTCTTCATTTGGACTTCACCGGTGCTTCATGGGACGCAAGCCCTACCCTAGAGTTCGGTTTTGCAAAAGAGGTCCGGACCCCTCGCTACAGATCCCCTCCCTGGGCCACGGAAGATGAGAGGGGTCACCGAGCCGAGCCGTAATCCTGCGTAACCCCTGACCTCTCTCCTTCCCTGCCCCCACGGCACCCCATCGTCCCCTCCGCCTCTCCGAGGTCCTCCAGAAAACAGCGCAGAAATGTGCAGATGCTTAGGAGACGTGAAGATGCTGGAGAGGCTTAGGAGGCGACGGTTACGCTAGGAGAATTGCTTCCAGGTGCGCTTCTGGAACGCACGGAGATCCCCCGGCGGGGAAGGGGCCGGGACTCGCGTCGCTTAGTGTCTGCTCATCGATTTCCCTCTGAAGAGGGGGCCCAGGGCCTCTGCTGCGGGAGCGGGGAGTCTGTGTGGGTCCCTCCCGGGCACACGTGGGTGTCTGCTCCTTCCTCCCCTCCCCTCCCTTCGCACGCAGAACCTCAGGGAGGCAGCCGAAGACTTGAATTTTGAAAGAGGAACTGGCGGCGCGGGAGCTGTCAATGAGACAGCTACTTAGGAAGTGAGTCCAACCAGCCCGGGAGGCGGTGGAGACCCGCGCCCGGAAGTAACCGGATTAGGTCTCAGGATGTGATCGCCCCCCGGGTCCCGGGGGAGACGCCAAGGACGCGCGAGCGGAGGGCGCGAAGACAACCGGGAGTCAGAGTCACGTATCACTTGGGCTGGGAACGCCTCTGGGCGTTTCGGCGGGGTGGCGGTGGGGGTTAGGGGAGGCCCCTGCGAACCGTGCGGCCCGGGGAGAGCCCACCCATCGCTGAGTCCCGACACCGGCTTTGAAGTTGCTGCAGTGGCTGGGCCCCTCCCCCGTCCGGCCCCGCGCAGCGCGGAGCCGCAGAGTCCAGGCCGTGCCCCAGCTTCGTCGCTAAGCGCTTATTGCAGCGGCTCATTGGACCACGTCGGTGGGGCGATCGCAGCCTCTGATCTGTGAGCTGCAAAGAGCTCCGAGTTCATTCACAAATCTGCGCTCCAGGCCGTCCCTCCACGCACCCGAGCCGAGTCCCGGGGCCCGGAGAGCCCAGGGTGTTGGGCGCTGCGGAGGAGGCCCAGCTTCTGTCCCTCCCTTCACCTCCCAGCCTGCGAGGGACTTGGGGGAACCGGGAGCAAGTTTTTGCTCCGGAAGAAACGTTCGGAACCAAGGAGTCTGCCTCCTGGATCCCGGTGCCTGTTGGATCCAGGCTTCCCCGGGCCTTCCTTGTCGAAGGGTCCCGACAGGGCCCGAGTCCCCTCCATCCCTAGGAGACAGGAGCTCGGCCAGGGCGCATCACCGGGTCCTGCTCCGAGCCAGAGGACGCAGTGTAGACACCCACCCCCACACCGCCCCTCCAAAGAGCTCCCTCTCCCCTCCGGGCGTCGCTGGGCACAGGGCCGGTCTCTGGGAATCCCCAGTAAAACCATGCTCGCCCAGAGGTTCGCGGCTTCCTCAGAGGGCGCTAGGGAGAGAGAAGGGACCTGATTTCCTCGACCTTCGGAGGAAAAGTGCTCGGGGCTTCCTAGGGATACAGCCCTGGAAACTCCCCACATCTTAGCTCAGGCCGTGTCGAGGTGGGGAGGAGAGTTAGGAGAGAGGGCGAGGGGCTCTGCCCCCTGCAGAGGCCTCTAATTCTGGAGGAAAAAGACTGGGACACACCCAAGTGAGTGAGCCAAGGCCCGCGCCCCACGCACCTCCACCCACCCCTGGCGGCACACAGCCAGCTCCTGCCGGGCGTGGGCACTCGATAAAGGGAGCAAGCGGAAGGAAAATCCAGCTAGGGGCTCCCCCACCGATACAACTGCCCCGCAGTCCAGCTTCTGGATTCCCGGGAGATGTGGAGAGCCCGGGGCCGGCTCCCGCTCCTCAGAGCAGATGGGACTGCCGTAGGTGCCTGGAATGCGCCTGCACCCTGTCCCTCGGACCCGCAGGGGACCCGTGTTCCGCGATCCCCCCTTCTCACCCTAGTCTGCCCCTACCTGCACCCCACCGGCGAGTCAGCCAGCGCGAGGCGCCTCGTTCCCCGGGGAGGGAGCTCCCCTCCGCGCAGACCCGCATTGCCCTTCTTTTCACTCGGTTTTGTTTTCCAGGAGTAGTTTCTGCAGAAAGGAGATTCTCCTACGGGCAGAAGGGCTACCAGCCTGCAGTCAGCTCAGCCTCGGACCCTGGGAGTTGCTCACCACTCTGCGGATCTTGATCCGAAATCCTTTCTGGCCGGCGACTGCGGAGAGTGTCCTCGTAGCGAGGTTTTCAATCGAAGGAGCCTGGGCTCCACATTTCGTCTTCAAGCCTGAGCTTTCAGGGCTGTTTTGCACGAGGTGCAGCTGAACTTGTGTCTGCAAACAAGACAGAAAACCCTAAGTGCCGCCCAACCTTCCTCGTTTGAGGAACCCGCACTTTGCCCTGGGAGCACGCCCAGCGCCTTAGTACCAAACTTTCTGGCCGGGGCTGAGAGTCCCCTTCCCCCTAGGCGCGGCCCCCTAACATCTGTAACCCAAAGGTTGCGCAGCGGCCAAAATTAGTCCTGGCAGTACGAACAGAGAACAAACAGCAGGCAGTGAATGAGAACAGCTCGCATTTCTCCTTCCTGGTAGATGGGGAGGTGTAAATCCCAAGGAATTCTAGGGCATTCGCTCCATACGTGGGAAACCTTAGCGCGTATCCCGTTTCTTTCTCCTAGCCTGTGTTAATGCCCCAAATGGTGTCGAGTTGCTCAACTTTGCCGTCATCACAGAGGCTGTTGTGTCTTAGGGGATTAACTGATGTGAGACACACAAAACCCTGCAACTCCATAACATAAACTACAACACAGCCTTTCTAAACTCTATTTGAGTGAGTTTCTAGAGGAAAAGAGGATTTTTTTAGAGGAGAAACAGAGCACTTCCATAATGTGCCTTAACTGAGAAATCTTGTTCTACTGCTTTCCTTTAAGTGGAGCCAGAAGTGCTGGGATGAGAGGGAAAGGATGGGAGTGTGTCCAAAGGTGGACAGCAGGTCCCCATCCCTGGTGGGAGTGAGACTGCACAGCATCCCCGGGAAAGGTGGTTTGGGCCTTGGACAAGGCTAGAGGCAAGAGTCCATGATGCAGGGGTGACACAGTGCCCCTCCGCATGTGAGTCCACGAAGGTCACTACTGAGGCTTTGTGCTTGTAAAAGGTCGCCACGCTTCACACAAGCTTCTATACTCAACACAGGGATTGATTGGGTACAGGGATCCCCCCATACCATACATGTAAGCACGTATGTCAATTAAAGATGCTCGTGCTAAAGAAATGGCCAACTTTGTTGAACTCAGAGGAACTGATCATTTAAGTAGAGGAAATGTTTGAATTTAATTCGCAATTTAGTTGCCTTTTTATATAAAACTATATATCTTTATATAGTTATATTTGATAAATGAAAAATCAATTCATGACTTTAGCTTAAACATATGTTTTCAAAAATACATTTCCCCCAACTTATATAAATTAATTGAGTTCTCCCGCTTAAGCATGATTCAGTTGTGATAGTTAAGAGTGGGGGTGATTGTTTAGATATTTTCTTTCTCATGTGAAATCTAGACTAATGAATTATCATCTAACAAGCTCTAGGTAGTTTGGCTGGGCTGGATCCAGATAGTTTGAGTTAAATCTAGATTGTACTTGCCTAATATTCTGTAAATCTCTAACTACAGAAATCCTATTTCCAAAAATGCTGGGAAGTCACTGTATAGGAGTTTAAGCTACACTAGCCTCTCTGTGATTACCTGTAGCCTTTGGGGAAAGAAGAGAAGAGAAGAAAACGTCAGGCTCTGGGAGGTGGGACTGGTGTTTCAGGGGTTTCTTTTGAACATCTTGTTTTCTTTCCAAAGGTCAAAAGGAAGATGGTGGATACATACTAGAATTTCCTCCATCTGTGAATGGTTGCAAGGCTGGAGAAGGTGGCTAATGTATTTCAAGGCTCATTATCCTTTTCTGTGTTTTCCTTCCTGTTTGGTATGCTTAGCTAGCTCAAGCCATGGGTGCCATTCTTCAAATTCCTTTGCCAAACTAATTTTACTTATTTGACTGGATTGAGAGGTGCCACTTTCTTCTGGGTTGCTGCGATTTTGAGGGGGCATTTTCATAAGAATCCAGGCATTAGGTGGTGAAACAGTCTGTGCTCCCAAACCTGCCCCTCCCAGGGTTCCCGGAAGACTCCAGAGTGCAGGCCTGTTTGGGGAGTCTCAGGTGTGCCTTGAGTGGAAGTGGGCCCACCTTCCACAGGAGTCCAAATTTTATTAAGAACAGCAGTCAAACAGGATAAGAGAGCAGGCAGGGAGCTGCCAAGGAAAGGTGATTCCTGGGAAGACGGAAGACAGGTCACCCAGAATGAGGCTCCCCTGGCGCTGGAGAGCCGAAATGGGGAGCGGGTACAGAGGACCTGGTTTAGGTGTGGGGGTTGCTAGCACAAGTAGAGCCATCCTTCAGATTCTCCTTCAGAAGTGACTGCTTTCCAGAGAAACCAGGTGAGGGACAGTTTCTGCATCTTTAGACGCCAGCTCTGGAGATCTGCCCACCGGCCCCCAGCTGCCCCCCTCCCCGGGCGAGCCTCGGCTAAGTATCAAGCAGGACAGAAGAGTGGTCCCCAGTGGGCGCCTGGCCCACTCTGCTTCCCCAACGCCCAGGGAGCTTTGGCTCAGCACAGGCGCTTCTCCAGCGATCCGGGCAGAACCAGGACGTGCAATGCGCCCGCCCACCACCTCCCCGGCCGAGCTTCTGTCGGCGCCAACCCACCCACCAGGCTCTGCCCGCGCCACGCGCGCCCCTGGCGGGCCTGAAGCGGGGAAAGGCGAAGCGCTGGGCATGCGAGGGCCTGTGCACCCCAGTTCCTACGACGCTCCCGGCCCTTTCCAGGCCCGCCGCTGCAGCATTTAACCCCTCCCTTCCGGGGGTTATTCGGAAGAAGTCCCAGACTCTAGACCCAGCCTCCCAGAACCGGTCCCTGAGCTCGCCCGGTGGGCCTGTAGGCGGGTCCTCCTTTGCTCAGAGGTGAGCGCAGACACGCAACGTCTGCGCCGGTTGGCCCCGCCCGCCCCACCCCTGCTCCCCGCGTCCCTTCGTTTCGGCCTTTGTCTGCGGGCAGGCCGGGTCGGAGCGTCAGCACCAGGAGCCGAGGGTGGCTCTCTGCTCGCCCGGGGGAAGGTGTTTCTCTCCTGTCGGCCCCAATTCCCCGCCCGGCGCCTGGGGCCTGGCCCTGCGGGGCTCGGCTCCTGGCCGGGGGCGCAGAGCTGGCCCGGCCTGCTTTGGCTGGGGTGGAGATCTCGCTCTCAGGGATTGTTGGGCTTCTCTGCCCCGCGAGTAACTAGACCGCCGCGAGCGAATGGCTCTCATTGAGTCCATTTTTCCAAGTGTCACCACGTCAACCTAGAGAAGCGAGGCGAGTGAGGGGATGCAGAGGGTCCGGAAAAGTCTCCCTTCTCTGGCCTCGTTTTCGGATAAAAACGGGAGCCTAGCTCGGCAGCCGGGCGCCCGGTGTCTCCGGGGCGCTTCACCGAGGTTTTGTTTGCAAAACTAGCGTCCCTGTCCTGAGGCGCACGGCATCTGGAATCTGCTTTCCTGCTCGCCCTCTCTGAGGCCCCTCTTTGTGCAGCGAGCCTGGGAAATATGGAGGACCGTCCTCCGCAAGCGGGTGTTGCGGGCGCTCTCCGATTCCCGGGTGAGGCTAGAAGGAAAACGGGGTTCCTGGGCCAAAGCCTCACTTTCCTTCCCGGGAGAAACAAATGTCCGGTGAGGGCTAGTCTGATCCGTATAGAAAGGCCGACCTTGAGGGCGGCGGTCGTTCGGGGGAGAAAGCGGAGGCGCTGGGCTCGCGGGCGCGCTGCAGCCGGGGCTGGTATAGCGGAGGAGAGACACGCCACTGCCCCGCATCACCAGAAAACGCGAGGCGCCGTCCCAGCTGCAGCAGGGTCTCACGCGCGCTTCTCGAAGCTTCCTGAAACACCTTGCGGAGAGTTCCGTGTGTATGGAACTTAGCACCGCCCAGCCCCTGGGCAGCTCAACTTTCTGCAGCCCCATCCCAGCTTCCCCGGCCCTTTGAACGGTGACCCCTCTCAACGCTTTCCCAGAGTTGTTTCGTGTTTGGGTCCACTTTGGGGGCCAGGTACCCTTTAGTTATCTCTCTCTTCATTTATTTATCTTTCTCCTTTTCCTCCCTCCACCTCTCACCCTCCTCCTTTCCACAACAGCGACCCACGAATTCCTCTTCTTCCTCCAGCCAACCCCACGGCCCAGCCTGCAGACCCTGCGCGGCCAGGTCTCCGCCCACCGGCCCGCCAGGCGCCCCGGAGGTGACGCTCTGTTCCCAGAGTCTCTGTTGCAGCCACGAATTGGGGTCTGCGTCGCAGGAAAGCACAGGGCTGAAGCCCAGCGTCTTGGGGCCATTTATACCGAGGCAGTCAGAGGCAAAGAGTCCTATGAATTCAGAAAATACTTCTCAGGAAGCCGCCTAATTGGCTTTCATGGGACAGGAGGAGCCATTAACCTGGGATGGTTTTGCAGGAAGCAAAACAGCTCAGAGCCGCTCCTCCCCCAACACCATGTTCAGGAGACCCAAAGTCACTGGACCCTCCCTTTCCTGACTGGTGATCATCAGGGTTTCCAGAGTTGCGGAAAATTCTCCCCCCAGAAAACCAAGTAAGTGTCAATAAGACGTCCCACAAACTCTCACCAGCCCTATTTTCCTGGGGGCAGGTAGACTGTGGAGTTTGATTTTTTTGAGACTCGGGGAGGACCCCTGGCAGGGTGTGTGCCTAGTCAGAACATTTGGTAAGGACTCCTCCAATGAAGAAAAAGTGGAGGAATCCAGCCCCAGCGAGAACAGGCTTCCCCACCCTGCCCTAGACACACAGGATAGACGGCACACTCTGACCAGAGTCACCTCCAGTGACCAGGAGGCCAGCCCAGCACCTCCTCCCCCACCACTCCCCTCCTGGCTGGGGGTAATTTTCCTGGGAGCAGGCTGTGGGAACTGTTGTTTCTCATCTCAGCCCCGCCAGCACTCTGAAGCCTGCAGACTAAGGACAGCACCTGGGATGGACCCCGGGAAGGGAGCTTCGCAAGGCCAGGGCGCAACCTTCAGGCCTCCAGGGGGCCTGGCAGGCCACACTGCCTGGGAGATGCTTGCCCTGACTCCCCAAGTTCACTCAGGGCCTGGCAGCTCCCCGCTGGCTGCCTGTGCGGGGGTCTGGGCTGCTGAGCACCCTGCAGCTGCCCAAGGCCAATCAGCCCTAGGGTGTCCATGCCAGGCTGCGGCCTCCCCACCTCCCCTGCCCTGAGGGTACTTATGGCATGCAAACGCTCCCACACCCCCAGAGCTGCCCTATCGGATGTTTCCAGGAATTCACACATTTCCATAAAAATGCATTTTAGATGATGGACAGGTGAGCCTGGGGTAACAACGGGTGTTTGGTGGGTAGAGAAGAGCAAATGGGAAGGAGCCCAAGGGAGAGGGGGAAGAGAAAAGGAAACAGAACTTCCATTTGGACATTCTGACAACAGCTGGAAGGAAAGTCTAGAAAAGATGAAGAGAGAGGAGGGGAGAAACCAACTGGGGCTCCCACCCTTGCCATTGGATTCCTAATACTCCTTTCAAATGGGCCCTGCTGTCCTGCAAAATTAGTTTAAAGGATTTTAAAACAAAGAAAATGAGATGACCGGTCTGGGAGCTCCTCAACCAGAGTAAAGAAGTTAGAGGGGGGCGGGCGACTTGGTTTTGAAGTCTTAGCTGAACCGTCACCCCTCTCCTCCTTGGCAAAAAGGATTCCCTTAGAACCTCCGAGGCTCCTGGATTTCTCCCTTCGCAAACGGAGCCGCACACTGCATTCCCCGCTCTTCCGGATTGCTATGCATGTTTCATGAGGGTCGCTGTCCCCGGGTGGAATGCGGCCGTATGCACGCGCCTCCCTGCACACGCACACGCACACACACGCACACTTACAATAAGTGTCTGCAGGAGGAGTGTCCTGCGCGCCAGCTCTGCGTTTAAGACAGGAAGCTGCCGGGTTACCGAGTCAAATGGGAGTGACACTATTCCTCTCCATCAGCAAGGAAAGCGGACCACAAAAGTCCCTTTGTATCTCGGCAGCTCATTTAATATTATTTATGCATTTTGTGCAAGGAATTGTGGGATTTCATCCCACGGTAAACAATATGGAAATGTTAAAAATAGCGATCTTCCTGTGCGTGCCCACCTACACGCCCCGGGGTGACCTGGCGGGGCTGTCGCGGGGTGACTCAGATCCCTGAACCGCGAAGCGACAGGGAAAGCGCAGGCGAGTGCAGGAGACGCGGTCGGGGGTCTCTCCGGGTTCCCGGGCTCCCGCACCCGGAGCGGGGGACGCGGCCGCTTTAAGGGGGGGAGGGGCGGCGGGCGGCTCCTGTCACCCAGCGGCGGCCGGAGCATCACGTGGGCGCGCGGCGCCGCGGCCATTGGCCCGAGGCACGTGTCCAGGAGACCGGCCTGCGACGTCACTCGAGGGGGCTCTGTTAAAAATAAGAACAAAAATCCAGAGTGAAAGTGTCTCAGGTTGCGCCGAGTGGCCTGGAAATTTCCGAGCCCGCGCGGAGGCCGAGGCGGCGAGGGCGGCGGACGGCCGGGGAGCGCGGGCGGCCCAGCCCGGCCCGGCCCGGCCCTGGCCTCGCGTCTCTCACCCATGCGACTCGGGCTGCGGAGCTCCGCGGGGCTCGGCGGGGGCGCGGCCGCACGCCGGTGGGGCGCCCCGGCCCGCAGCGGGGCGGCGGCCGCGCGGAGGGGGCCTCCATGTGCGTGCGGGAGGTGGCGGGCGCGCTGACCGCGGGCGCCCCGCACCCTCGAGGGCCGGCTGGGGCGCGCGGGCGGGGACGGCCGGGCGGCGGCGGCGGCCGGAGCCGGCCCGGGCGGGCGTGAGCGCCGGAGAGTGCGCTGCCTGCATGCGCGCAGCTCTCGTCCCGGGCGGCCCAGGCGGCGGCGCCGGAGCCCGAGGCGGCCGGACGCGGAGAAGAGCGCTGAGCCCGGGAGGCGGCCCGCGTCCCCGCCGGACCACTGCGACTGTCTAGAGCCTGGCCGCGCGGCGAAGTCGAGGACTTGGCTCTGTTGAATCTCCCGGCGTCTGGGCGAGCCGCGCGGC
Organism: Macaca mulatta; assembly: GCF_049350105.2. NCBI lineage: Eukaryota > Metazoa > Chordata > Mammalia > Primates > Cercopithecidae > Macaca > Macaca mulatta. The sequence continues at coordinate 194,916,318 of NC_133408.1, forward strand.
TCTTGGTGTTTCTAACCCAGTTCGTGGATTCAAACGTGGCTCCCCGCCGAGCGCGGCCGGCGACTTGTAGGACCCCAGCCCTGGCCGCGGCCGCCGCGCAAGCCCTCGGAAGACTCGGCGGGGTGGGGGCGCGGGGGTCTGCGTGTGCACCGCGGGAGGGCCGAAGGCTGATTTGGAAGGGCGTCCCCGGAGAACCAGTCTGGGATTTACTGTGAACAGCATGGAGGAGAATGACCCCAAGCCCGGCGAAGCGGCGGCGGCGGTGGAGGGACAGCGGCAGCCGGAATCCAGCCCCGGCGGCGGCTCGGGCGGCAGCGGCGGCGGTAGCAGCCCGGGCGAAGCGGACACCGGGCGCCGGCGGGCTCTGATGCTGCCCGCGGTCCTGCAGGCGCCCGGCAACCACCAGCACCCGCACCGCATCACCAACTTCTTCATCGACAACATCCTGCGGCCCGAGTTCGGCCGGCGAAAGGACGCGGGGACCTGCTGTGCGGGTGCGGGAGGAGGAAGGGGCGGCGGAGCCGGCGGCGAAGGCGGCGCGAGCGGTGCAGAGGGAGGCGGCGGCGCCGGCGGCTCGGAGCAGCTCTTGGGGTCCGGCTCCCAAGAGCCCCGGCAGAACCCGCCGTGCGCGCCCGGCTCGGGCGGGCCGCTCCCAGCCGCCGGCAGCGACTCTCCGGGTGACGGGGAAGGCGGCTCCAAGACGCTCTCGCTGCATGGTGGCGCCAAGAAAGGCAGCGACCCCGGCGGCCCCCTGGACGGGGCGCTCAAGGCCCGCGGCTTGGGCGGCGGCGACCTGTCGGTGAGCTCGGACTCGGACAGCTCGCAAGCCGGCGCCAACCTGGGCGCGCAGCCCATGCTCTGGCCGGCGTGGGTCTACTGTACGCGCTACTCGGACCGGCCTTCTTCAGGTGAGCCCGCGGGGACCACGCGTCCCAGCCCGCCGTGGGGAGGTCCGCGGAGCTGGGGGGCGGTGCTGGCGCGGGAACTTACCGGGAGGAAAACATCTCGAACCTCCCCCGCACACACGCACAAAGACTCACGCGACATTGTGTGAAGCTGACGCCTGCCGGGGCAGCGGCCAGCCGTCCAGCGGCAGGACTGATTCGCTAGGGAGCACAGACTTCTTAGCACCGTAGAAGGGACCTCCTTTCTTTCTCTGTCTCTCTCTCTCTCCTTACTCTCTCTGTCTCCCGTCTCTCTCTTCCACCCCGCCTTAGGGCATCTGTTCCCAGCCCGTAACCCATGTCTCCCCCACTGTAGTTTTTTTGGTGGGAACGGGGTGGCTGGAAGATGGGCCCGGAAGTGCACACTCTCAACCCCTTCCCTGCGATCTTTCAACTCAGGCCAGGCCCGGGATGCATGCCCCAGCCCACCCCAGACTCGTCCTACCGTTCGGTTATCCCGGCTGTGCTCGGGGAAGAAAAGGCGAGGCCCTTTGCTGCTCTGCCTTCTGCCCCTCGGGCCTGCGCTGACCGGTGGGACGCAGGAGGACACACACAGGGAAGGAGGAAAATAAAGGCGCCCTTTTCCCTTGGCTCCACTTTATTTGCCAACGGCAGCCCCCAGTGGTGGGGCTCAGCCCCCTTCCTGCACACAGCGAGGACAAGGGAGGCAGCCGTCCTTCCCTGCACCTGCCATCCCCAAATAGGAAGGACCTTCTCTCCAGGTTTCCTGGGGACTGCTGATAGGAAAGAGGCAGCATTCGCAGGGGCCGTGCAGAGATGCTGGCTGTGTTTTTCATAGATCTGGGATTTTAAAAAACTAAGTCCATGTCCTTGTAGAAATCATCAACTGCATTCCATGCGGGTCTGCGGCTGGGAACCGCCATTAGGAGTGGGCTGTTTGACCCCAAGCTGGCAGCGGATCCCCGCTGCCCCCAAACCCTCAACTATTTTGCGGGGGTCATTGGTCCAGATCATCGCAGGAGTGAGCCAGCCCTTCGGCCGCCATCCCGCAGAAATATGCGTGCATATTTCTGATGAAATTCAGATTTCTCCAGCTAGATCTGAAATTTGCTCCATTGTTCTCGTCTTCCTCCTTTGTTAATATTTAATTAACATACAGGCTCACAATGCCGGGCGAGGAGCCTCGGCCGGGCTTTGTGAGGCGCCGGAGTTCGCCGAGCCAGCCCCCAACGGCCCAGGAGCTGGGCAGCACCGCCTGGCCCAGCCCAGTCCAAGTCGCCTATCTTCATGGGCTTTAAAATATCCCTGCAAGATAATGTTTCTGTTCTTTGGCTTCTCCGAAAGAAAGGGCAGAGAGAGTTTTCTTGGGGAGGTTTGATTCTGTTTCTGAGACTCCTAAGTATTTGTCTTTTGAAAGAAAATCAACAACAAAAAAAGGGAACTAAAAATTTTTATTTTAGGGAAATTTCTTTCTATAAAATGGTGTCTTTTTGAGGGTTGATTCATGGGTGCATTAACAAGAGCCCCAGGACCGGAAGAGTTTGGGGGTAGGGCACACACTTCTCTGGGGAAGGGAGTGGTTGGAGACCCAGACAGAGGCGGGCTCGGGGAGCAGGAGGCTGAAGCCTCTCCTGGAGCCGTGTGCCCCATCCCCCAACACCATTCCGGAGAGCCAACTCCATCCCCAAATCTGCACCTACCCCCGCCAAAGCCAGGCCCACTGGTGTGGAGCCCTGGGCTTACAACAAGACTCTCACTGAGTGTGTGTGTGTGCACTGGGGTGGGTGCTCTCATGGGTGGTCAGCCTGCCTGTGGGTTGCTTTAAAAGCTACCCTTGGTGCCCTCCTGGTGGTGCCCACAGATCCTCTTTCTCCAGGCCCGGCTCCTGGGGAGAGCACAAGGCTGTTAGCCGTGAGGGAGTACTTGGTGTTCACCCTGAGCCTCCAGTTGGTCTCCCACCTCTTGCTGGGCACAGCCCCAGCACCCTAGTTGACTCTCCTGACCTGGGCAGGGTGCAGTCCCAGGGCCTCCAATGAGATCCACATTCCTCTTCTCTTCAGGGTGCCCGGCAGCTCTCTGGCCCTGAAGGGTGGGGGGCCCTGGCCTTCTCCAGCTGCAGGGACCTGTGATGAAGCTGGGGCCAGATGCTCCCTAAAGCCCATTCATATACCGCACAAATTGAAACCCAGAGGCGAGGTCACCACTCCCTGCCCATGGCCTTGCTCCCTTCTTCCCCCACAGGGAACACCAGGGGGTTGAGCCTCTTAACACCAAAAAGAAACTGATTACACTTCCCTCCTTCTGCTCTCCTCCCTCTGCTCTTTCCCCACGGATAGCAGGTCCTAGGAGCCTTAGATCGACCCTTCCCAAAACCTGGGGTAGGTCCATAGGGAGGAGGCCAGGGCAGCTTCAGAAGTCTGAATCCCAGTGGGGAGGCACAGTGGGGAGGGTCAGAAGTGTGGACCTGGCCAAGGTCAGCTGGGCCACCCTGTTGTCCCCAGTGAAGAAGTCCCATGTCTGGGGAAAGGGAGGTGCAGTCAACACCCTTGCAGACCCAGGTCTCTCCTGGACAGGAAACCTGGGAGATTTCCAGTGGGTGATGAAGGACTCACAGTAGCTCGGTGCCCCTCCCGACCCAAGAGGGAAGTGCATGTACCCACTCTTCCTTATAAGAATGAACTTGGGCCCACAGAGCCCTTGGCTGGGAGTCATAGAGGAGCTTGGGTGGAGGCAGACACTCTGGGCCCCTCCTGTCCTCAGGGCCCACCTGCCCCTGATTCCCACAGCCCCTGGCACCCTGTGGGGTATCCCCATGAGGGTCCCCATCACAACCCTCAGGGTGCCTCCTGCTTCTGTGACCACCCTGCAGCCTTTCCCAGGCTTCCCTCCAACCCTCTCTCCCAGCACCTACCCCCATCCCTGTTCTCGAACAGAGCCTCAGAAAGGGCTAGGAAAAACCAGGCCAGAAAGTTCAGGGAGTTTTGCTTACATCCAGGAGTTTTACTTTTATCTAGAGGTCCCTCGTTTGTCGTCTGTGGTCAGCCTGTCGACTAGGCCTGCCCCATAGCCCCATTTACATCACACCCCGTCCTCCCTCACCAAGTGGTGGAGGTCCACGCTGAGCCGATGCCCAGCCCGAAGTCCAGCCCCACATCTGGCCATTCAGCCTCCAGTGGCCTTGGACAAGTCACTTCCTCTCTTGGGGTCCCAGAATCCTTACCCGGTGCCTACTGGGTGGCACACGTCTGGGTAACCTGACTTCTCTCTGTCCACCACATCTACCCAGGTCCCAGGTCTCGAAAACCAAAGAAGAAGAACCCGAACAAAGAGGACAAGCGGCCGCGCACGGCCTTTACCGCGGAGCAGCTGCAGAGGCTCAAGGCCGAGTTCCAGACCAACAGGTACCTGACAGAGCAGCGCCGCCAGAGCCTGGCGCAGGAGCTCAGCCTCAACGAGTCACAGATCAAGATTTGGTTCCAGAACAAGCGCGCCAAGATCAAGAAGGCCACGGGCAACAAGAACACGCTGGCCGTGCACCTCATGGCACAGGGCTTGTACAACCACTCCACCACGGCCAAGGAGGGCAAGTCGGACAGCGAGTAAGGCGGGGGGCATGGAGGCCAGGTCTCAGTCCGCGCTAAACAATGCAATAATTTAAAATCATAAAGGGCCAGTGTATAAAGATTATACCAGCATTAGTAGTGAAAATATCGTGTATTAGCTAAGGTTCTGCAATATTCTATGTATATATAATTTACAAGTGGTATAAAATCCAAAATATCTGACTATAAAATATTTTTGTTTTTTGTGTTTATGAGATTATGCTAATTTTATGGGTTTTTTTTCTTTTTTTGCGAAGGGGGCTGCTTAGGGTTTCATCTTTTTTTAATCCCCTAAGCTACATTATATGACATTGGACACTTTTTTATTATTTCAAAAGAAGAAAAAATTAAAACAACTTGCTGAAGTCCAAAGATTTTTTATTGCTGCATTTCACACAACTGTGAACCGAATAAATAGCTCCTATTTGGTCTATGACTTCTGCCACTTTGTTTGTGTTGGCTTGGTGAGGACACCAGGAGGGGCCCACACCTCAAGCCTGGGCCAGCCACCTCAAGACCTTGGGGAGCTTAGGGGACCTGGTGGGGGAGAGGGGACTTCCAGAGTCCTTGGGCCAGTTCTGGGATTTGGCCCTGGGAAGCAGCCGAGCGTATCTCAGGCCTGCCCTGGGAAGTCGGCTCCATGCTCACCAGCAGCCGCCCAGGCCCACAGCCTCACCCAGCTCCCTCTCCTCACCCTCCTGCCGTCTAACTCCCTCTCCTCCTTCTCCTCATCCACCTTTCTCCTCCTCCTTCCTCCTCTTTCCTCTTGCTCCTCCTTTCTTCTTCTTTTTCTTCTTCTTCTCCTCCTCCTCCCTCCTCCTCATTCCTTCCTCCTCCTCCTCTTTTCTCCTCCTCCTCCTCACCAAGGCCCAACCATGTGCGTACATCGTCTGTGTCTGTGGTCTGTGTCGCTGTCCCCAGTCCCACTGCAGCCCTGCCACAGGCCTAACCCTCATGCCCTGGGCACTGCCTCCATGCAGAAGCGCTTCGACGTTCTGGGGCTAAAGGCCTGGGGCATGTGGCCTAAAGCCCACGAGCGGTGGGGCGACCCTCCTTTTGGCTTGGCCCCAGGAATTTCCTGTGGCTCCATCAGCCACCCTGGGTGGCAGCCAGGGTCCCAGAAATGAGGCCATGGCTCGCTGTTTCTGGGCACGCAGATGGCTCTGTAGAGGGAGATGGCATCATCTTCCTTTCCTTTTTCTTCCCTGTTTTTTTTTTTTTTTCATTTTTTCCTTTATTTTTTTCTTTTCTTGGAGTGGCTGCTTCTGCTATAGAGAACATTCTTCCAAGATAAATATGTGTGTTTACACATATGTCTGTATGCATGTGAACACACACACACACCAGGCGTGTTTGAGTCTACAGTTCTGGAACGTGGCTATCTTGTCTTTCAAAAGAACTCAGAATCCTCCAGGATCTAGAGGAAGGAAGAAAATGTGTAAATAATCATTTCTTATCACCTTTTGTCTTTTCTTGTTTTCTAAAGTATACATTTTATTTTTGAAGGTGTGGTACAGTGTAAATTAAATATATTCCATATATTTCCCACCAAGTACCTATATATATATAAACAAACACATTATATATAACTCCACACTGTCTTCTGTTTAGTGTATGGGGAAAGACCAGTCCAACTGTCCATCTGTGGCTGGGACAGCACAGGGGGTGTGCCCATGGCTGAGCTGGGAGTCCCAGTGGTCTCCCTGAGGACTGAGGGTGAACTTCTCTCTTTGCCTTAAACCTCTTCATTTCATTGCAGTAATAGTTTTACTTTGTACATAATAGCGTAAACCTTTTTAAAAAGGAAAGTATAAAAACAAAAGTTGTAATTTAAAAGTCTGTGAATAACCATCTGCTGCTTAGGAAACTCAATGAAATGACATGCCTTTTTAGCAGAAAGCAAAGTTGGTTTCTGTTTTTGTTTTCTTTTGTTGTTCTAGTTTATAAAACGTGCATTTTACAGTTCCAGTATCAAATATTTATAATCTTATGAGAAATGAATGAATGTTTCTATTTACAACTGTGGTTATCAAAATTGTGAACACCCCCCGCATTTTTGTGTGTTTAAATTCTTGAAGGTTACATTAAATAAAACAAAACCTCTTTATTATAAAATACTGAAGGTCCCAGGTGGAATGATGAGTTTTCTAAGCATGTCTGAGTGCAGAGGAACTGCCTAGGCATCCTCCCTCGTACTCAGGCACTCATGGCCTTCGCCCCACCTCAGAGCAGGTGCCAGGTGCCTACCTTTGTATCGAGAGGTGATTATTATTTTTTTTAAAATGAGACAGTTTGGATATGTCACATATGAGCACAGAATAACCAAAATAATTTAAGTACACATTTTGTTACCACGAGGAAGTGTTCAAAACTACGGTGCTATTCCAGTGACTACATTTTTTTAAATTTTGCAAAGTTCAACAGGTCTCCCTCCGGCTGGGTGCTCACTGGCCCTGCCACCCCGCTGGGCCGAGGTGCTTCCCCCTGGGGACAGGAACTTTTTACTCCACTGAGACAAAGAGAGTTTCCTTTTCAAAGTGTCTTTTTTGTTTACCTTTTGTTGTTTCCCCCCCAAAACAAAAGACTTTGTACAACTTCCTAAGCAGGCCTGGGGGAGGGAGCAGCTTCGCCTGTGGAGTCCCCCTCACCAGGAAGTGTTAGGGATCTTTGAACCAGTGATCTACGCGTTGAATTGCTGTATTTCCAAACTTTCATGGTTAAAAAAAAATTTTTTTTTCTTCTTCTCCCTGTAAAAGAAACTCAGAGACTGACGAGGATCTTCTGTTATGGAAGGCGACTTTTCAGGCGTTTTCTGTTTCCCCAGGCAGCTGGGCCGTTGGCGTTCCCAGGCGGAAGCGGGGCCTCTGGGCTGGGCCTCTGCCCTGCCAGGAAGCGGTCTGGGGGCGGCCCCTCGGTATTTTCAGATCCCTGGAAAGAGAGAGCTGGGATCTAACCGCGGAGACTCCCGAGTTCTCGTTGCCTGGGCCCGAGCTGCGCCCCAGGGTCATCACTGATGGGGCAAGACCACGCATTCCCCACGACCCCCGACTTCTGAACAGTTCAGAAAGTTTGTAGTTTAAAAACCAAACAAAAAATACTGGCACAACTTCTATTGCTGTATTGGCCTCTCTCTTAATAAAAATACGGTAACATGAAGCGATCATTTTTTAAAAATCTGTTTTCAAATTATAACACCGAAAAGGGGCAAGGCACAGCTTTGTAAGGTAATGAGTTCCCCGTCCTCAGAGGCGTTCAAGCAGACACTAGGCTTACAGTGGCATGGAGAGTGTTCTTTCTCTTTGGAACTGGATGAGCCCTCAGACCCTTGAAACGCCGAGTTTTTTTGTTTTTGTTTTTGTTTTTTTTTTTTACTCCTATGTTTATTACATTTTAATCCAACAGCATATAATCTAAACTGCTCCCTCACGGAGAGCCGCGGCTGTGCCACCTGCCTGCTTTGGCCACGGAGACCGGAGTCAGGCCTGCGGGGAAGAAGGTATGCCTTTCCCAAGTCCTTTGCCAGCTGGTTGCTCCCGGGCCTCCCGGACTCTGCGTGCCGTGGATCTGGACCCTGACTGCAGACACCGCCCCACGACTGGGCCTCCGGCCAGACTGTTGCCCCACAGGAGGAGGGTTCCCTAAGTGTGCAGAAGAGGAAAGTTCATTTATAAAGAAAGACCTTGCTCCTTCGAACTGAACGACCCCCACGCCCGAGGCCTAGCTGTGTCCCCGCCGGGCCCAGGCGGAGCTCACTCCACACTGCTCCATAGCAGGGCAGAGACTCCGAGAGGGCCTGGGAGTCCTCGCCTCAGAGGACCCACCGCCCCGCAGGCCTGCCCAAGCAGGCGCCCCCGAGAGAGTGCGGGACAGAGAGGGCCTGGTGGGGCTCCTTGGCGCTCAGAGCCTTCCTTCTCCGCTGCACCCAGCTCTGCCAACGGGGCTGGATGAGTGGGGGCTGGAGTCAGAATCCCAGGGTCCACACCCGCCGACGGCCGCAATGCGGACCCGCCCTGCCTTTCTCCTAAGGAGAGAGGGAAACAGCCCTGCGGGTGACCCCAGCCTGACCACCAAGAGAGCGCCAGCGTTTCTGTTTTCCTAGAGTGAAAACGTCAAATCGATGGGGGCTCCTACGCCGCTGGACACAGGTGTGCCCGGGCGTCCAGTGCGCGCAACACACGCCCAGACACTCTATATGCAAATACGCCCGCCGCCGCGGGGCCGGCCGGGAGGCAGCGTTTGTTCGCTGGGGCTCTGCTAGAAGTCATTCTGTCTCCCGCTGGTTTAATATCCGCCCTCTGCGGTCTCCGCTCGCCTCGGCGGCTACCCAAGCGCCCCCGGGAGGGTCCCGGCTCCGCCGAAAACTGCAGCCTGCCAGGCGGAGCCGCCGCGCGCTGGGAGGTTAATAGCGACTGACGACAAAGGGCCAAGGTGCAATTCCGAAAGCGGGGATTCGCCGGGCGAGGCAGAAATCGGCCTCCAGGGAGACGGGTCCCCCCTTCCCGACGCGCCACTACAGCCCGGCGCCGGGCCTCCGGGCGGGGATCCTTCTTCCAGGCGTCGCGGCCCCATTCGGCGGAGAGTTAGGCCCTCCCCAGGCCTCCGAATAGGGAGCGGACAGGGGTGGTGGGGAAGGGAAGCCGCCGGCGGGACGAAGAGTGGGGTCCCCTGGACCCTGGGGCGGGCAGGCCCGGCGCGCGGGCAGCTCCGTTGCACTGATTTGTGAGCGATGCCGATGGCCTCACTGCCGCGCGGCGCGAACCCCAAGTAGACCATTCATGTTTCTATTAATAATCTCAAACACTTCATGATATTTATGCTGCCTGCCCAGAGAAAATAAAAGGCCATTCTTGAACCCGCCTGAAATGTAATAATATTCATTAAAGCGGCTCCTAATTATGTGATTTAATCAAGCGTGGTGCGCCCGCGCTCGCGGCTCTCGCTGGAAAGGCTGGCGATGACGGTTATTATTACTGCTGTTGTTAGTGGCCTCGTGCTAGCAGCCGGCCAGCTCTTCAGTCCAGGCCCAGTTTCCTCAGAGAGACTCGAGGAGTCCCACTTTGAGGGGTGGGGTTCCCCGGAACGACTCCGAAGTCCCGGAGACCAGGCGCGGCCCAGGCCCGCTGCCCTTCTCCAGCCCCAGCCCCAGCCCCAGCCCCAGCCCCAGGCCTGTGCAAGGCCTGGGCAACTCTCCCAGGCCGAGGGTAGGGCTTTCTCCAGACCCTTGGGGCCCTCTGTGTCCCCAGGGGACGCCCGACCCGGCTTTCTAGGAGGAGGAACTCCGGGTCCTGAGCCGGGGCCCCGCCCCGTTGACTGTTCCGCCCCTCCAGGGCTGAGCCCGGCGCAATGCCCGAAGCAGAAACAAAGAGTCGCCGAGATCTGCCTCCTGGGCCGCCTTTTCACCCGCTCAGCCTGGAAGGCGTCCCAGAGAGGCCCCACCCCCAGCCTCACGGAGACCCAGGAGGGAAGAAGAGCCGGGACCCGGTAGCCCTGAGGGGCTTTCTCTGCCGCAGAGGGGTTGGGTGGGAGACGCAGGCGGGAAGGACCCTGTCCCAGCCGAGGGTCCTCTGTGGGGACGAGGAATGGTGAAGATCACTGTTGGCACCAACTGTCTGGAAGGAACGGGGCGGCCAGTCGCTCGACCCCATCTGTCGAGATGTGAAACTTGGCCTCGCGGTCCTGGCGAGCGCTGCCTCCGCGGAAGGAGCTGCCTCCCTCCTTTCAGCCAGCGCATTCGGGGTTCTCCCCTCCCGCCAATTCCTTTGTCTGGAAGGGGACTGGCAGGCTCTGTCGTCGTGGTGTGCCCCCCTCCTTTCCCTAGCCTCTACCCCCTCCACTAACTTTCCTTTCTTTCCTTCTCTTTTCTTCCCTCTCTGGATGGGTAATCACAGGCTCCGCTGCCAAGCGCGCTGCGAGGAGCTGCTGCCCGTTCCCGTCGGTGCCCCCTCCCCGTGGCAGCCTGGCCGCGTCCGCCCAGCCTGCCCAGGACATCCCTGGCCCCCGCGCTCGGTTTCATTCAGTGGCCATGGGATGTTGCATCTGAGTTTTTCCTTTACACCAAAACTTTGTGCCGAGGTTTTTCTGAGAGGGTTTTATTCTCCTACTCCAACAGCAACAACAACATATAAATTCTGAAAACCAGTATTTCTTTAGATTCAGGCAGTCAGGGAAATGGCAGAATCACCAGCCGTTTGCAGAATTCTACGCTCGCCAAGGCGAGTATTATTAGCATATTTTCTCCCATTTTTTTTTTGTTGTTGTTGTTGTTGTAAAATACACATGACAAAATTTGATCTTAACCATTTTAAGTGTACACTTCAGTGGCATTAAATAAACCCACAGTTTATTTAATGCAACATTGCCACCATGCATTTCCAGAACTCGTTTTATATTGTAAAACTGAAGCTCTGCACCCATGAACACAACCTCCCCACCCCCCACCCAGCCCCTGCCACCCACCACTCCACATTCTGCCTCTATAACTGTGACTGTTCTAAATGCCTCATACAAAGCTCTTACTATGTGGCTGCAAGTAAGGATCCCCAGTAAGTCATGTCCATTATAACACAGAGGCTGCCTGGGTCAGCCTCACCATGCCTTCCAATGCTGGTGAAAGTTGAGAAACTCCCAGTCACCCAAATGAATGGTGGAAAGACTGTAGCCTGCCTGCAAAGAAAGCTTTAGGTTGAGCTCTTCAGATGTCCAGGAGTTTGCTGTTGCACACTGGCTTAGGACAGCTTGGGTACCATGTTTTTCATGCAAATACTTCTACAGCATCACTTAGCACTGAAAGAAGTGTGGTTCGGTGAAAAGCATAGAATTTTGAAATGAGACAGCCCTGTGTTCAAATCACAGCTTGACTGTTCACTAACTCCTCCAGAGTCCAGCCATTCTCCTCTTACTCAGAAAGTTCATCTACCTAATAAGTTTCTGGTGACATTGTTTTGGGAGGTGAGGAACACACAGCACCTGGCATAGAACAGAGAGGGGATAGGGAAGCGAAACTCTCCCAGGTGAGCCTCTGCACCCCCCAGCAGTGGCACCCTCCACAGCCCAGGTACGATTTTCAGTAGAACCCTTACACCTCCTTGTTTCGCCCAACCCATGAGGCATCCATGTAGCTACTTAGGAGTAGGGGAAAGGATGTAATGCACGCAAGAGGCAGTGTCCACACAGTGAGAAAAAAGTTGGACAGAGGCAGGAGGTGCGGGAGAGTGGGACAGGATTCTGTCCATGAGGCCCAGGATGCTGGCCAGCCCTTCCAGGAACAGAACTTTCCTGCTCGTTGGAAACTGCTGTGTGAGTGCTTGTTTGTTGCAGGGCTCAGACAGGCAAAATCTTCATTTCAAGATTTTTTTCTCCACACTTGTCTTGACCCCCAAAAAAGCAAGGTGTTCTGCCGTGGGTTTCTATAGACACCCAGTACTTTACACACCACTCTCTTTTCCATTGCAAGTGATAATGGCCACACTAAGCAGGAGCCCATCACAATGAGGATTGGACTCAAAGCACAGACAGGAGTGTTTCCCGTCACCAGGCACCAAACCAGGCAAGAGGGCAACAGGCAAAGCCAGCCTTGCCTGTGTGTCGGTCAGTGCACGCCCCACGCACCGTGCCACCCCATCCCAGCTCTTCCTCCAAGAACGAGTGGGCGTCCTAATGGTGGGATGATCTATTTTGTCTAAAAAGCAAAGAGTCTCAGTAACCCTTTTAAATTAATTGCTGTTCCTATAGCTAAAAGCATAACAGGCTTTGATTACATGCTAAATAGAATGAAACATAATCCTGAGTTAATTACATGGAGATAATTTTATAATTATATCATTCAATTTAAGAACCAATGTATTGCTAACCTCCAACTTTAACAGAAGTGATTATTCAAAACAAAAACAGTCACAAATCTGAACCTTTTGAAGGACCCAGCAGAGCCATCTCTCCTTTCCCTCAAATGGCAGAGAATGCGCATCACTCAGCCATCCATGGTCCGTCCCTCTACCTGCAAGTCCTCCCTCTGAAAAAGTGAAAACATTGGAAACTCCCAGAAGAAAGGGGCTGTCTGTGGAGAGCATTTTCCAGCATCAACCTGCCGTCATCCGCTGGAGCAGCCAATCTGCATTTCTGTGCTGCCTGGCTTGTATGTGGAAGTAATGTCCTAGGGTCCCTGACTCCAGGAGCCCCAGGCAGGATGCTTTGGTCTCTCATCAGGTATGAATGGAATCTGTGGCCAGAAGCTGGGGTGAAGGTCAAAGCCCCACCACCTCTACAGGTGGCTCACTTCCTGTCCCAAATACTAGTGCCCTCGGATGGCAGTGGCCACTACAGCTAGCAGGACCAGGACTGGTCATCAGTTTGTACCTGTAACTACCTGTCATAGTGTCTCCCCTGCCCCACCCACTAAGCTTTAAAGGAAGAGGCTTCTGGTGGCCTTCGAGGTGAGGTAGCTTTAGCAGGTGCAACTCCAGGGCCACTCTAGGCCTATTCCCATGATGGGTCCGCCTTTCTGAACGAAGGCCAGAACATCAGGTCTGGATGGACAGTTAAATGTTCTGATTCTTTTAAAGGTGATCAAAGACCAGCCGGGCCCATCGCCCCTGGGAACTCAGTGAGCCTTAGAATTTATTTTCGTGACTGCCTCAGAGCAGGCGATTCCACCAGTGACTCATCACCGGGAGAAAAACATCTTTTATATGTAGAGACTGGAACGCGCCCTGTGGATTCAGAGCCCCAAGGAAACAAAAACAGCACGTCAGAGGAAGAATGTCATACAAACCCGCTGGAGTCACAAGGCAAAACAGCCCCCATACCTAACGCCCAGCGTGACAATGGCCTTTGTGCCTGGCGCCACCGGAGGGGAGGAGTTGGGCGCCTCGCGGGCGGGGCAGGCGGAAGTTGGACACATTTCCACGCAGGTGAGACCATCTATGGGGCGATGAGGGTGTTGGGGCTCGCTGCTTTCGCTCCATGAAGATTTGCAGCCCCCCGCCAACCCACCCCGTCCCTTCCCCCCACAGGGGTGTTTCATCCACGCTGTTTTTTAAATGCTTCCTAGTCAAACTTGAATATGCAATGAGACGCGGGAGCTTTGTGGCGGAAATATAATTAAACTGGGGAAAGATGTAAAAGCTGAAGAATGGGATGACATCAGGCTGATTTCACACTCGGCAGTCGGATCGCTGGGCCCAAGCCGCGCTCTTGCCACGCAAGGCAGATCAAAGTGCCCTGCCACCGCTAAAAAGGCAAAAGGGGACTTAAGTATGCTAATCCCCAGGACAAATATATTTTAATCTTGTTAGAATACAAGTTAATGCTGCAGCTCAGTGGCTGAACTTGGTCAGACTGTAGAGATCCATTTTTATTTTAGCTATGAATGAGCTAGACCTCTTGGTTTATTCATCGGTAATAAAAGTAAATTTACAAAACGAACCCCTCTTTGGGCTGTGTCACCCCCACCTTGAGCTCTCCTTGCTGGGGGTTGGGGAATTCCAGAGGCTCCCAAGATGGGAGTATCCCTAACACCATCCACCCCTCTCCAACCTGTCCCCTTCTGTAGAGCATCCTGATGGCCGAGGAAGGAACTCAGCTCACGCAGCAGAGAAGAAACAGGGAAACTCAGAAATTAATTAAAAGATTCTCCAAAGCAATCTGTTTCCCTTTAGGCTTCAGGTTTGACAACCAAACCAATTCCTTTCTATCAGCCCTCTCACTTTAATTTTTGCAATGTCAATTTTCATTACTATTAATTATTTGCCGAGCTCCAACTGTACATTTGGCATTGCTCTGATGAGCAAGAAGCTCTCAGGTTCTTGCCTCTTTAAGTGTCTATTCCTGGAAGATATGAATATGCAAGTTTGGGCATGTGTATATATGTAAAATGTTGTGCACACGTAGAAGAAGAAACATCAGCCTGTAGAGTTCCCCTTGAAATAAAACCACTGTGGTAAAATATTAAGTGGAACCACCGATATATCTGCACAGCAGAATGTGTGTGTGTGTGTGTGTGTGAGAGAGAGAGAGAGAGAGAGAGAGCGCCAGCCAGCGAGCCAGCACTTAACTGTAAGGTTACAGAAGGTTAAACTGCCCTGCAGAGCCTGCCTGCTAAATATTGCTGATGGCAGCCGTCTAAAAGGCAATTTCTGTCTTTCTGCTCTAGTGTGTGTTAGAATTCCCTCTGCCTCAGGCAGAAAACCTGACTCTCACTAAAGTGTGCTGCACAGCCCTGCATTCCAAAGCCCGTCTGTGCCCTTCCAGCTCCCTGGCCTGGGGGGGGGGTGCGGGGGGGTGCAGGAGGCTACACACACACACAGTCCCCCAGGCAGGCCAGGCAACTGGCAGCTCGAGGGGAGGGGCAGCTGGCAGCACTATCCCTTCCCCCACAGAGAGCTTGGAAGGTTGGGAGGAATCCACCCACCGCCGACTGTCCCTGGTTTCCAGGACTTGGGAATGTCCATCCCTGCCATATTTCTGTCTGTGTGAGAAGCAGAGACACTCACTACTGTAAGCACACAATTGATAAATGATGGGTTTTCAAACTCCCAGGAAGAAAAGCTGGACAAAGACCCTAGAAGGGAAGTGTCTCCTGTGTTTCCATTTCTCCTAATCCCTTCAGTGCTCTGCCCTTTAGCCGTAGCCAGCTTAGTACACACTCTAGCACTTCCGTTGTAGTTCTTGTTCTGGAAGTCACGTTTGCCAGGCATTGGTGTAATGTCTCTTCCTGTCTCAAATAATAATAACACCCAATATTGATTGAGTTCCTACTAGGTCCCGGTGTAGGAATTTCTGAGGGCTGCCGTAACAGCAGCACACACTAAGGGGTTCACACGACAAAAGTCTATTCTCTGAGTCCTGGAGGCTAGAAGGCCAAAATCGAGGTGTCAGCAGGGCTCTCTCTGAAGGCTGCAGGGGAGCCCCTTCTCACCTCTTCCTGGAGGCTGGCAAACCTTGGCTGGCAGCCCCTCACTCCAGTCTCTGTCTCTGCCATCACACGGCCTTCTGCCCTGTGTCTGTACCCAAATTTCCCTTTTCTTGTAAGGACACTGGTCATATTGGATTTGGGACCCCCTTAATTTGATGTGACCTCCTCTGATCACATCTGAATGGCCCTATTTCCAAATAAGGTCCTGTTCATATATTCCCAGGACATGAATTTGGGGATACACTGTTCAACCCAGGACAGCCAGTACTCAGTATTGTATGTGGGTTATCTTCAGTCCCTCTCTTAATGCACCCCACCAGGTGGCTAGTGGTCTTAACACCATTTTATGGGGAAGAGGACTGAGATCAGGGAAGGAAAGCTTTCTGGGCTGGCCAACGTGTGTGGGGCTGGGTGAGCTCTTATTTGCTGTGTGGCATTGCTCTCCGTGACCTTGGCTGGTTTACATCATCAACAACATAATCCTGACTTGGTTCAGGCCTGGCCAGATTGTGTGTGTGTGTCCCCAGGGAGACACTGTCCCCTGGCACCAAAGAAATGCATGTGAACTTGCCTCGTAATCTTCAAGGGTGAAGCAAACACTGATGGCACTGGTATCATGCCTGCTGTACCTTTTCCTCTCTGGGCCTTGGTTTCCTCATCTGAAACCTGCAGATAATAGAATTAACTTGAAAGCCTGCAGTGACAATCACATGAAAGAGTGACCATGAGCACTGGGATCCCACCTGGTATACAGTGAGCACTCAGTAAGCGTCTGCCAGGGCTGGCCGTGATTTTCTAACTGCAGACATAGCAAATAATGAACTCGTGTGTGCTATCCTTCGGTTGTTTCAGTTCCATGTAAGTCCCGCCTCTCTCTTCCTCCCTCCTAGAGATCTGAGGCTCTGCAGCAGCCTGATGCCACCTTCAGGGCTCTGGAACCAGCAGGCCAGAGGGAGACGCCGTACAGCCTGCCCTTGCTCCTTAACTGCTGTGCCTTGGTTTCCTCTATGCCAGATGGGGGAATTCATCTGCCTCGAAGGACTGTTGAACTTAGACACGTAACAAGCCCAGCACAGAATAAGTGCCCGGTCAAAGGCAGTGACTGTTCTTACGGAGGCAGGAGCCAGCTGGGATCCTCCCTGCCCTCTGCAGGTCGTACCATCTCAGGATCCCCTCGGGTGCTCTGTGTTGCACGTGCCCAGTAAGGTGCTGAGCAAATGGAGAGCACTCACCCACCTATTAACATGGAGCTGTTACTGTTGCTGCTATTATTACTGCTTGGCGGACTTCCCATGCAAGGGAATCTGGTTCCCATAGAGCAGACCCATAAGGTCTAGAGCTGAACTTCTCAAAGCGGAAGCTAAAGAACTTTGTATGAGGCTGTGAAATACAGGTACATAAAACTGAAAATGACTGGACATATAATTTTGCACCAAATCAAGCACCATGTTGTTTTCGGCAGAGAGTAAAGGAAGATGTTCGATTATAATATTTGGGGGAAAAGCTAAAGATGGAGCCCTCCCTTTCCCAGCTTCTTCAGTGGCCCCCGGAGCACATCTGCAGTGGAAAAAAGCTGCAGGAGCCTCCCTTGTCTGGGGCTTTGCCTGGCCTCTGTCTTCGGCTCTTTCTGGGCTCCACCAAGCCTTGGCCTCAGGGTGTTGAGAGACCAGGGATGCGATGCGCTTGCCTCCACCAAAGGGGCACCATTAACAACAATCATGAGCATCTGCCAGGTGCTCAGGAGTGGGATGCGCTGTGCCAGCCACTTCACAGGTCACCTCACTGTCCGCTCACACATCCAATGAGGTGAGCCCTGGGACTAGTACAGGACAGTCCTAGGGAGGCATTGAGAGGGTGAGCAAGCGGCCCAAAGTCACAGAACTGAGATCTATCCCTCCCCAAGTCACTGCATTTTAGAGAGAGTCACTGAGAGGGCAAGGGCGACACTAATCCCAAGGAATAGCTAGTCCACTATGGAAATGCGGGCATGGGCACTCAAGGACAAGTATTCGGTGAAGAAGACCGTGGCATGGAGTGTGCTCCCCAGACATTCCACCTGCACCTGCCTGTTTCCCAGCCTCCTTCGTCGTTAGGTTGAGGACATCAGCTTAGTACTGACCAATGGTCTGGGAGCAAAAGTGACCCAATAGCACCCTTTGGTCCAAGACTCTTAAGAGTGGATGTGGTTCTCCATGTCCTTTTTTTTTTTTTCCTGCCTTTACAACTCTGGATGCCTCCAGTTAGACGATGTGGTCAGCACACTGAAGTGCACATCCCCTTGATCCCTGCATGACTGTGTGAAGCAGAGTGCCTCCAACTCACCTTGGACATATAGAGTTAGGTCAATGAGATGTCGCAGTTAACTTAGAGCAGCAAAGGCCAGCTCACTCTGGCCATACATGATCTACCCGGAACCCTGGCACAACACGACAAGGTGACAACAGCCTGGCCCTCCTGGCACTAGGGCCAGCCCCTGTCCTGACAGAAGACTCCTTGTCCTGACTCTTTATATTTATATTCTTATTCTTTCCCACTTCTTACTCTGCGTGCCTAACCTAGACTAGACTTGAGGGGAAAGATTATGTTTTGGACATCGCGCCCAAGTTGTTCCCTTTATGATAATGACTGGCTCCCACTGTTATAACTACTCAGTGTTCAACTAGGAAATGGCAAGACGGCCCATCTGAAAATTTTTCTTGAGGACTGAGAATGTAAAGCTGAGAATGAGTTAAATGACATACCGTGTCTTCCTAGTATGTGTTACATCTGCTGCTGTGTTAAAGCCGTTTGAGTGATTCCACACACCCTTCCCTCACCCAGGGTTCTGATGTGACACTGTTTGAACATGTTGACTTTAGCACCATTCTTGTGATCTTGATATCGTAAAAAGCAAACGCTAACACAGTTCAGTGCTCTTCCAATGCCTCCTTCCGCTGCCTGTGGAAGGTCATGATTCTGGGTGACACTTGCCTAACTCAAATACACTTACATTTTCATCTCTACTCACTTAGTAGGAGAAAGTCCTATATTTGTGCAGACTTGTATGACCCCCCTCCACTCAAAAATATAAAGTGTGCACACACTACGGAATACCATAAGCAGTGAGATGTTTTTTCCTTGTTTTTCACAGTGTTCATTAACCTACATTTGGATTTTCATATTTGCTAGTATAGAGATAGAAGGTCGTGGAGAAATAGGTTGCCCTGCACAGTTGAGCAGGTTGTTCACTGCACAGAGCAGCCTGCTGAGGTGATCAAGTTAAAACCCGGCTTAGATTCTGTTTGCTAAGCTTTGTGTCCTGGCATAGGGCAGCATCCACCTTGGGAAGCACAGAGGCACCACCCACTCACCAAGGTGTGACTGCCCAAAGAGGGAGAATTCCTCTAATTGGTACAAAGACATGAGTGGGTTCCAGTAGCCTGGTAGAGAGGGGTCTAGGGAGTACAGAAAAAGGAGGTGGAGAAGAGGCAGTGACCACACTATCAAGACAGGAGTGCCAGCACCTTATTTTTATTTAAAAACAAGACGAAACTCAAAAACAAAAAAACTGGCCGGGCGCGGTGGCTCAAGCCTGTAATCCCAGCACTTTGGGAGGCCGAGACGGGCGGATCACGAGGTCAGGAGATCGAGACCATCCTGGCTAATATGGTGAAACCCTGTCTCTACTAAAAATACAAAAACTAGCCGGGCGAGGTGGCGGCGCCTGTAGTCCCAGCTACTCGGGAGGCTGAGGCAGGAGAATGGCGTAAACCCGGGAGGCGGAGCTTGCAGTGAGCTGAGATCCGGCCACTGCACTCCAGCCTGGGCGACAAAGCGAGACTCCGTCTCAAAAAAAAAAAAAAAAAAAAAAAAAAAAAAACTCAACAGCTGCAAAAGCAAACAGCCACTGCCAAGGTCTCTTGAGAATTAGGCTTGTTTTCACATACAGCGCACAGAGGCAGTCAGACCTCATTTTCTTGTACCCCCTTTATCGTGCTTCACAGAGACTGCGTTTTTGCAAATTGAAGGTTTGTGGCAACCCCGTGTCAAGCAAGTCTATCGGCGCCATTTTCCCACCAGCACTTGCTCACTTCTTGTCCTGTGTCACGCTTTGGCAATTTTCACAATATTTCAAACTTTGTCATTGTTATGATATCTCTCATGGTGATCTGTGATCTTTGATGTTATTCTTGAAACTGTTGTGGGGTGCCATGAACGACACCATATAAGATGATGAACTTAATACATAAATGTAGTGTGTGTTCTGATTGCTCCACTGATTGGCCGTTTCTGGTCTCCCTCCCTCTCCTGGGGCCTCCCCGTTCCCTGAGACACAACAACATTGTTGGGTTTCAACAAGTTTGAAACCCAACCACAACCACAGCCTGTAAGTGTTCAAGTAAAAGAAGAATCACATATCTTTCAGTTTCAATCAAAAGCTAGAAACAATTAAGCTTAGTGAGGAAGCCATGGTGAAGGCTGAGATAGGCTGAAAGCTGGGCCTCTTGTGCCAGTTAGCCAAGTTGTGAATAAAAAGAAAAGTTTTTGAAGGAAATTAAAAGTGCTATGCCAGTGAACACACGACTGCTAAGAAAGTGACACAAGCTCCTTGCTGATGTGGAGAGAGGTTTAGTGCTTTGGATAGAAGATTAAGCCAGCCACAACATTCCCTGCAGCCACAGCCTAATCCTGAGCAAGGCCCTAACTCTCTTCAATTCCGTGAAGGCCGCGGGAGGTAAGGAAGCTGCAAAAGAAGAGTTTGAAGCTGGCAGAGGTTGGTTCATGAGGTTTAGGGAAGGAAGCCGTCTCCATAACATAAAAGTGCATGGTGAAATAACAAATGCTGATGGAGAAGCTACAGCAAATTCTTCAGAAGATCTAGCGAAGACCGGCAATCAAGATGGAGCCACTAAACAACAGACTCTCAATGTAGACCAAGCAGCCTTCTATTGGAAGAAGATGCCTTCTAGGACTTTCATAGCTGGAGAGAAGTCAATATCTGGCCTCAAAGCTTCAAAGATCAGGCTCACTCTCTTGTGGGGAGATAATGCAGCTGGTGACTTTAAGTTGAAGTCAATTACACCAATCCAAACATCCTAAGGCTCTTAAGGATTGTGTTAAACCTACTCTGCCTGTGCTCTGTAAATGGACTTACAAAGCCTGGATGATGGCACATCCGTGTACAGTATGGTTTGCTGAATACTTTAAGCCCACTGTTAAGACTTACTTCTTAGGAAAACGATTCCTTCCAAAATATTACTACTTACTGACAATGCACCTGGTCATCCAAGAGCTCTACTGGAGATGTACAAGGAGATGAATGTTGTTGTTTGTTTGTTTGTTTTTGAGAAGGAATCTCATTCTGTCACCCAGGCTGGAGTGCAGTGGCGTGGCGTGATCTTGGCTCACTGCAACCTCTACCTCCCAGCTACAAGCAATTCTCCTGCCTCAGCCTCCTGAGTAGCTGGGATAACAGGTGTGCATCACCACGCCTGGCTAGTTTTTTGTATTTTTGATAGAGACAGGGTTTCACCATGCTGGCCAGGCTGGTCTGGAACTCCTGACCTCAAGTGATCCACCTACCTTGGCCTTCCAAAGTACTGGGATTACAGGTGTGAGCCACCATGGCTGGCCTGAATGTTGTTTTCATGCCTGGTGACACAACATCCATTCTACAGCCCATGGATCATGGAGTCATTTCTACTTTCAAGTCTTATTATTTGAGAAATACATTTCATAAGGCAATAGCTGCCATAGATAGTGAGTCCTCTGATGGAGCTGGGCAAGGTAAATTGAAAGCCTTTTGGAAAGGATTTACCATTTGAGATGCCATTAAGAACATTCATAATTCTTAAGAGAAGATCAATTATCAATATTCACAGGAGTTTGGAAGAAGTTGATTTTAACCCTCATGGACGACTTTCAGAAGTTCAAGACTTACATGGAGAAAGTATCTGTAGATGTGGTGGAAACAACAAGAGAAATGGGATTAGAAGTTAAGCCTGAAGATGGGACTGAATTGCTGCAATCTCATAATCAGACTTGAACAGATAAGGAGTTGCTTCTCATGGATTAACAAAGAAAGTGGTTTCTTGGCCAGGCACAGATTACAGGCTCACCCCTGTAATCCCAGCACTTTGGGACACTGAGGTGGGCAGGTAACTTGAGCCTAGGAGTTTGAGACCAGCCTGGGCAACATGGCGAGACCCCATCTCTACAAAAAATAAAAGAAATTAGTCAGGCATGGTGGTGCACATCGGTAGTCCCAGCTATTCGGGAGACTGAGGCAGGAGGATCACTTGAGTCTGGCAAGTCAGGACTTCTGTAAGCCAAGATCGTGCTGCTGCACTCCAGCCTGGGCAATATAGTGAAACTCCGTCTTTAAAAAAAAAAAAAAAAAAAAAAAAAGGCTGGGCGTGGTGGCTCATGCCTGTAATCCCAGCACTTTGGGAGGTCGAGACAGGTGGATCACTTGAGGTCAGGAGTTCGAGAGCAGTCTGACCAATGTGGTGAAACCCCATCTCTTCTAAAAATACAAAAATTAGCCATTCGTGGTGGCACATGCCTGTAGTCCCAGCTACTTGGGAGGCTGAAGTGGGAGAATTGCTTCAACCCAGGAGGCGGAGGTTGCAGTTAGCCGAGATCACGCCATTGCCCTCCAGCCTGGGCAACAGAGTGAGACTCCATCTCAAAAAAAAAAAAAAAAAAAAAGTGGTTTATTGAGATGGAATCTAATATTCCTGGTGAAGAGGCTGTGAACATTGTTGGAATGACAACAAAGGATTCTGAATATCACGTCAACTTAGTTGATAGCAACAGGGTTTGAGAGAATTGTCTCTAATATTGGAAGAAGTTCTACTCTGGGTAAAATGCTATCAAACAGCATCCCATGCTAGAGAAGTCTTTCATGAAAGGAAGAGTTCATTGATGTGGCAAAATTCATTGTCTTATTTTAAGAAATTGCCACCACCACCCCAACCTTCAGCACCCTGATCAGTCAACAAGACCCTCGACCAGCAAAAAGATTATGATTTAAGATTCATATGATTGTTAGCATTTTCTAGCAATAACATATTTTTAATTAAGTTTTCTTAGAGTTGTTTACACTATACTGTAGTCTATTAAGTATGCAATAGCATTATTGTATTTTTTAAGAATAATGTTATTGCAGGCCGAACACAGTGGCTCATGCCTGCAATCCCAGCAATTTGGGAGGCCCAGGAAGGTGGATCAAGAGGTCAGGAGTTTGAGACCAGCCTGGCCAACATGGTGAAACCGCATCTCTACCAAAAAAATACAAATATCAGCCAGGCATGGTGGTGCATACCTGTAGTCCCAGCTACTTGGGAGGCTGAGGCATGAGAATTGCTTGAACTGGGAGGTGGAGGTTGCAGTGAGCTGAGATCATACCACCGCACTCCAGCCTGGGCAACAGGGTAAGATCTTGTCTCAAAAAAAAAAAAAAAAAAGTTATTGCATATCTAATAGACTACAATATAGTGTAAACATAGTATAAGAAACTAAAAAATTCAAGTGACTCGATTTACTGCAATATTCATTTTATTGAAGTGATCTGGAACTGAACCCACAATATCTCTGAGATATACCTATATATATTTATATACAGGGTATCTATTTCTCAGCCAGTAATCACTTCTCTCCTCCCCTTGACCCCTTCTGTGTGATGAAGTATGCTTTCCCATGCTCTTTGATGTTGAGCTTGGCTGTGTGACTTGCTTTGGTCAATGAAACATTTGCAGATGTCTTTGGCTTTACTTTCACTCTCTGGTGATTGGCTATGAAGGGAGCATGCTCCAGGTATCCTGGACTCTAGGATGAACACATGTAATGCAGACCTGAATCCACTCTGCGCCCCTGCAGCAAAACAGCCCCACTGAGCCCATGCTTAGGTCTACTGCAGTGGACCCGCAGACCCAGGAGCATAGGGGGAAATGCCTGCTTTTAGCAGCCACCAAATCCTGCCCTGATTTGCTGATGCAGGATGATGATGGTGATAGCTGACTCGAATGGCCTCTATCAAAATTAACTCCTTGTCCACATATGGAAGTTGGGGACTGATTTTTGGAGGGTTTAAAATAATCATCCTGACCCAGCTTTGATTTTAAATTCCATGTAAAGTTTAAGCTTGACATTTCAAAGTTTCTGATTTCTATTTAAATTCTTGGCTCTTAGTGGTGTCTACTCACTGCTCATTGAGAGTTACCTGTAAATCTCCCCAATTCACCACTACAAAATGATTAAGTGCTGATTCCCATTGTTCTCTTCCAATGGTAAAGCTAACATGCAGTCTCAGAACAGTCATTAGATGTGAAATGAAGCTGAACACAACTGGGGACCTCGTGGTGCTGGGTCTAAGCCCTCCCAAGTGGATTCTCTCTGTATAAAGTTCTTTCATGTTTTGGGGTGCTTTTTGGCCCATATATTTGTCCCAAGCCGTGTAATAAGCTTTGCTCATGGTATTCCCTAAGACAAGATCAAATAATTTCCCAAAGTTCCTCACCTACACTAGAGGACCTGTGTTTCTCTGCTCCCCGTAGCCTGGCAGCAGAGACCTGGAGTGGACTAGGGCGAGGCTGTGACTGCATCACCTGCCCAATGCCACATCCTTCTTCCTCATGCACATGGCCCATGAAAGCCAGACTATGCTCAGAACATGCTCAGAACATGCTCAGAGCACACTCGGAACATGCTCAGAACATGCTTGGAACACACTCAGAACATGCTCAGAACACGCTCAGAACAGGCTCAGAACACACTCAGAACATGCTCAGAACACGTGCAGAACAGGTTTGGAACACACTCAGAACATGCTCAGAACATACTCAGAACACGCTCAGAACAGGCTCAGAACACACTCGGAACACACTTAGAACATGTCAGAACACACTTAGAACATGCTCGGAACATACTGAGAACATGCTCAAAACATGCTCAGAACACACCCAGAAGAGGCTCAGAACACATTCGGAACACACAACACTCTCAGAACACCCTCAGAACACACTCAGAACATACTCAGAACACAGAACATGCTCAGAACACAGAACATGCTCAGAACATACTCAGAACACAGAACACGCTCAGAACACCCTCAGAACACACTCAGAACATACTCAGAACACAGAACATGCTCAGAACAGGCTCAGAACAGGCTCAGAACACACCCAGAACATGCTCAGAACATGCTCAGAACACACTCAGAACACGTTCAGAACATGCTCAGAACAGGCTCAGAACACAGAACATGCTCAGAACATGTTCAGAACACTCAGAACACTCTCAGAAAACACTCAGAACATGTTTGGAACATGCTCAGAACACACTCAGAACATGCTCAAAACATGCTTAGAACACAGAGCAGGCTCAGAACACAGAAGATGCTCGGAACATGCTCAGAACATGTTCAGAACATGCTCCGAACACACTCAGAACACACTCAGAGCACGCGCAGAACGTGCTCAGAAAATGCTTAGAACACAGAACATGCTCAGAACATGCTCAGCTCTGCTCTGTGTCAGCTTCCTAAGTAGCCCCACCCGTGACGCCTTCAGAGGCAAGTGGGGGCTTTCCAAGTCCTCATTCAAGCTGCTTTCCAGTGCAAGAATACTGCCTCATGGAAACATTAAAAATACCATAGAGAAGTAGAGAAAATGCCAGGATTTTTAGGAGTAGACTTGACAGACTTGCCTCACGTGTGAAATGGGTGGCTCTAGGAGGTGTCCGTCACACTTCGGGCAGACGGAGAAGCTCGTTCACTCATGCCATCAACCTTCACTGGGTATCCAGCAGGGGCCGGACACAGGTCTCAGTCCTGGGAGTGCAGGGGGCACACGATCAGGTAAGCCCCAGCTTTCAGCGAGCTTGTGTCTCGGTGAAATGCCAGGAGAGGGCCACTTGGGGAGCACTGGTCACTTACACGGGGTGATAGTGGTGTCCCCCAAGACAGGAAAGTAGGACTTTTTCCTACACACATGCCACTCTGAATCTAAGCATTTATTTTGTTTCTTTGATGTCCAGACCCAAAGTGTACAGCAACTTTTCCTTCTTGCTGCTTTTCCTCTCTGCTCTTATCACAGACGAAGTCCTTCCAACCGGACCCTCAGTCTCTCCCTCCCTCCATGGCTTCCTGCTTTCTCTTCCACGCTGTATTGATTTTCTTTTCCCCCAACGTGGGCTTCTGTGCTAATGCCTTATTCCAGTGAGGGAGGCTAATAGCGGGGTTTCGGGGACTGAGGCAAGGCCATGAGGATCTCGTGCGCGGGGAGGCCTTTGTTCTGCAAATCTTAGCGTGCAGCTTGCACTCTCCATTCAATTAGGATCAGACTTGAAGAGGAGACGGGGCAAAGGTGACTCATCCTGTCTTTTTCAGTTTCAGCATCGTGTGCAACACGATGTTCCAAATCAATGTAAAAACCGCAATAACAAAATTGTTACTTGCCATAACTGAAGCCCATCCTGTGGCCCACAGAGAGAGCCGGGGAGTCTCAGGTCTGTATGTGCGAAAGGCTCAACTGTTCCTTCCACTGCCTCCTCGTAGAAGGACTGGGGGCTGGCATCCAACAGTACACAGTGATAGAAGGAACTCCTGTGAAGAATCAACTCAAGAGGTGTTCGACAGGGCTGCGTCTCAGAGACTTCCTTTTGGTACACCCGCCTCTTAAAGCCTAGCACATAAGTGGAGCCTCCTCTGGAGGGAGACAAAAAGACCAGAATGCATTGCACGCAATGTGCTGCCTCAAACCGGATGTACAGGAGTCTCCGCAGTGGGAATCCTGCCCTGGGCACTCGCAAACCACATCTTTGACCACACAGTGAGCTTCAAGTTTGTTTAAAAAAAAAAGTCTGGCCCTGTCTAAGTGGCTGTGCTGGAAGCTGCAGCTGAGGCCCAGGTCACTGTGGACAGCCCAGGCAGCTCTGGGTCTCCTGCAGCTGTGCCGCATTGCCACTGCCTGGGACCTGGTCATCTGCCAGCAGGATGACCGCCGGAGTAGGAAAGACAGCTCCCTGTCATGACAGACACACGGGCGAGCGGCCGTGTGCACGCGTGTGGGTGTGTGCATGTCCATGCAAGCGTGTGAGTGAGGCGTTTGTGGGGGTGAGGCCCTGTCTGTTTCCGTGTTGGATGCCAAATGTTAATTGCTTTGAGGACCAGAAATCAAACTGTGATGCGGTGAAAAAGAGGACAAAACAGCTTCCCACAGGCTTTTGGGGAACTAACTGGGCAGCCACTCAGAGCCTCTGAGTTTCCATCCCCTGCTGTTTAAAGGATGTTGAGGGTGGGGGACTCCCAGTCTCTAAGACCAGGAAGGGGGCTGGTGACCTGCAAGGCCAGCAGGGCTCCTAGGGAAGTTCAGGGCTGGTACACGAGGTCCAAGGTCTAGGGAACCCCCACTGCACTTTTGCCAGGCTGGTGCCACAGCACGATCCTCAGTCCCGCCAACTGCACCCGGCCAGCCTCCAGCTTTCAGGGTGGGAGAAGAAACCAAATTTGGGAACAATTCTGAACAAACAGGAATACCTCCCACTTTTTTCCCTGCACACACTATAGTTGTCTTCCTTGGTGTGGCTGGCTCCCTGCGTTGAGTACGAGGCCTTAAGCGCCCAAATGTGAGGGCCACAGCCTGACAGAAGCTGTGCTTGGCCACCTGTTCACTGAGGAAGTCCATGATGAGTACGCAGAACAATGAATTCAGTGACGCTTTGGAATACAGTGATCACACCAGCGCCTAAGGCCTTTGAGGGAGAGCATGTTGTCCAGCCTTGTAGGCATTGCTTCATGTAAAACGGACTTACAGCTGTCAGGCCAGCTGCGTCACAGTCACAGAAAAGACCAACCCAAATGGGCTTAGACAACAAAGGGGAATTCTCGATCCACCAACCCCAAAGTCCTGCAGCCAGACGGGCTTCAGGTAGGGTTTGACCAAGGCTCAACAATGTCCCCAGAGGCTGGTTTCTTTTGGTCTCTTCCCTTTGCCTTCCATGGTTTAGGCTTAATCCTGAGGCTTCCTCCCTGCATGGATACAACTTGGCCTCCAGTGAAATCGGCCCGTGAGCTTCCTGGTTTGTATCTGGAGGAGAGGAACCCCCATCAGGTTCCATCAGCTCCCAGTGAACATTTGTGGATGCCTCATTGGCTCACATGGGGTCATATGCTTTTTCCGAGCCAATGACTTGAATGATGCATGGACGGCCCATCCCCAAGGAGCTGGGGGCAGGGCCACCCTTGCAGACCTCAGCCCTGGAACCTCAGCCCAGGACCCTGCTGAGAAGGAGGGATATAGGGACTGGGTTGGCCTGACACATGGCTGAGGCAGCCCCCCATGACTGCCAGGGCCTCCTCTATCCTTCTGTTCAGTCACTGTCCCCTCCTCTGGCCTAACCCAAAGGACACTGTCCCTTTGCTAATTCCCTGGGGCCCTGTTTCCATCCCAGGAGGGATGATTTTACCACCTGCCCAACTCCTGCTTTTGGGCTCAGATTTAATAACAATTATCCACCTGCTGACATCCATCAGATCTGCACCCCACCCCCAGCGGCCGCCCACCCTCAGCGGCTGCACCTGGGCAACTTTGGCTTCAGGAAGCCAGCAGGTCCTCCACTATCCCCCCAAGGCCGGCTTTTCCTTGCCAACAGCACATCCTGGGTTCTTCCAAACTGCTGCCCTGGCTCTGTTGCTTCTCTGTAGGCTGCACCTCCCACCGCAAAGCCCCCTCCCCATCTCACTCACCCCTCCCCAACTCCTGCTGAGTTCTCTGTCCTCCCTAAGGTCACAGTTACTCAGGAAGGTTAGCATGTCTGACTCGAACCCCGGCCCCTCTATGGGTCCCCGTGCTGTGTCCACAGTCAGGTCCAGTGGAACCCCAAAGCGGGGGTCAGAAAAGGGTGTTCTTCATGGGGGAGGATTCTAGGGCCGGAGGCTATTCACTCGGTCCTTCGGCCTTCATTGGCTACAGGGGGTCCAGGGCTCCAGGAGGCGATACAGGGATACAGCAACACTGAGCTCCCACTGGACAGACGTGGCTCTGTTCACCACGTCCCCGTCGCGGTGGCCCGGGAAGGACAGAGAATCATTCTTACTTAGCACAAGGTGCTTGTTGACCTATACAAAATTAATTTCTTGACTGTCGCTGAGAATTCCCAGTGGAGGTGTTCACATCAGAGAGAACTAAGCGCACGATTGCCTGTTATCTGACAGCCTGAACAAAGGCTAGCAGGTGCCTGGCAGGCTGGGAAGACCTGAGGTAAAGGGAGATTTTTCCTAGTTCAGTGGTGAGGCCTCCAAGAAGCAAGACACGCCTCCATTGCTGCAGCTCCACGTGTCACTCCAGCCACCACCGAGGTGTCCAGAGTGGGGCTGGGGCCAGGGTGCCTGGCTCTGAAGCTTGACTGTACCTCTCCTAGCTGTGTGCCCCTGGGAATGGGACTCAACCTCTCTGCGCCTCAGGTTTGGCATCTGTAAAACAGGGATGGGAAATTGAGTGCTTTCTTCAGCTGGGGACTCTTGTGTGCCTTAATCACTTCAAATCATGTGCTTCACCTATTGCTTTGTACCCAGGCCAGTGGGCAAAATCCAGCAGTGCCCATGGCAGCTCCAGGCATAGCAGGGTGCAAGAAGCCAACCCGGGAGGCCTGTGTCTCCTCCACAGACCCTACTTGTCGCTCTCATCTGGTTCCATGATTCCCAAACTTTGCAGGTACAAAGATCTCTTTTTGGCTGGGCGCGGTGGCTCAAGACTAATCCCAGCACTTTTGGAGGCTGAGGTGGATCACCTGAGGTCAGGAGTTCAAGTCCAGTGTGGCCAACATGGTGAAACCCTGTCTCTACTAAAAATACAAAAATTCGCCAGGTGTGGTGGTGGCGGTTGCCTGTAATCCCAGTCACTCAGGAGGCTGAAGCAGGAGAATCGCTTGAACCCAGGAGACAGAGGTTGCAGTGAGCTGAGATCACGCCACTGCACTCCAGCCTGGGGGACACAGTAAGACTCCATTTCAAAATATATATATATATATATATTTTAATATCCACAGACTTTGAGGTCTGTAACCAGATGGTAGTTTATTTTTAGTACTTTCTGAGAAAACATACAAAGTCAAAAAAACAACTCTGAGTTCTAAAGGGCCTTTGAAAGGCTCTGCATTTTCTCAGTCACAATAGCACCCACCTATGCATTTGAGGCCTGATTTATATACACACGAATAGGCCTACAACAAACACATATGCATTCAGAAATACATACATCCACGATACATATGTATAAATACATACATCCACAAATACACATATGTAAAGCTTGGGTGGCTTAACAGAGTCTCCCCAAAATACAGTGATCTAGGGAACGCAGGAGTTTACTTCTGTCACGACATCCTCCTGCTGTTAACGGGCCCCAGACCATGGGGCAGCTGTGTTCCTAGGGGTCATTTAGAAACCCAGGCTCAGCCGGGCACGGTGGCTCACGCCTGTAATCCCAGCACTTTGGGAGGCCGAGGCGGGCAGATCACAAGGTCAGGAGATCGAGATCATCCTGGCTAACACAGTGAAACCCTGTCTGTACTAAAAATACAAAAGAGTAGCTGGGAGTGGTGGCGGGCACCTGTAGTCCCAGCTACGCAGGAGGCTGAGGCAGGAGAATGGCGCGAACCCGGTAGGCGGAGCTTGCAGCGAGCTGAGATTGCACCACTGCACTCGTCTGGGTGACAGAGCCAGGCTCCGTCTCAAAAAAAGAAAAAGAAACCCAGGCTCCTCCTGGGTGCTGCCTGACAGACTTCCTGTGACGACAGAAGTGACCTGAGCAGGTGCTGTCCCATACTATGGCCACCAGTCCCTGTGGCTACTGGGCATTTGAATTGAGCTAGTGCAACTGAGGAAATGAATTTTAAATTTTAGTTAATTTGAATTGGTTTTAATAAAGTGGCACATGGGGCTCGTGGCTACTGTGCTGGAGAACACGGCTCTCCTCGTCCCCAGGGCCTCGCTGCCATCTGCCCAGCTGAAGTTGTGAGTGGCCTCACTGTCCAGCCTCCGCTGCTGGAGGTGTGGAGAGGTGGCACGGCCGGCGTCTAGAGGCCAGGCCTGACCTTCCTTGAGAACATGTCACCATGTGATCACACTCAAGCACGAGGAGGCAGGGAATGTGCTCCGACCAGGCAGCAAGTTGCTGGCTCCAAGTGCGGGACTCAGGAAGGAGGGAAGGAATCCCGGCGCTCAGTGAGCTGAGCCGGGCCATCTAAACCCAACGCCCGCTATTTCTTCCAGATCTGAAGGCTGTTCATCAGGACTGTACGCCCCCAGGGGTCTGTGGTGAGAGGATGGAGACCACTTACCCAGCTCAGCTGCCTACTCAAGTCCCCATTCACTCAACACCACAGGCGAGTGTCAGCTATTCTTGGGGTACAGGGAGCCCTGGGGAGTTCCCAGGAGATGGCGTGGCCCCTACTGCTGGCCCTCCTCTGACCCCTTCAGCCTCTGGCACTAAGACATCGTCTGTGGTGTGGCCCTCTTTTTAAAAATCGTGTTTCTGTTATTTGGGGTATATACACCCAGCCATGGAAATGTGGGCCATATAGTCATTCTAGGTTTAGTTTTTTGGGGAGCCGTCGTCTGGCATTCCACGGTGGCTGAGCCATTTTTCACTCCCACCTGCAGGGTACAAGGGCCCCAGCTCCTCCCCATCTTCACCAGTGCTTGTTATTTGCTGGTTTTCATAGTCGTGGTCTGGGCCTCCCGGCAGGGCATGATGTCCTCCCAGCAGCGGGAGACCCCGGGTCATTCCCTCTCTCCTTCGGCACCCAGGCACCCACCATGCTATCTCCCGCAGGCGCCCATCGGTACCCAGGGACTATGGACAGCGAGGAGTTGTAAGAGGTCCTGCCCCTCCCTCCGATCACACCGGAACAGTGACTTCTCTGAGGAGGAAGCGGGTGTGGGGCCCTCTACCCAGGACAGGGCGTGGAGGGACACAGGCTTACAGCCAGCCCCGGCTGGGTCCAGCCGTCAGCCCCTGGACCTCAGTTTCCTCCTCTGTAAAGGAGAGAAGATGGTGCCTACTTTGCCTGGCTATTATGAAGATTAAAGGAAATCATGTTCACGAAAAGCTTAGGACAGCCCTGGCGTGTGAAGCGCTGGGGAAACATGAGCTGTGGTTATTACTGTTGCACAAGTCGGCATCTCTGCTTATACAAAGCCATTGTCTCCTATTGTGCCCACACCTCTCCAAGTCCTCCAGCCAGCGTGGGGAACCCGAGGGCATCCTGGGTGCTGCTCAGCAGCAGTGTCTCCTCCTCCTGCTCCCTGATGTGGCCTGGGGGCTGCAGGGCAACCATCACCCCTTCTTCGGCCCTGCCCTCTCCCCAGCCCATTGCGTTACCGTCTGGACTCGTGCTGGGCTTTCCTCCTAACTCTATCACCTGGGTGGGGTGATCTTGGCCCGAGCCTCTGTACTCACAAGGGAGCTAACAGTCCAATAGCGCTCAGCGCCTGGTGGCAGGAAGAACTCAGGCAGCAGCAGGCTGTGGTCACTCGCACGTTAATGGGGCACTGGGCTGTCAGACTGCACTCCGCTTAAAGGTCTGTGCCCCTGGAGGCTCCCAGCTGAGGGGGAGGGCAGGTGTGCATTTGGGTGGTGGTTGGTTTTGGGCAGGGTAAACTGGTCTCCAAGCTAAAATAGTCTCCTTTTGCCAGAAAATTAACTTTTTGCCCAAGACAGACACCTGGTGGCTCTTGTCCAGGAGTCATCCCTCCAGGTGTGCAGGAAGGCGGCAGAGATCCCCTGGCCTACCCTCAACCATCGTCCTTCTGTCCAGCACCCCGGCCCCATCCTTCAGCCCAGTGTGGGCCAGTTCCTCGCCCTCTGAGCCCAGGCCCTCCCACCTTGGTGCTCAGCTGCTGTTGACACCCATCCCTGCAGCCGAAGGGACACCCCACCCCAGGCCTGGACTCAGTGGGGCAAGGCCGCATCCTCCCATTGTATTCTCTAAGCAGTGTGAGGATGAGCCCTTCATCGCATTCCTCCTGCAACCCTGAGAGGGATAAAAGGGCTGTCACCACCTCCCTGTGGGGGACACTGGCAGGGTGAGGTGACTGCCCAAGCCACGCCAGCCACGCCCTTTGGAAATGTCCTGCACAGCGAGCTCTTCTCTCTGCAGTGATTCTGCCTTCGCTGCCTCCACAGCCATCTTCCAGCCCTGGCCCAGTCTGGGACCCTCTCACCACCCACAGATGCTTGCATGTCACATTTGTTACTTGGTCGCTCCCTGCCACTTCCCATTTAGTCTGGTAAGAAACCCGGCTGCTTAAAATTTTACTCAGTCTATAAATACTATTTGCTGAGCGTTTTCTATAACAATAGGAGCTGGAGACCCCCAAATCTGGCTGGCTCGTCTCATGTCTGTTGCCCCACCCACTCCCCGCAACTTCTCAAGCAGCTCCCTTTGAATGATAAGCTCCGTGTGTGTCTTAGAACTGACATGGCTGCGTCCCATGTGCCAGGTGTTGTGCTGTGTGCTTGAAGTTACAGCAACCCCTCACCACAGCTCTGCGAGGCAGCGGCGACTTCCATCCTTCTTACGGCAGGAGACGCTGAGGCTCCAGCCTCCACGGGGACTTCAGGGCTGAGTTTCCCTCCTGACAAGCAAGGCACCGTGCTGGGTGGGGCAGGTACGACCGGCCTCCCAGAGTTCAGGAGCATAGGGGTCTGGGAGCGAGAACCCCCCACCGCACACACACTCCTGCAGGGACGCTCTCAGGGAACCTGGGTGCCCTCCTCCTGGCTTCAGCCAGGTCTCAGCCTCCTGGAGATGCTGTTCAGGCCAACCCTTGGGATGCTGCCCTGTCCTGCCCCTCCAGGGCAGGCCTCCATGACCAGGGGCCTGGACTCTGTGGGTAGACAAGGCTTGTGTGGATTGAGACCGGGGCTGGTAAGGCCGGGAAGGGGCGACTATAGGCACTGCCCAGGGAGGGGCAAAATCATGCCATTGCCCGGTGATGCCAGGTACACAAAGGCAAAGCTGGAGGGACAGCGTGGAGGCCCAGACTCATGTGGGTGCATTGAGAGCCAGTGGAGGCATGCAGGGCAGTGTGATCATAGGACTGCTTCTCGAGACTTCTCTGGCAGCAGGTGGGAGGGAGGCCGCCACTTTGAGGCTGGGACAGAAGGGTGAGGACCTGCACTGGGCATGAAGGCAATCGCAGCCACACGCAGAGCCAGGGAAGCCAGAGCTGTGGAGCAAATCTGTGCCCAGAGCCGGTGGGGCAGGCTGGCTCCTCCTGGGGCTCTGTGTCTGTCCTCTTTGGGCCCAGGCTGTATCCAGCTTGCCAGGCAGTGGGAGAGAGGCAGCATCCAGGCTCCCCTTCCCATATACCAGGGGAGCGGCACCGGATGGGACCACCAAGCTGCCCTGGCAGGACAGAAGAGTATGGTCACTTTCACACTGCGGAGGGGAGGCTCCCTCAGTCACAGCCTCCCATCACAGGAGGGAACTCAGGACATAGAACCACGGGGACAGGGGCCCAGCTCCCGGCCTTGCCCTGCCCAGGGAGGATTGTCCTGAGAGCCACTGCCCAGGCCTTCATGCTTCAGAAGCCACCAGAAACAGAGGCTGAACGCGGCTGCCCTGGCCACTGCAGAGCCCAGGAAGGGCAGGGCGCTGAATGGCCCGCCCAGCTGCACGCATGGCTGCGTCTTCTGTGTGCCCTAGGAAGAGAAAAGGAGGGACCTCTCAGGAAGTGGCGGGGCATCTGCTCCCGCAGGAGAAACTCTTTTACATTTCTAATCAGGAGCCTGGGCTAGGGAGTGTCCTGCCCTCGTGCCCGCAGGGATGGGGGACGATGAGGCTCCTCAACTGTTCCAGGGTAGCCCTTGCAGGCAAATCGGAGAAGGCTATGGCTTCAGAAGGAAAAGGATCAGGGAAGAAGTCCTCGCAGGAATAGACCAGGCCTTGGGCGAGGCTGAAATTCTTCCTCTACGCCAGGACTGCTACAAGAGGTTGTCTGGTTTCTCTGCTGGTACTGTCTTCACACACTTACAATTAACATTATTAGCAGCAAGTGTCACTAAGGAGCAAGGAGCGATTTCTCCAGGAATCGGAAACTCCCCTCTGCCCCCCGGCAGCACCCGGCAAACTGGAGCTGCCTAAAAGCCTGCCACAAGGGGCTGGGTTTCTGGAATGTTCTTTCATCCCCTGGGAGTCCTGGGCTGCTCCGTCCGGCCCTCCCTCCGTGAGAAGGGGAAGACGGGGCTTGGATGAGCTGCCCTGGCCGGCTCCGGGCTCCACCCCCTGCACCCCGGCTGTTGCCATGGTTGGCCTCAGGCATCCGGCTCGGCCTACAGGAAACACGCTTATAGGACTTGCTAGGGCAGGAGGGAATGGGGTAATGAGGAAGATGGATTTTTTTTTTTTTTTTGAAATGAGCAAACTGTTTAGAGAACCCCACAGAAACAAAAGGGAAAAAGAAGGAGACGATCCAACAAAAGCCACTAGAGCGAAGAGCATCAGTGACAAGACGCAGCTACGAGGGCGACCAGGGGGAGGAAGGGTGTGGCCGCAGCGGGTGTAGAGACCGCAGGGGGCCAGGGTGCGGCAGGGCCTGCGGCAGAGGGGTTCCCGGGACCAGGGTGCGGGAACCCGACAGGCAGGGAGACACCAGATGGGAAACAGGTGGACAGACAGACCTCCAGGGCTGAGGCTGAGAAACATGACCCAGGCTGGAGAGGGGAGGGCTAGAGACGGCTACCACCACAGCACGTGGGAGTGGGTGCTGGGAGTTCACGGAATCGTGGAGTCATCAAAGGAACTCAGAAACCATCCCGCCGACCCTAGATTTTACCGGGTTTTCACAGAAACTGAAGCCAAGGGGTCCAGCACACAGCCCAGGGCCATCCCTCTGGCCTGAAGCAGTGTCCTCACCACACCAGGTCTCCGTGGCCAGCTCCTTTCCTGGGCCCACCCGGCTTGCTTTGGAAATACCCAGATGTACTTGAATACCGGGATAAAAAAACTGGAAGGAGACAGGAAAATGCAGAGAGAGGGGGAAGGGTTAATCCAAGAAGGAAGAAACAAGCAGGGCAGGAAGCAGGAAGGAGGAGGAAGCTGGGGGCAGAGAGGAGAGGGACCTGGTGACGTGGGGGGCTGAGGGCGCAGGGACCCCCTAGGCATTCTGGGTGCCATCTCTGTACATGACAAATCTCCAGACTCAAGCTCACATCGGCCTCTCTCAACTGTCTCCGTGAAGCAGGAGAAGGGGCTGTAGGGTTATCCATGGCTGAGACTCAGAGGACGGGGGGAGGCAAAAAGAAATAGAGCCGAGATGAAAGTCAGGGGACAGACAGAGGAAACCAGTCCGGAAATGGCGGAGAGGGAGAGTTCGTCTCCTGGGAAGGTTCACCATGAATGGGTTAGGACGTCTTTATTATGGAAAGATGACTGTGGTATCGTGCAATAACCTTGGCGGTCGTGGAAAAGAAATCGCTATGGGAACTTATACTTCTGATTTACGATAGAGTGAAAGAGTTACATTACCCATGCTTTCATTTAGATTATTAGTTAAATGAGGACATAACCGCAGACCATTCCATTCTATTTGGCATACATTTCTAGAAGTCTATGAAATCAATCTGTATTTGGGAAGACCACTGCCTCCAGAGTGCTTTATTTTGTGAACTATTTTGGCCCCTGAGGACCCAATGGTCATGGTCCCCTCTGCCACAATAAATGGAGCTTACAGCTGACTTCTGTAGAAATGTCCATTTCCTTTAAGTGTGGATGTTGGTCTGAAGGATTTCTTCAAACAGTCTCGTCACTAATTTTATCACGTGACCAAAACTGAGCACTGGACATTGGATTTTCAAGATTTTCTCTGATAAAAATGAATCT
Organism: Macaca mulatta; assembly: GCF_049350105.2. Classification (NCBI taxonomy): domain Eukaryota; kingdom Metazoa; phylum Chordata; class Mammalia; order Primates; family Cercopithecidae; genus Macaca; species Macaca mulatta. The sequence goes on from NC_133408.1 coordinate 194,952,602, forward strand.
TCTAATCCTCCCTAATTGAACAATTCTGTGTGTGATTTGGGTTTGAATTGTAAATTATAACCCTTTTCCTATTTTCTAAAATGCTCCTTTAAAAGTCTTATAAATTCACCAGTAGTCTTCATCATTTGAGTAGTAAATATAGTCAATTAGTCTTTTTGGAAGCATTTTAGGATGAAACTTCCAGATTAGTATTCATTTTAAGACCGAGAGTTAATGAGGAAAAAGCTGGAGATGGCACCAGCCAGGCAATGTATTCAACAGAAGCTCTAATTTGCTGTGCTGTCTTGGACCAAACACTCAGCCTCTCTGTGTTTCGGGCTCCTCTAAACAGGATTACTTATTTCTGTTTACTTTAAAGCAGGTGTTTTAAATCTGGATCCTGTGAACTTGGATGGGAAAAGTTCATCCTTGTTTTTACTAGTCCATCTCTAACTGGAATCCACTGATTCTTTTCATTATGAAGTAGACATCAAACCCTTGCAGGGTTTAGCAGTGCCTGTGACATTGTGGCTGATTTAAACCACAGATATTTTCATATCATGTTATACCTACAGATATCTCAGAATATCATTTCTGCTCCTCACTACTTCAAAATTTGCCAATAGACCTGCTGCTACATCTTGTTATTAAAGATATTAGTAAAGAAAGATGCATCACAATGAAAATACATTTTGTAACTATTTAAATCTGACTGGTTCCCTTGAAATCCTGTGTATGTTATTGCATGCATTTAAATATATTCATCTCAGAAGGGTATGTCAGTAGGCTTCCCATGGCTGCCCAAAAGATCCATGGCATTAAGAAAGGTGAAGAAGCTCTGGTTTACAGGAATATGGAAAGGCGAAATGAATATTTACTAAAAGGACGTCAGCTCTCTAGAGCCAAAAATAAGGAAGAAAAGTAAGGTCAACAAATCAGTGCTACAACGCTGAGGAATCCATACAATCAATAGCTGTGCCAGGTAAAGGGTTTGACCCTGTGGCCACACTCTAAAATTATTTGTATTCAAAGGAGTCAGTCCCCGCAAGGAGGATTTCTGACACACTTGGTCCTGTGTTCCTCTCTGGGTCAGCAGTAACATGTGGGTGCTGTTTCTGTTCCCCACCACTGGGCCATGTGGGGCCTCAGGGACCCCCAAACGCCTTGTGCTGCCACGGAGGCCTGGGAATGAGCATTGGTTCCGTGGTCTGCTCTGCTGCAGCCACGACGCTGGGCCCCCAGCACACCTTTGCGGTATGTGTTCCTCAGGGTGCCCTCCTGCCTCTCGTTGGCATACATGTTCACACCACGATCTTTAAGAGAGATGTCACCACGGACAAGCCCACGTCCAGCCTGTCCTGATGAGCAGCCGCCGGGCTGCCCAGAAAGTCATGGTCTTCTCAAAGGAAATGCTTCGGTGCTGATGTGTGACCCCACCACATCCGAGTGCAGAGCCCTGCAGCCTGGATCTCCTGACACCCTGCTCCTGCGTCAGAGCCGAGGGCCGCAGGCACTGTCTGGTCCAACCACTGCCTTTACAGGGTCTGGCCCATGAGAGCAGGGAGGGCAGGAAGCCCAGGTCTGGGGTCTTTCTCTGCCTGAGCGGCCCCTCAAGGGAGGCACGGGCGTGCTGCAGAGCCAGGAATCTGGCCTTTGATCTGGGCCACTTGTAAGTCTCCAGACCCTGGTTTGTTCTTTCCAACGTGGAGATGAAAATGGCACTTCTCTACAAAATTTGTACAAGGATGAAATAAAATAGTGCCCTCGGGAGGGACGTATGAACTGTAAAGGGCAGTGCTGAGCTCGCCACCATTGCTGTGCTAGCAGGAGCCGTGGCGCGCTGGACTCACCTGGCCGAGGCTCAGCAAACAGTCCTGCCGCAGAGCGTGGGCGGGTGGGATTCGGGTCCGTCCGGGTTCCCTGTCCTGGAACTGAAGATGGGAATTTCCCATGGGCAGGACTCTTCTGCCTCCTCACCTGTCCGGTGCCAGGTCTCCCTGGAGGACTCAGAGTCGCTGGAAATGTGGGTCCAAATCTCCCTAGACCTTCCTAGAGCAGCAAGAAACCTGGTACCACTGGCCTGCCCCAAGCCAGCCTCTCCCACCATCACCAGCTTCCCAGCACCGACTTCCCTGGGAGCCTTTCACCTCTGCAATTTTAGCTGACGGAAATGTTCTTGAATTTGCTAAATATTCTCTTACAAAAATTAATCTCTGCATTGTTCTCAATAATAAACACTTGAAAATAATCGAAACGGCCTAATACAGGAGATCTGTTACATAAATGTGGCTTGCAATACGTGAAATAAACACTTTGCAGCCATTAAATTTTATGCTGTAGAAGAATTTGAGTGACATGAAGACAGATTCACAATACATCAAGTGAAAAGGCCAGGTCATAATACGGTCGATAAGATATAATCTAATTTATAGATGTGTGTATATACACACACACGTATTAACAGATTTGCATGTGTATACATAGGATGTAAACAATTATTTGGATGATGAAATTTTGAGAATTTTTATTTTCATGTTTTTAAAATGTGCTTTCTAAATGTTTGTATTTCTCTTATAAGAAAAAATATATATTTTTCCAATTTTCATTTTGTTTTATCTGGTTTTAAATAAGAAACCCAAGCTAAAGAGGTTGGCAGCCCTTTTCCTCCATAGTTTTCCTGCCTGAGCAGCCTGAGGTGGTAGAGACCGCCTGCCCCATCCAGGCTGGGCCTGCTCTGGTCGAAATATCCCTCCAGAGGAGCAGAGTCTCAAGGCTCCCCAGAGCAAGGCTGGCACAGGCCCACCCTGCTCCTCTGAAGGGTTGGGGAGGGCAGCTGGGACAGTCCAGCTGCATCTGCAGCATGGGAGGAGGCTCAGATGACCATGAGTTGGTCTCTAAAGTGGATGCAGTGGAAAGAATTAGAAACATCCCCTCAGTGGGCACGAGGCAGGAGGCTAAGCCCGCTGTCGAAGCAGGCCTCAGTGAGGAGCTCCACGCAGTGGCAGTGATATCTTGAAAGGAGAGAATCCCCCGACCCAGGACCCTCAGGTACCAGCCTGTGTTGGAGACACACTCCCTAGGCCTGGCTTTCAAAGGGAAGCTACCAGGATGCAAATTGGCTTCAGGCCCACCACCGAGTCCATGTGTGCCGAGACAGGTGCAGCGACCTTACAGTCAGAGTCTGTGTTTAGCTTGAAATTTCACAGCACCTGTCCTCCAAGGTCTCCGGGCTACCCGCGGGCACTTCCTGTGGACATCCTGTCCCAGGCACGGCCCCTGGGGTCTACGCAGTGGCGTGGGCAGGGGGCAGTGCCTGGAGATTCCCAACACTCTTAGTCCTCCTGCAAAACCAAGTCCCTGCCTGAGATCAGGAAGTTCTCTGTCACACAGCCTGGGAGCACTTGCCCTGGTTTTTGGGCTAGGACAAAGCCTGGCTGGGTGAGGCATTCTGGGCCACCATGGGGTGGGGGGCGGGGGAAAGTTCCCTTCTGGATCTTCCCAGCTGGGTGAGGCATTCCAGGCCACTATTGGGGTGGGGTGGGGGGAAGTCCCCTCCTGGGTCCTTCCAGCTGGATGAGGAGTTCAGGGCCACCATCGAGGGTGTGGGGGAAGTCCCCTTCTGGGTCCTCCCAGCAGGTACTGAGTCCTCCTGATCTGACTCCTTCACTCTCAGGCGAGAGACTCCAAGGGGCTCCCTTATTCCCCGACGTCACTGGAGCTCTTGGCCTGGCCTCCTTCCCTCATGGCTACCACAGCCCACCCAATCAAAGAACACGTTTTTTGACTTAAAGTTCTCCAATTTTGGTGTTTTGTGTAAGTGCTTCCAGACAGCCCGCGGCCTAGTCTTTCGTGGTCCCTGCTCTCCTCGCAGCTCAGGATGGAGGCCCTGTCCAACTAAGCAGAGCACCACCCTCCACATTAAATGTCCTCACCAGGCCGCACCACAGGTCGCCCTCCTGCTATGCTGGTCTGACCTCGGGGGCTCCTCTCCCCATGAGGACCTCTGTGCCCCCCCTGCACCACTCCTTCTCGGCACCCAGCATGGGGCCTCAGGTGCACTAGGGCTTCCCGAGTATTTGCTTATTTAAGCACCAACCCAAAAAGGCCAAGGGCAAGGGTGAGTGTGTTCAGAACAGTGAGCACGGCAGGTTTTAGGGGGCTGGGCACTCAGAAGGGCCCACTGGGCATCTGAGTTCTCTGCGGAAGATTAAACCAAGAGGAATTTCAGAGAGGAGCGGTGGTTACTTGGAAACCATCATCGGCTACCAAGCTCAGCTGCAAGACCCCACCCAACTGTTCCACAGTCCTGGAGGGGCTGAGGTGCACTGCCCCCAAGCCAGGGGTGCGGGACTGGATCACCAGGAGGCTCCTCCAGCCCTTTCTCAGGATTCTGCACCACAGGTTCCATTCAGATCATGCCCAGGGGGAAGCGCTCCTCCAGTGGGGACAGTGGTAACTCACAACTAACCGGAAGCGCGGACTCATTCTGCCAGCCGGGAGCAGGGCCCTGAGCTGTGCTGGGGCCTTTCCTAGGTACAAATCAATGTGAGAATGAATGGGCAGGAAGCAGTAGGCTCACCCTCCTCCCAGAGATAAAGCTTTGTTTGAGCCTATGCTGTGGTGTCTGCTCCTTTGGGATCCACACTGGCAGGGTGAGGATAGCCTACGCTCAAGGGCATGGACTGCCCGGAGCAGGGATGCAGGACAGCCAGGGGATCCCGAGGCACAGATGCTGCAGCAGCCAGCCTGGGCTCTCTGCCCTCACTGCCTGTGCCCAGGGGCTCCGCCTGGGCCAGCCGGCCCTGGGCTAGGTCACCCAGCTGGCCTGTGCAGGGCCCAAGTTGGGGCCTCTGCGCCTGCTGCCGCCTGGGCTGAGGCATAAGGCCAATGGTACCTTACTTAACACTGCCGTGCACAGGAGAACACACCCCTGGTCTGTTAACGAATCACCAGTTACTAGAAGGGAAGCACAAGAACTAGAGATGCTATCGTTTTCTTGGACTTGAGACTCAGTTATCAGGTACAAAGGAAAGCATTTCTTAACAACAACAAAAAAACCAAACGTGTTTCTTTCTGAAGCCCCAGTGCATCACACCGGTTAGGAAGGCAGAGCAGCATCTTTTACTGGGCTTTTGTTTCAGAAGGGGATTTGCTGCAATCAGCCCTCTCTTCCAACCTCGACACAGCCATCTTTCTACAGCGGGAGCTTGCCATAGGGCCAGTGCATGCTCAAGAAAATGGCTGGGATTTTTGCAGTTTGGAAAGAGAGAGCCACACCACATCCATGGGCACACACGAGCTCCACCAGGCACAGCTGACCCAGATCCCTGGAATCGAGTGAGGATTTCCAGTGGGGCTTCCACTCTCGAAATTGGTCAAGGTGTCAGCATCCACAGCATATGCAAAACTGAGCTAACCTGCAACATTTTCTGTTTATCATTTAGGGGCATTGCTTCAAAACATGCACGCACCCGTGACCCTTTAATCTTAGGGCCTTAATATTTCATCATGGCTTTGATTGCATATAAAAGCGATTCAAGGGTATATTTTTACCTGAAGGTCTAATAATTTAGTAACACTTGTTGAAGCCACATTTGTATTAGATTTCACTCTGTTTTAATACCACATTGCTTTACATAGGGTCCATTTTTAATAAGGACCAAATAGTCTATTTTTTGGTTCTCCGCTTTCTTCTGTAAACCACAGGGCATGAAGGTGCTTCATCAGCGCCCTTTGATGAAGAACAACAGAGCCATGAAGATTACTTCTATCAAACAATGAAAATCACCTGATTGAAATCTTCTCTCTCTCTGTTGACAACGGTGTCGTCTCGTGGATTACAGTCACCTTTTATCGGCCAATATCAGAGAATACGCTGTAGAGAAATTCCCACTTATTCAGAAAGCTGCTATGAGGCAAACCCTTAATATAAAACGTCAGGAGTACAGTCTAACTTTTCAGGTGCCGACCTTGTTATTCCTAAAGTCTGAGACAGCTATTCTTGTTTTTCCTAAAGTTTGAGACAGCTATTCACATTCTTACTTACAGTATACCGGATCTTTCTGAGCCCTGGCCATGCTTAATCAGCTGACCCTGGGCATCCGATGCTTCAGTACATAACCTGCCTTCCCTAGACGCTGGTGTGTTAACAATCCCAAAAGGAGAAGAAAGTTACTGGAGCCCTTATCAGCTCCATGGGAAGGCCATGTCCCTCTGGGTCACATCTTGGATTCACTAAGCTCATGATTTGCGAACTTCCCCCTGCCCTGTGGTTTTGAGGGAGCAGGACTCTCTATCAAACTGCCCACCTTACTGTGTTGGGCTTTTACTCTGTGCTACTATGCTTTAGAGGGAAATTGTTTAATCTGTGGTTTACTGAAATCCGTGTTCCATATAGTGACACACCCTATAAGATTCTATGCTAGTTCCAGTGCAGCCTCATGGCATTTTTGTTTTCCAGCAACTTCATAATAGATTAAATATGTTTTACGAATATCTTACCGTGGTAGAGGGTAGAATCTTTTTTACGTCCACTGTAATTTTTTTTTCTTTCATGAAAATCTGGAGATAATTCTCCAAGATACGGAGCACAGGAATGTTTCTTTAATTAAGGAATTAAAAAAAATAAAGACCTTATTTTTTCCCTGAGAGCTCCACACTGGAAATTTGAAGCTCTAGCCGATCTCCCTGTGTCCTCTCTATTATGTATGTCCGTGTCTGTGTGCTTGTAGGCATGTATCTACACTTCCATGTTTCTATCTATCTGTTTATCTCTTTATCCATCCCTCTATTTTTGGACTTTCCTGAAGAATCCAGAAGGGAGAGAGCTATAGGTGACATCCAAGACTCTTCTTCCACAAACTGTCCTTCTGAAGCAAAGCCCCACGTTTCTGGTGATGACCCCACAAGTGAACGAGCCAATATTATACTAAATCTCATCACCAGCTCCTGCCCTTGGAGCAGATCGTGAAAAGTGGGCTACAAAGAGCAGAGCCTCTCTCCTCAGCAAACACACGTTTAGGGGAAGGGGCAACAAGTTAAACTTCGTGTGAGAGCAATATCATTTACTGTATCTCTCCCCAGGTCATGTAAGGGCAATACATTTTTACGACTTCCATAATTCCATGTCAGTTACTGCATTTGATCTTTTTATCCACTTGGTTTCTTGGTCTAAAAGCAACTAATCTGAGGAATTTAAGCAACGTATAAAGGGGAGTTAAATTACAGCTAGGGAATCATAATAAAAACACACTTGTATCTCACAGGGACATTCATAGTGTGATGGTTTCGTATCATTGTTAATTGCGTCTTGGTATCAAACTATACAATATCCTATTGCGTGAGCTTCAGCACATTTAAGATTACCTCACAGACTTGTACCAAGTTTTAAAACAGACCGCAAAATCACATCAAAGAATGACTTTTCTCATATTCCATGACCATCTGAATTTTAAGCTTGATATATAGTTTATCATTTTTTATTTAGATAAAGTGATTACGTATGTGAATAAATATCAACCTAAGCCGAGAAACAGATAAAAAAGCACAGCCAGCTATTGACTCTATTTTTTTAGGGTTGTCTTAGTAAATAAAGTATTGATCTTTCCCGTTTGGGACTTCAGCACAATCCCACTCTCCACTCCTCAGCAAAACGGATTCATTGTCCTTGGCTTGTTCTTAGCAAATAGTAATCCACATCACAAAAAATAAACTGGGCATCTCAGCCAATTTGGTCTTTTTTTTTTTTATGAGAACAGGTTCACACGTCTTCATGGAGACCCAAACCAACCATCTCATAAGACAACAATCTGAAACCGTCCAGCCTCAAATAGGTCTTCTCTCCTCATTATTTTAATAGGCATTACACACCCTACCCTGTGTTTTTGCAGGGATTTTTTTTGGACATGGAATTAGGTCGCTTTTCATCAACTCTGAGAAACTTTTCTCTCACAGCATAACATTGCCTTGTTTCTTTTATTTTGTTTTTGTTTCCTCCCCATGACTTGTTTTTATTTCGGTTTTGGTCAATAAATGTGACTTACAAGGCACCGAGGTGGCTAGAAGGATGCTAAAGTGAGTAGCTACTCTATCTCATTGTTCATGAGCAAAAGCAGCACCACCTAACAGTGACCCACAGGGAAACCTAAGACTTCCTGCAACCATGAGAAATCCAGTGGTTTGTGCGTTATCACTCAAATACAGGTTTAATCAGTAACTTCGTAAGCTACAAATATTTACATGAGTTTAGCAAGTTTGATCTGGAAAAAAATTCTAGAAAGAAAAAATACACAAGTCATGAGATATTAAAAATTTGCAAGACACAAGACTATTTTTAATGGGAAATCCAAGAAAAAACCTGAAATGCCATATTTAGCAAAACCTTAGCTATTCGCTGTAAGTCAAGGTTCCTGGCCCTCTATATTCAAAGCAAAGCATCACTGTCAAAGAAAGGCACCCCTCAGTGACAGGAGGTGCACCTCCCCGTGTCCGTTTAGTCACAAACAGGAGTCCACATTTTCTTAATTTCTATAATTAGTGTTAGTATTGTCTACATTTGAGAATTTTTAATGATGATCAATGAGAGTATGAAAACAAATTTGGCAACACTTCTACAATTACAACTGTTAACATTTTTCAGTGAAGCTTTACTTAGAGTCACAGTTCCCACCATGTTCCTGTGAAGGTCACCAGGTTTTTGGGAATAATTTTCCTGTTTAGTGCATTTCCCAAGAAAACCCAAGTTAGGAGAATGTTCCTGATTTACTACTTTAAATGCCAAATTAACCTTAACTAGGTACATTTAAATAAAGCTATAGGGACTACGTTTTAAATAACAATTGTCCTACCCTACTGGAAAATAGTGTTAATTATTATTCAGTTCTATTTCCATCCTGTGTCAGCTAGAGTGCGAGTTCATTGGCTTATGTAAGGAGCCATCATACTTAAGCAGCTACAGACAAGACCAAAAAAAAAGCACCCAAATAATTAAGTGATATTAACTCACTAACTTTTAATCAGAGTTGAGGTGGGGAGGGGGCATGGAAAGCCCTTTCCCTTAGCTTTGTTAAATTTTCCTAAATATAAGGATTGTTTCCTGCTGAAGAGTCAGGAGAATGATTTAAACACATAATGTGCTTTTTAAGCAACTGAGTAATAATATGGCAAAGAGTTTTAGGTCTTCTGGGCAGAATGTGTAGCATCCTACCCACTTGATTGTCACCAAAGACAATGAGAATCTCTTTGTAGAAACTGGTGTAGACTATACCCTGACATTTTTCATCATTAAAGTCAGATTCCATTGAATGCAAATTTAACAGAGATAAATAAATTTCCGGGAGTGATTGTTACTAGACTTTGTATATTAAGTGTGGTCAAAGGATAATTTCCCACCAGGTCCCAACTCTCTTTCCATTCCTGTAGAAGAATGGAAGATTATTTAGTAGTAAACTCAACACACTAAATGTGAGCCAAAAAAATTTAAAAAAATAAAAAAACTTTAGAAGAAAAACAAACAAACCAGAAGAGTTTGGAGTAAAACAAAACACAATCACTAGCGTCATCTTTTAACACATGATGCAATAATAATTCAACTTTCTAAACCATTTAAACTCAGATTGGTGCTTGAGAGGCCAATATAATTATTGTTTACTATAAATTAAAGCATTCATTAGTTTTTACACACTCCACTAAATTTTAGAGATGAATTTTTAAACTTGTGATTTCTAAAAATTTAAATTTCATTCCTGACAAAAAGTGAGTTTGTTTCTTTCATCAATAGCCATATCTCACCCAGAAGACCACATTTTGAATTTGTTGCCATGTATTTCCTTAAATTTATAGGCAATCAAGTATTTGAGAATTCAAATTCAGTTCTTATCAGATAGCTACTGCACTTGTATACGTGCACATACACTGTTATAAAATAAACAGCATACATTATGAAATCCCTATTTTGTTTATGAAATGTCTTCACTTTTTCCCCCATACAGAATTAAATTCTTTCTTGTCAAGCTTGATTCATCAAAATCTGCAAAGGTTAAATTAAGTTTCATGTACTCCTCAGCTTCACCTATTAAAAAACTCAGGGTTTGTCATGATGTCAAACAACAGATTTTCAAAATAAATCATAAACGGAGACAAACATGGTATGAGACAAAATTTCTTATCATGAAAGATAACATGCAAACATAAAATGCAGACATTGACCTTTGGGTGTGACTTTACTCCTCTCTACAACTAGCAGCACGGCACTCCTAGAGCTCAGTATGATTAGCAGAAGTTTCACACAGATCTGGAAAAAAAAAATTAGATAGCATCACTATTACTTTAGACACCAGCCCATTAAGTCATTTTCATTATGCAAAAACGACGTTCTGGTGGAAGCATATTTTTAAAACTTTTATTATGGAAATTTTCCCAAAATGTTATTATAGAAATTACCCCAAAGCAGAAAGAAAGGTATAATCTATTCCCCTGCACCCCAAACTCAACTTCAACAAAGATCAACACTGCTGTTCTTGCCTCATATTCCAGTCTTTTTTGGCTGGAGGATTTTAAAGCAAGGCCAAGATATTGTGTCATTTCACCCATGGCTCCACTCAGAGATATTTCACAGCTTGTAAGGGGCACAGGACATCTGGCGTTTAACCCAAGGACCACAGCAGCAACTAGATACTTTGGTAATACTACTTTTCCAATTGGAAGCAATTAATGCAAACTTTATTGAAAAAGGCTATGGATTACTTTAGCTACATAACTTTAAAAAAATATGCTCGCCTTTGAAAGTAATTATTTCACGTATTAGAATTTAACATTTCCATTAGTGTTGAGAAGTCTACATAAAAAGGGAAAAATATTTTACTTTAAATGTAGGCTCAACATTTCTAGATACATGATCTCATCTTCATACGCTGCATTCAAAATTGTTATGGGGCAAATTCATCAGTGATGATGCTTTTAAATGTTAAGTTTGATATGGAAGCAGAAGTGATACATACAGAATATATTTGTGTATTTATTTATGCCATCACATACTCTATTTAACAAATACTTCCATGAGTATTAGAAGATCCATTCATTTCTAAGCTACAGTACTCTGTTCCATACCTTGAGTGGCAAAGAGCTGCACTTTTCATCACAACCCTATAGCACATTAAGATTTTAATCATTTTGACTCCAAGACATCAAAATGACATTCTAGAGAAGTCTGGGCTATATGCCCCAAGATATTCCACCAAGAACATCTAATGAACTTGCCTTTATTTCTTGCCTAGGAAAAAAAGAGATTATCTGAGGAATAACCCCTTATTATTACTCTGTCTCACACTCCAAAAACCGAGTACATTTGATGACTTTTATTCTATCCAGTATATAAACTGCAGTGGCAGCCACAGATTCACTTGTAATCCTATAACCTTTCATTGAGATTTTTTTCACTCATCAAAAAAATGACACACAATGTTTATGAAAATCTCAGTGATGTGTTATATTTTCATCCAAACACAATCATCTTAAATCTGACATATATATTTTCTCCATTCTTCCCCACTTATTTTTGTGTATGGGTGAATGTTAGAACTTCAATATTTGGAAGAGTCTGTGAACATGCCCTTACTGGCCAACATGTGATTATTATAAATAAAGTGAAATAATTTGCATTAAGAAGAAAAAAAGTGAAACTCTTATATAAACAAGATGTATGTAAAGTGTAGAAAGGAACTAAACTTTCAATAAAACCTCTAATTCTACCAATGTCTATTTTCTAAATATTTATCTTCCTAAAAGCAGCGTGTGAATATTTTAATAGCATAGTGTCTTTGCACTTAGTATACACTCAGTAAATAGTTATTGCTTAATGTGCAGTTCCACATCCTCCAAAACACACACACACGCACACACACACAGAGTCACATCTTTAAGACACTGTTTAAACTCTAGAGAATCTATCACAGCAAAGCTGTAGTGCTAGATCACAGGGCAAAGTATCGCCTTCACAAAGCAGAGTGTGACTGTCATATTTTGGTTGTAAAGTGGCTGTCCTTGTGTTTTCGATTAGGCACCAGTGCATCTGGAGTTTTCTACTATACGAACATCTCATCCTTCAGTTGTCTGAAACCATCCTCATGTGTTAAGATGCATGAATTCTCTGTTGCTTTAGTCGCTTATCACAGTTTTTATCATTGACGTGTTGCTTGAGCTTTTTCTATCAAAAATTGTTCAGTTTGAAGAAACTCTCTTCCTTGTTATTGTGGTATTAACTCACTTCAACAGCAGGGCTTTTCGAGTAGGTGGGAGAAGTCTAGTCCCTTTCTAGGAGTAATTTATTCTCGGTTTTTAACTTATGAGTGGTTCAGAACATCCATAAATATGTTTCAGGAAGAAACGTTACCTGAAAGGACTCACCCTGTTTCACTACGTTGTGGTTCAATGATGGCTTGCACCTTTGAGTATCTTTCACACCTTTTACTTCCAACACTGCTGTTCATAGTGGTAAGGACTTAATCAGTGTTTTAAAAATCAAATGCCAATTAAGAATTATCTAATCAGGTTTCATTTTATCCTTGCAAAATTGCACCTATCTTAGGTTTATTCTTTAGGCTTGCATTTTCCCAAGGTTAGTGTTAATTTTTATTCCAATTATAAATAGGCAGAAGGAATGAAGAAAGGTAGTTAAGATTATTGAAATTAAGTCAAATTGACAAACTTGGGAGTAGTCTTTCCCCAGGATATTATTATTCGGGGTGACCACTGCTGGGACTAGTTACTGGAACCCTCTCTAGTCCTCCTGGAGCATCTGAGAGAGGGCCCATGTAGCAGTGGATCTGCGTTTGTCATAGACCACGTCCTTTATGAGGAAAAAATCGGAAAATCAACATTTCAAATATTGTTCATCACATTTTTGCTTATATCTGAATGCCTACATACATCTCTGAATTGTTTTAAACACTTTAAAAACATTTTCTGTGGGAAGTTGTGGCTATGGACATCACACATTTCTATAGTATATCTCCAACATCAAAGAAAACTACGCCAAATGCCTGAATAATCCTGACTACATCGTCTCACTGTATTCTTTTGCAAGCTTCATTAAAACTGGATTTTAAACAGGAAACAACCCAATTATCTACTCAGAGTAAAAAAAAAAAAACTTTACTTGTTCTGTTAATGGGGGATTTGTGTACTTCTTGTTTAATGGCTTTTGATGACATGAATATTTATCTACAAATATGCAGTAGCTGTTATTTTAAGGACTTTGGCACTACATTTGATATAATGGATGTAGGTGTATTCTATACTTTACTGTAAACAACTGCTGAATGCTAATTGTCTCAAACTTCCACATTGTTTGAAAGTACCCCACTGGCTTTAAGTCATTGTCTTCATATCTACTCACTCATTTCTTCCCAAAGATATCCAAAAAGAATGCACAACTGTGTACTCCATTCTTATAAATGTATTAAACAAGCATCCAAGTTAGGGGACTAGAAGGTCTACGTACAGCCAACAGAGTGGAGAGTCAGTGACCACTTTCAACTCTGTATGTTATAAATACAATTCTGCTAATTTTTTCCAGCTTCTGAGTGTGTGGATATGCTTAAGAATTAACTTATTTTCCATCCTCTGAGCCAGAAAAAAAATTTTTTTAAGAAGTGGATACAGGAATGGAACCTGGAAAAAAAAAATCCAGCATCCCCCCCACCCAAACAAGCAAACAAAAAAAACTTTAGAAAGTTCTTACAAAACAAAAATCGCACCTTCTGCTGGTGTAGCAAATACTCAAGCCATGAAGTGAGGGTCTCCTTCCCTGGTCCAGTATGGAAAAATCCTCTCTCTCAAAGTTCTTAAAAAGAAAGTACTTTGGAGTCTTCTAATGCTGAACAAGAATTTTCTCCTTAACAACTGGAAATCAAGAATGTTTGAATTCACTTAACATGTAGAGGAAAGAAAGTAGAAAGAGGAAGGCCACACAGCCCTGTGGTTTCTGTTTATCTGTTTTCTCTCACATGCTGTTGTTTCTGATTCAGCGGAGACGGGGGATCCTGTGTCAGAGCTGTGGGTCGCAGAGAGGCAGCGAGGCTCGGTCTGCAAACAAGACGCTGCAAGGCTGAGTGAGAGACAGAGGGTGTGGGAGCAGCGAGTACATGTTACATCAGACACAGTACCTGATTTTTCACTGCACAGCTTGTCAGCTAGATAGTGTGCCTCCTGGGCGATAAGTGAGAATATTTCATCTTCATACTCTTCTATTATAGTTTCACACTGCAGAAACATAATAACAACATATGTGGATAGACGCACACTGGCGGGGCACTTTGTTAGGAAGGACTTTGCAACAATTTATTAGCTACACATAGGAAATCATGTAACCAAGGTGGTCCATTTTTATTAGCCCTTTTGGTTTAATACATCATTGCATTGGATTAACCCTCTTCCCAGAATGTTAATTGCATCATTTTCCTGGGGCTTAAGTACATGATGAGTTGTGTTGGAAGATGTGGGAGGCTGAGGAAGGAACATCATTCTTTGCATGTTTCACTTCCTTAAATTGGAATGGAAGCCATAGGAAGAAACGGGCCTCCCATTTAAGGCGCTGAAAAGTCTAACGGTTTTTAAATTCCAAAAAAAATATTAAAAGACCACAGTTCCTCGAAATGGTTAAACCAGTTTCCTTCAGATTTAACATAAAAATCCATTTTGTGGCTTGAAAGTGTGAAAACAATTAAGACTTCTCAGCAATCAAAACAAACTCATCTTCAGTTTCACTGTGGAGAACACACCTGACAGTCACTTCGGGAAGTGTCTTTTCATACTATTTAGAGATCCATCCAAAATTTCACTTCACTAAAAAAGAAGAAAAACAAAACAAAACAAAACAAAAAACCCTGACCTTTCAGAGAAGAGGGTGCTCAAATATGCCCCCGCATTTGATAATCTTAAATTCTAACTGAAGTATGTTTCTTTGTTAAAGAACTACCAGGTTATACTTTTAGGAGCTGTGAAGTTACCCAACGGTATTCACTAGAGACTTGTAAATCATTTTCTGAGTTCATTAAGCAAGACTCTAAAAATTTTTAATGGCATTTTAAAAGATTTAAATTTCACAGGTTTTGCCTATTTAAAACCTGTGAAATACAAACGCACTTATTCATTGCCATTCTTATTCTGTGGTACTTTTAACCCTGATAATTGCCTTTACTTTCTAATTAAAATAAAATCTTTAAAAATCGGCTAAAGCCCTTATTTCAAGGATCCAGCAGGCCTGATATTCTGGCCAATGTGTGAACTTAATAATACATTTTTAAAAATAGGACTGCCCATCACTTTGTCTGATTCAACAGCATTGACTAAAGTGAAATATATTGCAATGTACTTTGCCAAGCATATTCTAGCAAGCCAGAGACTACCATTCATGAAAAATCAACA
This sequence comes from Macaca mulatta, assembly GCF_049350105.2. NCBI lineage: Eukaryota > Metazoa > Chordata > Mammalia > Primates > Cercopithecidae > Macaca > Macaca mulatta. Next base: position 194,968,004 of record NC_133408.1, read on the forward strand.
TTATACTGGAAGGAAATTTGACATCAAGCCCACTATCATACCTAAGCCTTTGTTTAACTTAGCTTGGGCTAGAATACTTGAATTAACTCAGGATACAATTCTCCCTCCTCTGTGAAGCCTTAGAAAAAAAGAGATGGTTGCATCACTCTCCCTCTAGCATTTGGTTGTAAATATTTGAAAGCGACATTCGTTTTAATTTGGCTTTTAACCTGGAAACCACAGCCCCTGATTCCTTACGTGGAAACCTGTGAGAGAACCTTCCTCGCACCAGCACGGAGACCACTCCGGAGTCCCTACACAAATGTTTTAAGCAAAACATTGTGCAAAACTGTGTCTTCAAGTCCCCAGGATTTGTGAACAGCACCTTCCATAAAGTATCACTGAAACGTGTCCATTGATCACCACAAATTGCCACAACCCCTTAGGGTCTCAAAAGTCAAGTTACCAAATGTATAGTGAGCACTTAAGCAGCAAGATAACAAAGTCAGCAGGTGACATTTTAATGTGCATTGTGATGTTCCATATCTTGAAACTCAACTACAACAAGAGTAGTAAACAACAAAAAAGAGTTCCAAAAACACGTTTCTGGATCATACGATTCATCTGCAAGGAAGAGAGCTTACCGCAAATTTCAAAGGTCTGTAAGCATCAGAATAAAAATATAATTTTTTAAATTCTTGGTATATTCTGTCTCCTTTCCTAGGAGCAAATCTCTTGAAAGTTCTCTCCTTCGTCACAGGGTCTTCCTCAAGCTTGTAGTCGTTCATTCGCTCACAGACTTTCTCCAAAAGGTCCGTTAGGAACGCCTCCGACTGGGCTAGGGGGATCTAAGAAGAAAGACAGGGCGAGGAAACTTGTCTTAATGTTAATGTTACTTCAAAGACCTTCCGGCGAGTCCACATGGAAACGCCACACTCTCCATGAATGCAAACGTGTGCCACTTCCCCAGCACAGACACAGTAGACGGTACCGTAGACTGTTATTACAATGTAACAACAACCTGCTTTACATCATTACGGGGTTAGCGTAAATTCTAGCTTTTAAAAAGTGCATATATTTCAAAGTGTACAGAAAAAAATACATTCAAACTGGAAACTATACCTCTACATAGAATCATGTTTAGAAGTCACTGAGCATGTAGCAAAAAGCATGACGCATAGAAAATGGCAGTTATTATCCATCTACTTGTCAGACAGAGAGGAGAGAGAGAGGAGGGGGAGAGACACAGAGAGAGGGAGAGAGAGAAGGAGGGAGAGACAGAGAGAGGGAGGGAGAGAGAGGGAGAGAGAGCGCGCGCTCAGCTGGCTGCAGACCCCCTTAGTCGGGGAGAAGTTGAGGAGGCCCAAAGTCTGGCCCACCCCGGGGCTGCCCTTGGCTGCGCGTCCCCCGCGCTGCAGCCGCGCGATGGCCCGGGCTGGGGTGGACGCGGGGCTGGGAGAGGAAGGGGCTCACGGACGGGAGCCCCATCTCCCAGGCGGGCTCCTGGGCTGCTTTCTTTGGGAACAGCTGGTGCACGTCCCCGCTCGCCCCTCTCCCTCCGGAATTCGGCGAGGATTCAGCTGGACCCTTTGGCCACCACCTCCGCCCCGGGCGCGGGTCAAAGAGCACCCCTCGCCCTTGGTAACGGAGACAAAACGTTCGGGGCCGTCTAGACAGGTCAAGGTGCAGGATGCGGCGTCCCCGCGGCTCCTTCCGGAAGGGGGCGTGGAGCCGCCAAGGGCGCCGGACCGCGCCGCAGCCCGCGGCCTTTGCGGGCTTTTTCCCTCTCCACCCTCTGCTGATCAAAGTAGGAAGTTTGCATGACAACCGCAGTGAAAGGGGCTGAATCACAAATGAACTCGATTTCTGCAGTGTTGATCTATCCAGCCTCCATTGTCCCCTTTCAGGCGCAGTATGAACCCTTCCGGTGCCAGCGACCGCGCTACATTCACAGGCGCGCTCGGGGCGCACAAAGGGTCTCCGCGCTTCACCGCCATCTGGCCACAAATCTCATCAGCGGCGCGGCGGCGTCCCCTTGAAAGCGCGGGCGGAGGGTGCGCCTGTGTTCTTTAGACCCAGGTTCCATTACAAACCGCCCCGCCTCGCCACCGGCGCCCCCCGTTTCAATAAGGAAGCCAGTTTGTCAAAACATTCTAAAAGAAACTTGGGAAGAGGACGCGCCAGAGAAATACAGCCGCCGATTAACTATCAGCTGCGCCTCCCCTGTGCACAGGTAACATCCCTCCTCCTCCCCCACGACTCCACTGGAGCTTGATTTTGAGCTGCTCTCAAGGCCCAAGCACTCGAATCGGAAGTCCAATAGCTTATGGACTATTTAATAGCATATACCACCACATGTATCTAATCACTCAAATGCCACGTTTTTAAAACTCACGAATGTTTTAATCTCTAAAAATGTCTGCCCTCAAAAACTGCAGCCTAAGCGGCTCAAAGTGCACATTTCAAACACAAGTTGCGTTCTACTTACGCTTTAATTATGCCGTTCATTAATTTTCATTGATTAAGTTGTAAAACATGCACACAATACGTAGATTAACAAACAAAACTGAAAATCTGTTTTATTAATTTACAGAAACAAATAATTAAACACATGCTAATCATTGGAAAAACTATAAAATGCAGAGGCAGATTTTAAAATGTAATTTAATCCGGACAGATCACTAGCGGAAAGATTATGGAGGTTTTCGTTTTCTGTGATGCATGTATTTTAAGTATTATTTCCTTAGCTGATACATATACAATATATTCATAGTAGCTTCTGGATGTCAACAGAGTAGCATTTTACCTGAAAGTGAAGAGTAGACTCTTTCATTAAAAAATATCTAACTGTAATCAAGAAATTCATTCTCTCGCTTCTTCCCTTCCTCCCTCCCCCCGTCTGGTTTCCCATCTGAAAAGTAAACATACTTGATGCTTGGGGGGATGGGGACAGAGCCAGGAGGCACTATGGTCTGATCGCCGGGGCTTTCAGAAACTTAGGCCTTTCTTCCATTAGAACACCAAACTCCATCCTAATACACCACCTAATTCATGTTGAGTAGAGACCACGCTGAAAACTAATTTTTCAATTCACAGAATATTGTGAGCTATTTGCAAAAATTGCTGAGCATATAAGTTTTGAGCAAAATTGTGATGCTTGTGTGGAAGGCCTTCCACAACTCACTTCTGCGGGCCATTTGATTCACTTCCTAGGCTGCACCTTTTGGAAACAGTTCCCCATGTTACAACTTTCCACCTCCCAGTGGATTGTTTTTATTTTGAAAGTGTAATTTGACCTGTTTGAATATACTACCGTTTTGCCTATTTTAACACAAATATGTTATGGCAAGGTGCAAACGTGTGAATTTCTATAATTTTGTCAGTCTATGAAGGTTGACTGGCTTTTTGATGTGATTCACTAGCCCTTTAAAGTAAACATCCTTTAAAACTAGAAAATGTTTGCTGGCAGCTAGCTCGGAGACACTACCTTATGATGTTGGTTAAAAAAAGGAAAGGGAAAACAGCCAGTGTGACACGAATGGAGCTCATTTTTGCAGAAGGTTAAGAAACATTTTGATCCTAAAATGCCAGAGCATCAATATTTTTGAGAAAATATTTAAGAAAAAGATGCTATGCATTACAGCTCTTTATACATTTATTCAAATGTACATGATTAGAGTTTAAAATGATTCTAAGCAGTTGAACTACGATGAGTACATTTAAAGACTGTTCACAGAATAACTGGGCTTCCCCCCTCCCACTTCAAAGTGTTTTGATTATAAGAGGCCAATAAGTATTGGGACAAGTGGAATAAAACGAAGTCTTTCTATACTGTGAAGATTTTGAATAGTACTTGTCAATAAAGCACCTCCTATTGTAATCTTAGGGAGCCTTGCTTCTGCCCTCCAAGGACTGTCTCAGAGATACTAACCTCATTAAAATATGAATGAGAAGGCCTGTGTATCCAGAGAAAACCCACGCACTGGCACAGTTTTCTTATCTGCCATTGCTTTTACATATGGACTTGTTTGGTACAAGTTATAAGTAGAAAAATGATCCATGATAATTTCATTGCTATCTTAGAGTACCCCAAGCACTCCAAGTAAATCCTAACTTTTCCTAAATTTTAAACCCACCTATAACTCTTAATCATACTTCCTAAATGTAGTGCCTATTTCTCCCCCTTTACGTTTCTTCTGACCTTGTGCTTGTTACGTGAGCAATGGAATGGGGGTGGGGGGATACCCACATCCCTACTTTAGAATGGAAAAAAGTACTTGAAAGTTCTGACTTTGACTTCTCTAGAAAACCGGAGCTAGGGAGTTTATTACAGACCGCTATGATAACGCTTTAATAACGGCCAATTACAGCATGCCTCCATGTTTGTTCATTACTGTGTCTCTGTTAATCTTGTAGTAAATTTCTTGCTTGATAGCTGTCACAATCAGCAGGAATACAATTATGTTACAGTGGAAACTGTCGTTGTAGTATATCTGTCTCTGCCATTACACTGACAACCTCCAATAAATTTCACTCATCTTTATCGTTATTTTGGAGTGTCCTTCAGATATGAAACCAGTACTTAACCTGCTTAGTGACTGATAATTAATTTCACATTGTAGCAAAGATTTTCTTTCTGGAGGTTTAGTTAATGTAAAATTTTAATTGCATTGTAGCAATATTGCATCTAGTTTAATCACTAACTTTTCATCCATAAAAATTGAAATCACTGCTGATATTAGTTAAAAGTCAATATTTAGAAGTGAAAATTCAAAGCTCCTTTGCTCTAGGCTACAACAGGGGAAGCATGAATTCAGAAACTCTTGTAAGCTGATGAGATATATAATTAGCTTTTATGTTAATTGACTGCTATGAGTTTGTTGTATGACACTTCTTCATATAATATGCAAATAGCATTGACTGTTTAGTTTTATTAGACAATATAATTAGAAATCTAAAGGCGCTCATTTCGATGAGGAATAATAAAGGCTGATACATTTCCAGTGTTCTGCATATCAGAAACAAATGAATTGCATCTGGACGTAATAAGAGAGGTTTTAGCTAGACATTATTTAGGGAGCCAAAACCACATATAACAGAATTAATAGGAGTGCTTCCAGCCGCCGTAAATTCCGTATTTAAACAGGTGAATTTGTGGTGTCCATAAGACCTTGGGGGGGAAACACAAATGTTTCAGCACAATTTGCCACAAATAATAGTGTACTTAATGAAAATAATACCTAAATGTTGCCTGCAATAATTAGAGTGAAATGAGTCATTCTTACTTAAAATAGTTTGCAAGTAAGTGTTCCTGTTCTTGTTACTCACAGACACTTACCAATAACATATATGCTTAGGTTTTTCAAAAAAAAAAAAAAGTAATAAAATAAGAACAACGTGATTTTGGGGGGATATTTTTCCAGAATTCTTTTTTTTATTTTTTATTTTTGGAGCTTATTTTCAACTTAACAGTGACCAAACAGAAAAAAAAGGAAAAGGCATAATACATCAACATTCATGATCTTTCCAAATGGGAATCATCTAACAATTTGATTCTTTATGAAATTAAAAAACACACTTTCCTTTTATTATTAAATGCAAAATTGGTACTAGCATTTGCTTTCCTATTTTAAAATGCATTCTGCCAGTTTAAAAAATAAACCCTTTAATTTTTGAACATTTTAGGGAGAATGAAAAGAAATACAATCTGTCACACGAAAAATACCATAAGCTTAACCTCTGTTAAAAAATCTTCTAAGCAAGGACTTTGGGCGCCCAATTCACACTGCACCTCTCGGCTGTGCCCTCCAGTGGGCACCGCTCAGAGGGCTCCTACTGGTTTCAAAAAACTCCTAAGAGGAGAAAGTGAGAGTACCTAAAAGGGCAGAGGTAACAATATTGCAGCATAAATGGAGCATGATGCGAATTTGTTCATTCGTTCAACAAATATTTACTGAACTCCGTCTAATGTCAGACAAATACACTTCTGTAATTCCAACGTTTAAAAAGAGGACCCTTCCGTGATTCTGCATAAAAATTAAAATAAAATTTTTGAAAAAGAACATGTGCCCAGTGGAAGTCCAATAAACATGAATTAATGATAATATAACCCTTTGTCATCAATTGAGCTAAACACTGAAATTCAATATCTGTTTCCTTATTTTACAGTTTTCCGCCCAACAAAGAGCTGCATGCTTCACCGTCCTGTTACTGAGAACATAATGGTTGATGAGTGATGATCTGTTTGGAACCACCTCTGCAAAACATTTCCCCAACCTAGAAAAGGGGAAAAGTCCTATTTTTGGAATCTGTTGGGGCATTTCCCAACTTGGCCTTCTGAATACGTGCAGGCATATGGCAAGACTTCCTTATAAAATGTTAGACGTCTGGCCGGGCGCGGTGGCTTACACATGTAATCCCAGCACTTTGGAAGGCCAAGATGGGTGCATCACCTGAGGTTGGGAGTTCGAGACCAGCCTGACCAACATGGAGAGATACCGTCTCTATTAAAAATACAAAATTAGCAAGGTGTGGTGGCACATACCTGTAATCCCAGCTACTCGGGAAGCTAAGGCGGGAGAATCGCTTGAACCCGCGAGGTGGAGGTTGTGTTGAGCTGAGATCGCGCCATTGCACTCCAGCCTGGGCAACAAGAGCAAAACTCTATCTCAAGAAATAAAATAAAATAATAAAATGTTCGATATCTAAGAGGAAAAAGGACAAATGAACTGGATGATGAGTCAGGAAATTCTGCATGCTTTATCTCACAGATGTGAAAGCACACACATACTGCACATACGCACACACCACGCCATGCATACAGGCACACAGATGTGTACACACACATGGATTATGCAGAAGGGGCCAGCTGGCTTCTGGCACGCAAACCAGAAAACATTGTATGGCTTCCGGGGAGGCAGAGACCACTGCAAGCAGAGGGGCTTCAAGGTTTCCTGACCCTCTGCTCTTCCTGACCTGTGGTCCCTGCACAGGGCCACACCTCAGGGGAGTCCCTGCTCATCTGGTCTCCACACCCTCGTCCTGGTCTCAAGCCCCACCCCCCAGGAACTCTTTCACATCCCAAGAACAGGCCTTGGTGATTCGAACAAGAGGCTGTTCCACCTCCCAGACCACCAGGCCATGTCTGAAGCCACACCTGGAGAGCTGCTGCAGGGCACTGGGCTTCCCCCATGGGAGATGCCTCACCCACTGAAACAGACATAGTTCACCTCCCCCATCCGAGGGACCTGGGGACTGCAGGGTGTCTGTGCATCCCAGATGCCCAAAGTGAGTCTCTGATGTCCAATCACAAACTGAGAGGGTGGAGGGAGAGACCAGGCTGCCTGAGGAGTCGACTAGAGGAAACGAGGGGATTCGGGGATTTCTGGGAGGTGTGTCTCTCGGCAGGTTTGTGCTGCTGACTAGGAATGCTGGGGAAAGGGAGAAGTCGTCTGGAACTGGGATGAAGTGAGGCCTTTCTGTAGTGGGGAGGGCAGAGCCTTTTTTCAATGAGCATTTATTTTCTGGTTCCCAGGGGCTAGAAAGACAGCTCTTTCTTTAAAAACATCTGTTAATGGAAAAAAGTAATACATCAATTGATTTCTTTAAAGCAAAAACAAAAAGAACAGAAGGGTAGAGTAAAAACGAAGGCTCATCCCTCCCCCAGACCCCTCAGGCCCCCAGCTCTCCTCCCCCGAGAAACATTCCAGGTGTGTGTCCACATGTGTGAGCACATGAACATCCACGCATGTCTGTGTCCCTCCTCCTCTTTGACACAGATTGAAGCACAACATGCACCCTGTTCAGCTGCTGCTGTGTCTTTGTCCTTTGATAGACCTCAGGGCTCAGAGGACTCATTCTGTGTCCAGGATTCGAAGGGACAAATGAGCTGGATGATGATTCATTCCCTGACCACTGACCATTCCCTGAAACAAGCGACTCAAAAGTCAAATCCACCCCCATAGGAGACAAGAGTTAAAGAATGCCGTCCAGCCGGAAGGCAGTTTCAGGTGGGGTGCTCCCAAGAGTTCTGAACGATGGCAGAATATGGCTAGAACATTTGTGAAAAATCAGTTATGTTGTTTCACTAACAGTGTTCGAGAAGTTTTTGGATAAAATTTACCTTAATCTATGCCAAAACAACAGTCTCAGTGAGAGAGGATGAGAGTTTTTAACCCCACTTCCCAAGTGCAGACCCCAGGGTTTCAGGGTTGGCCAGTGAGGAGTGGGCTGGCACAGGATGACAGCCAGAGCAGAACCGCGGGGACCTCAATAGAAACTCTCAGATGAGGAGGCTGAAGTATGATGAGGAACACGGTGTCCCCAAGGAGTCACAGGCTAAGCTGGACGGAAACCCACACAGAAGACTCTGACCCCAGCCTGGGGCACACCCAGTGCCTCTAGAATGCTTGGTCACCCAGTAGGAGCAACGCTTACCTCAGCTGACTGGGAAGCTGGGGATGGCCCAGCAGGAGTCTACTTCTTGGGGTCACAATGACTCAGACCCAGTGTGCCATATCCAGGAATGTTCTGGGCCCAGGGTGACACTCAGGCCATTCCCTTGGTCCTGCCTGGCCACCTTCTGTTCCCTCCTGGTGCCTCCTCGCCCTCCTAGATCCTCAGCAGCCCTCCTGGAAGCCCTTAGGTTGGGCTGAGCTGTCACGGGCATTGCCTCTGCTGGGCCAGCAGATGGGCTGAAACTGCTGTGATTGGCGTCTCCACCACCCTGGCCTTTAGCTGAAACATGGCTGCTGGTCCTTGGGGCATTCTATTTCCTAATCAACTTCTGCAGCAGCTGCTGCACGTACCATGCCTTCCACAAACGACCAAGTAGGGCCATAGCTGTGGGCTGAATCATGTCGCCAAAATCCATATGTTGAAGCCCTAAATCCCGGGACCTCAGAAGGGGACTGTATCTGGAGATAGGGACTTTGAAGACGGGATTAAGAGCAGATGAGGTCACTGGGGTGGTCAATGAGACTGTATCTGGAGATAGGATCTTTGAAGAGGGGATTAAGATCAGATCAGGTCATTGGAGTGGTCCCTTTTCAAATCTGACCTGTGTCCTTGCAGGAAGAGGACATTAGGAAACCGACATGCACAGACGGACAGCCATGTGAGGACGCAGAGGGAAGACGCCATCTACAAGCCAAGAAGAAGCCTCAGGGGAAACCAGGCCTGAGACACCTTGATCCTCCTAGGTTTCCAGCCTCCGGAGCCGTGCAAGAACGAATTTCCATTGTTAGGGGCTCCTGTGTGGGGGACTTGTTACGCAGCCGCGGCTGTATCCACAGTCACAGAGCGTGACATCCTCCTGCCTCAGACTCTGCTAGCTGCAGCCCACGCCCATGGATCTGAGCATTCACCAAGAACAGGTGACTCCACCTCCAGGAAGCCCGGACACCACGCAGAGGCGGCCAGCGGGTCCACCCCACACGCCGAGCAACACAAAGGTCCCTGCAGGGCTGCACCTGCATGCGCAAAAAATGGTTGGTCATCTGAATTTGCCCTGCAACACGGCAAAGTGGGGGCACGGGGTTCGGGGTCCGCCCAAACACCTGAATGCTAGCCTGGCTTCACTTTTATTCACTGGCCATGGGCGGGGACATTCACACATCTTCTTGTCTTCTAGTGTCCTCATCTGTGGAACCGGGGCGATGATATCTGCCGTAGTCAAGTAATTGGTTGGAAAATCCTTCAAAGCATTTGATGGGATACAGAAAGGTGCAGTGTTATTACTTTACCTCTGATAGCCATCATCGTCTTAGACACCTTTAAAATGACACGCATTGAAGCAGCACAGTGCACAGTGATTTCTGTCCTCTCCCTGCAGGCGGGGAGCAGGAGGAAGGACACCGTCCTGCATATGGCCCAGAAGCAAGGCCGACTGGTCCCTTCACACCAGTGTGCATTGAAGAGCTTTCCCGTGAAGCTCTTTCTGCCGAAACCCTTCTCCTCCCATCCTCTCAGGAACTGGGAGCTGCCAGGAGGGGTGGCCAGATCCACAGTGCTCAAAGTGTGGTCCAGGGACCAGTAGCATGGCTCCCGTGGGAGCTCATCAGTCATGCAGAGTCCCAGGTGATTTGTGTGCACAGCCAAGTGTGAGCAGTGCTGGTTTAGGAAGATGAGGAGGAAGAGGAAGATGGTAGCTACCTGGTGATTGTTTTGTGTTCTGCTTTTGTGCTTTATCTAGAAAGCATGCAGCAGAGATCGGAGGAAGGGCCATTTGGTCCAGAGAGACCCTGGTTCACAGGCTTGTCCTGTCCCACACAATGTTGGGATGAACTGAAGAAAATGTCTCCATTCTCAGACCCAAAAGGTGCAAAGACGGCACCTTTGGGAGAGCCAGGCACTCCCAGTGTCTTGAGTGCTGAATTTAGTAAGACACCGTATTGTGCATTCAAAAGCAATTAGATCTCTAGAATGAACTTTTCACTGGCACTCAAAAGAGAACCAAGGAAGCAGAGAAGGATGATAAATGGCATCTTAGTGGTTCCTGGCACCCGTCTTAAGAGTAAGATCTTTTACTACATTACAGGGCTGGACATTTTCTCAAAATTGTATAGATCCTTCGTGTCATTATTTTCTCCTGCATTTCTGGTCATCTGCAGCACACTCCCCAGGCGGGTGAGTGGTGTCCGAGGTCTCACCCTGCGGGACTGGGTTCCACTACTCAGGAACCGGCAGCCTGTTTGGGGGAATGCTCCTCCCATGCAGGCACACACCTGCCGGACCATCCAGGAAGAAAAAGGGGTTGTGTTTTCTCTGATCCACCAAATTCAGATCATTCTAGAGCGAAATCCAATTTCAGTTTAGAAATGGGTTTCAACACTTAACATTTCAGACACTGCATCTTCTCCTGGCTCCAACATTTTTCATCTTTTAAGAAATATCCAGTTTTGAATAGGCTGTGACCAGACCTGTCATCACTTCAGGTGGAGACAGGGCAGGTCATCAGCGAACACCTGGAGTGTTTGAAGAGGCCACCACACCCCAGGGGCCGGGGAAGGGGCGACCTGTGTCTTTCTGCTTGCCTAGTGGTTCCTGGATCCCAGGTCCATACCATCTTTGCCAGACTGGAAAGAATGGATGCAGGCTGGGTGTGGTGGCTCGTGCCTGTAAACCCGCACCAGAGAGGCCAAGACAGGAGGATCCCTTGACCTCTTGTTTGAGACTAGCCTGAGCAACATAGTGAGAGCTCATCTTTACAAAAAATGAACAAACTTAGCTGGGCATGGTGGTAAGCACCTGTGGTCCCAGCTACTTGGGAGGCTGAAGTGAGGGAATCACCTGAACCCAGGAGGTGGAGGCTGTAGTGGACCGACTTCGCACCATGGCACTCCTACCTGGTGATGGAACAAGGCCCTGTCTCAAAAACAAACACACAAACAAATAAATAAATAAGAAAGAAAGAAGAAAAATGAGTGCAAAGTATAAAGAACAGGTTGAATCCAAACCTGACCTGTTATCAGTGGCAAAAAAGAGACTATTAATATGTTAATACTGTTCTGGTCAAATAAAATCTTTTGTCTTGTTTGCCTATTTACTCAAGTAGTGAAATTCAAACCTGAAGGGAAGCAATGAACTCACAATCTTAGCATCCTGACAAATCGAAGTGTCTCTTTCCAGCCTTCACCCACATGTAGCTCTCATTCTCTTATCCTCCATCCCACATATTCACACTGAATTCAGACATTTCCGTGGTATTACACAGCCTCCATATCCATAGTTAGTGGTAACAGAGTGCTCAATAAGAATTCATAGCTTCTTGACTTTGGGACATTTGGGATATTGACAACATTTTAAAAATGGTCAATAACTCTGCTGTGAGGATTTCGGTATCCCTTTTTCCTGTAGAATTATTTTTGCGGAACATATTCCTAGATTTGGGGTAACTAGGTCGAAGGAGGTATATATTCCCATATGCTCATATTTCTGGTCGAGGAATGGAAGAGCATTCAGCTAAGACAGAGACATCCATAAAATAAGCTGCAAACCAAATCACGCTGTGAATTTCTGTAGTGGGCTCCCCTCTCGAAAGAGGAACAGGCAGCTCATCGTTTGGGATTCCTCTGAAACCTCTGGCTCTCGTTTATCCTGTCCACTTGGAGGCGAGAGCCCGTGGTAGAAGGACAGATGGTGTGAGCTTCATCGTGCCGGCTGAGAGGACCCACAGGTGGTCCCAGGGTATTTCTTAGCGCCTGCTGGGAGTGACCACTCTGCACAAGGGCCCTGCTGGACATGAAGACACAGCTGTGGACAAAGTGAAGGGCTCCCTGTCCTCCCAGCATTTGTGGTCTGGGTCTGAAGTCGCCGGGCGGCAGCTTCCCTCTTATACAGAGTCCCTGGGCCGCCGCCTTGTTTATGTACAGTTGTCTCTTTTCCTTTTTTCTCTTTATTTTTATTTTTTTGAGACAGTTTCACTCTTGTCACCCAGGCTGGAGTGTAATGGTGCGATCTTGGCTCACTGCAACCTCCGCCTCCCCAGTTCAAGCGATTCTCATGCCTCAGCCTCCCGAGTAGCTGGGATTACAGCAGTTGTCTCTTTTAAGTCCTTCATGTCATGTGTTTCCATTTTGGCCCCTGCTGATTTTTTAAAAAGTAGATAGATGTGAGATAATTTTGTTCCATTTGAACAAAACGTTTTCACTATTTAAAAATTAATAATCTCGAGATTACATTAAATGTCTTCCCTCTTGACACTGTGTGCATTTGGCTAAAGGTTATCTTTATGTTCGTTGATACCCACCTCTTGAAAGAGGGTTATGTTTCTAAATCTGGGGTATGAAACATTCCCCTTTGGCCGGGCGAGGGGGCTCACGCCTATAATCCAAGTACTTTGGGAGGCCAAGGCAGGCGGATCACTTGAGGTCAGGAGTTCAATACGAGCCTGGCCAACACAGCAAAACCCCACATCCACTAAAAATATAAAAATTAGCCGGGCGTGGTGGCACACATCTGTAATCCCAGCTATTTGCAAGGCTGAGGCGTGAGAATGAAAAAAAAAAAAAAAAGAAAAGAAAAGAAAGAAGGAAGGAAGGAAGGAAGGAAGGAAGGAAGGAAGGAAGGAAGGCTGGCTGGCTGGCTGGCTCCCCCTCCGAAGCTCCTGAAGAGAAGAAATCTTAGTCCCATATTCTTCCAGGCCCAAGAATCCTTGGCTGAGGGTGGAGCAAGCTTTCCAGGAAAGTCGCAGATGGGACTCTGTGATTGCAGAGATCACATGCACTCCGTAAACTCCACCCAGGAGCTCTGTGCGAAGGACTGACATGAACAAAAACAAGTGGTGTTTCTAATGGGCAGGACCAGGTTTCTTTACATGCAGGCGACCCAAGAATGGCAAAGAACCCCCCGGAGTAGAAAGTCTAGTGCACGCCACAAAGCCAAACGCTGAGATCCGCTTGCTTGCTCATGGCCCCTGAGCACCCCCTCTGCTCCAGGGTCCTGCTGGACATGCAGATACAGCAGTGGACAAAGTGAAGGGCTCCCTGTCCTCCCAGCATTTGTGGTCTGGGCCTGAAATCACCGGGCGGCAGCCTCCCTCTTATACAGAGTCCCTGGGCTGGCGCCTTGCTTATGTACAGCCCGTGAGCTGAGATTGGTTTTTACATTTATAAAGGATTGAAAAAAGGTCAAAAGAATAATATTTAATGACACACGAAAATGATATGAAATGCAAATTGCACTGTCCATACATAAAGTTTCGTGGGACACAGCTGCGCCCACATTTGCATACTGTCCCCAACTGAGCCGAGTGGTGGCAGGCGCCCAGCATCCAGCACCCTGAGCTCTGGACTGTGTTTACAGAAGATGCTTGCCAGGTTCCAGCATGCCAGCGTCACGTCAGGGGCCTTGCACCTGCAGTTTGCAACCTGCGTCCTGCCCTGTGGCTGACGTCACCCTACCTCCGCAAGGGCAGGTCCCCAGCTGCTCATGCCCCTGCCAAATCGTCGTCTTTTCTCTGGAGGCCAACGGCATTTTCCTCCTACTGGGCACAACCGAGGTTCCTCTAGACATGCCAAACACGCATGTGCGCATGTGCCCACATGCATCCACACACACAGCTGTGGCACCAACTGGAGAGTCGGGCTGCGCTCACCCAGGCACTGCATCTTCTACCTGTTGGCTTTGACTGAGGATGCCTTCTGGGCCAGGAGCCATGAACGGGGCTTTGCAGATAGAGGTGCCGTCCTCTGTGACAGCCTGGCGGGGTGGGTATCGCTACCGCATGTTGTAGGCCAGGAAACTGAGGCCCTGAGACACACTTCAAAGTGGGGGAGGCCGAGGGTGTGACTGACACACCAGGCCATGTCTCTGCCTATGCCACCATGTGGTGCACACTCTGTAAGTGCCCGTTGACCTGGTTTCCTCTCGGCCTAAGGTGGGTGAGTGGTAGCCACGTTAGGGTATTCCTGCTGGGGGCTTCCATCCCTGCTCCAGTTCCTACCCTGAGGTTGGCGGCCCACCCCATTTCACAGAGGAGGAAACACAGCCTTCGAGAGGGTGAGTCTCTTGCTCAAGGTCACAAAACCAGTTTAGATGCTGAAGCCAGAAGACAAACCAGGTCTATCTGGAGCCAAAGCCTTTCTCCGAGTGTCAGGGCCAGAGGGGGTGAGCACCTCATCTTCATGGAGGTGCTGGGATACCTCCGCAGTCCTCATAAGAGATGCTGCACCTATCCACACCACCATGCACACTGCCCTGGGTTGCTCCTTACAAGCACACCAGTCACAAATAGCACCAGGCAGGTGCCCCCAAATGGGTTCTAGACCAATCAGTGTCATGGAACTCAGCCTGCCCTCTCTTTTTCCAAGACAACCAATGCATCACTTTCCTGCCGAACATTCTATGGAAAGAACCATTTGAAAACAGCCAGACTCAAAGCCAAAGCACATTAAATCCAGCCTCCCTCTATGGGAGCCGCACGGTGCCCACTGTGTGTTCTGGCTCCTTTTGTCCTGGGGGAAAAACACTGCAATCCTCTAAACACATCCCATTATCCTCCATTCTTTACCCGATTTGTGGATTCAAACAATTCTTATTCAGTGGAATAAGGAGCAATTAACAGGACTAGGGATTTATTAAGGATAAGTCATGCCAGACAGTTTTGACAGCTTGTTTTGAGTGTGACAGAATTACAAAATCCGAGGCTAGATGCATTATGTATTTAGGTTTTTGTGCAGCATCTAATACCAGGCTTGTGAAATTATTCTTGCCAAATGGTCTGAACCCGCCTGGATGAGAACAGTCTCATGTACCGGAAACTGACTCAAAGATCAGAGACAAAGGATAAATGACATTCAGCCATGCACCCAGATGGGGGTCGGCGTGGCAGGGGTAGGGAGTGGTGCTTCACGAGGGGCTGCAAAGGTCAGTGTTAGGGTTTGTTTCCCGTAACGTCTTCATTATTATCTGGAGGGAAGGGCACACTGCCGGCCACCAGGGCTGTGTGGGAGGGTGGGAAGCTCCAGCCTCTGAGAGCTGATGCTCACCCTGCAGCTACTCAGCAGTGACCGAACATGAAGAGGCCACAGAGGGACTGGAGCAACACGGGGGCTGGGCCAGTGCCCCCAACACCCCTGCCGCCCAAGAACAACCCACGGAAGGCGGGAGGGGACAAAGCCCATCAGCCTCATGGACTTGGAGAGTGGGGAGGGCCCCAGGGTCCCCCAGCCATAAAGCCTCAGTGGGTTGGGCTGTGTCCCCAGAGAGACGCTCAAGTCCTAACCCCAGTACCTGTGAATGTGACCTTATTCAGAAAAAGGGTCTTTGCAGATATACTCAGTTAGGTTGAGGTCATATTAGGATAGGATGGGTTCTAATCCCATATGACTGGTTCCTTACAAGAAGAGACCCAGACCACACGGGGGAGGAAGGCCGTGGGACCACAGAGGCAGCGGCTGGAGTGATAGGTCTCCAGTCCCAGGAACACCAAGGGTTGCCACCACCACCAGAAACTAGAAAGAGTCACGGACTAGATTTTCCCTCTGAGCCCCCAAGAAAAATATGAGCCTGCCAACACCACGGTCTTGGACTTCTGGCCTTTGACCTGTGAGGGAATCGTTTCTGCTTGAGACACCTGGATTGGAGTGCTTCGTTATGGAAGCCTGAGGTCACTAACGGAAGTCTGATTTCAGAAGTGAAGAATTAATAATGGAGTCCAATGGTCCCCACTTCTGTCTCAAGGCTAGAGGTGGGGTGGTAAACTGAGGCACTGCACAAGCTACACCTGCCAAAGGGTAGATTCATTTTCCCTCCAAGATACAAATGACAAAAGAAGAACTTTTCTCTAAGGCAGGGGTCCCCAACCCCCAGGCCTTGGACCAGTACCAGTCCATGGGCTGTTAGGAGTCAGGCCACACAGCAGGGAGTGAACGGCAGCTGTATTTACAGCCGCTCCCCAAAGTTCACATTACCGCCTGAGCTCCACCTGCTGTCAGATCAGCAGCGGCATTAGATTCTCATAGGAGCATGAACCCTATTGTGAATGGCATATGCAAGGGATCTAGGTTGCACGCTCCCTATGAGAATCTAATGCCTGATGATCTGTCACTGTCTCACATCACCCCCCAGATGGGACCATCTAGTTGTAGGAAAACAAGCTCAGGGGCTCCCACTGATTCTACATTATGGTGAGTTGTATAATTATTTATTTATATATTGCAATGTAATAATATAAATAAAATGCACAATAAATATAAAGCACTTGAATCTTCCCCAAACCGTCCCCCTACCTTCATCATTGGAAAAATTGTCATCCACGAAACCTATCCCTGGTGTCATAAAGGTTGGGGACCACTGTTCTAAGGGGCCCAAGGGAAGGTTCAGGTCTGTTAGGTGGTGGCTAGCACAGCCCTCAGCGCCTGGCGGCACAGCTGCACCTGTTGTTTGTATTTATGAAATGGAACACACACGCCATTGGCACCTGGTGAATTACCCCTAACTCTGTGCTATGCTACTATCATCTCTCTCTCTCTCTCAGCACTTCACACCCTCAGATGATGGTTTTATTTGGTTTGTTCAGGAGTACTGAATCACCTGTTTATTTCTTCCCCCTGAGGATAGTATAGCATTTCATCTTTCTTTCTTTTTTTTTTTTTTCTATTTTTTGAAACATAGTTTCACTCTTTGTTGCCCAGACTGGAGTGCAATTGTGCAATCTCGGCTCACCGAAACCTCCACCTCCTGGGTTCAAGTGATTCTCCTGCCTCAGCCTCCCGAGTAGCTGGGATTACAGGCATGTGCCACCATGCCTGGCTAATTTTTGTATTTTTAGTTTCTCCATGTTGGTCATGCTGGTCTCAAACTCCCAACCTCAGGTGATCCACCCGCCTCGGCCTCCCAAAGTGCTGGGATTACAGGCGTGAGCCACCACACCCAGCTCATCTTTCTTTATTCCCAAATTCTAAATGCAATGTTTCCCCTTCTTAAACAGAATATTTGGTTGATCAGAACATTGTGCTTCTACTCATGTAATATATTCTCCTACAGATTTTCAAATTCATCCCAGCCAGTACTGGTAAGACCACAGACTCCATCTCAGTCCCACACCCAACAGGTCTTACTGTACTGTAAAGCTACTGTCTGGATAAACAGGACTTCCTAGACCCCAAAGCCACACTATTTGTGTCTTTTCTATGAAACCCCAATTCTGGTCTTGTGGACTCTTTTTATATCATGCTAGTCTTGATCAGCTAAAACCTGACATCCCAGACACAACGTCATCAAATTAAATACCCAGTAAGTGAACAGGTGCCTAACATCAAATTAAATACCCAGTATGTAAACAGGTGCCTAACTCCTCTGTTTTTCTTGACATTGTATCACTCTCCTAGAGTCTTCACAAAATATCAGAAATGGTCCCCAACTCCTCATAGAATTAACATAACAAAGCTATAATCAACTACTTATTCTTTCATTTTCCAGACATCGAGAACCTATTATGAGCAAAATATTGTGCTAGGGAATGGGGGTACAAGATTAAAAACATAATTAAGGATAGAAATGTGTTACAGTACATACATAGCTAGAATAAAATGCAGAATTTAACAAATATCCTAAAAATGCTATAAAAATACTTTTGATATCCCAAAGTTGTGAGAGGATATCTGATATCTTAATTTTCCACAAATTCATTTTTGTGAAAAAGTGACAAAGTGTCATTCCAACTCAGTGTGGGGGAAGCAAGGCTTATTTCATAAACAGCGCTGGTACACACCGTGATGTTCACCCAGGAAACACCCTCCATATCAACTCTGCATGTAGATGGAAAAGATAAAGCATGCACTAATGGGAGAACATTCAGAAAGCAATTTGTATAACAAAAGGCTGGCAGGGGACATTCTCAAACAAGACGGGGTGCCCAATGCCTTCGTGGATGGGGAGGTGTCCATGGGGGAGAGGAGCCACCACACACGGATCACAGTCAGGAGGAGACACGCATCAGGCAGGCCAGGGAGAGTTACTATCCCCATATTCACAATGGTGTAAAAGACAAACCACCCAGCAGAATACTGGACAAAGGCTACAAATGCACACCTGGAAATAAGAAATCCAAATAGCACGCTGGTGGAAAGATGCTTAACTATACTAGTAGTCAATGAAAGGGGAATGAAGGCAATAGCGAAATACCACCTTTCACTGGTCAGATTACCAAAATTAAAAGAATGCTATTATCCAGTGCTGGCAAAATGCAAGAAAGCAGCCTCTGTCGTCCACTGCTGGCAGGAATATCCACGCTGCAGCCTTCGGAGAAGCAGTCCAACAACATAGGTTCGGGTTAGAATCTTCCTACCTTTTGACCCCTGCCTTTCAGGAATCTGTCCTGGAGAAATCCAATCAACAGTACTTAAGGACGCATCACCATGGGGGCTTGCTGCAACGTCGCTGGTGGCAAAACACCAGAAACAATGTGTGTCCATCTGTAGAATGGTATTCTTAACTGGAAAACGTCCATATCCCAGGCAGCTACACTTTTTTTTTTTTTTTTTTTTTTTTTTCTGAGGCAGAGTCTTGCTCTGTCACCCAGGCTGGAGTGCATTGGCGTGATCTCAGCTCACTGCAACCTCCACCTCACAGGTTCAAGCGATGCTCCTGCCTCAGCCTCCTGAGTAGCTGGGACTACAGGCGCCTGTCACCACGCCCAGCTAATTTTTGTATTTTTAGTGGGGATGGGGTTTCACCATATTGGCCAGGCTGGTCTTGAACTCCTGACCTCAGGTGATCCGCCTGCCTCTGCCTCCCAAAGTGTTGGGATTACAGGCATGAGCCACTGCTCCCGGACGCAGCTATGCTATTAAAGAAGTTAGATCTCTGTCTGTTGACCCGGACAGTGTGTGGGAAGCCAAATGCCTGAGTCTGTTAAGACTGCTATCACAAAATACCGTAGACTAGGTGGCTTAAACAGCAGAAACTTGGCTGGACTTGGTGGCTCCTGCCTGTAGTCCCAGTGCTCTGGGAGGCTGAGGTGGGAGGCTTGCTTGAGTACAGGAGTTGAAGGTTACAGTGAGCTATGATAGCACCACTGCCCTCCAACCTGGGCAACAGAGCCAGCCCCATCTCAAAAAAAAAAAAAAAAAATACAGACAGGATCTCATTCTGTCGCCCAGGTTGGAGTACAATGGTGCAATCCCGGCTCACTGCAACCTCCACCTCCCGGGTTCATGCGATCCTACCTCAGCCTCCCGAGAGGCTGGGACTATAGGCGGCGTGAGTCACCATACCTGGCTAATTTTTGTACTTTATGTAGAGATGAGGTTTTGCCATGTTGCCCAGGCTGGTCTCGAACTCCTGAGCTCAAGGAATCCACCCACCTTGGCCTCCCAAAGTGCTGAGATTACAGGCGTGAGCACCATGCCTGGCCCCAGCATTTTTTTCTTATAAAACAGATATGTATTTTCTCATAGTTCTGGAGGCTGGAAGTCCAAGATCAAGGTGCTGGACGATTCTGTTGCTGGCGAGGGCTGTCTTCTCGGCTCACAGTGGCCTCCCGGGGAAGCATCCACAGAGGCAGGGCGTGCTCCAGCGTCTCCTCCTGTCTTGTAAGAACATCAGTCCCACTGGATCCGGGCTGCAGCCTCATGATCTCGGGGGACCTTAATCACCTCCATAAAGGCCCTGTCTCCATCCAGTACAGTCACAGCGAAGGCAGGGCTTTATCATGACTTTGGGGGGCACCGCCAGGCCATTGTGTGCAGAAAACATTTAAACTTATTTAACATTTCCACATTCTTCAGTGGAATATACGTAGCATGATTTCACTATTATTTTAAAACATCGAAGCCAGAAACCTGCATAGCTGCTGCCTGGTGTCTGAGCAACTGCAGTGTTGGCAAGGGCGAGGCTCTTGACTTCAATGGGAATGGAGCAGGGTGGGGAGGTAGATATGCGTCTTTTCTCTTATCTCTCGCTAAAATCATCTTGTGTTATTTTGATAATTAATTTTTTTTGGGGGGGGGTCAAGGTCTTACTGTCACCCAGGCTGGAGTGCAGTGGTGCGATCATGCAGCTTATTGCAGCCTCACCCTCTTGGGCTTAGGTGGCCCTCCCTCCTCAGCCTCCTGAGTAACTGGAGACCACAAGTACACGCCACCACACCCTGCTAACTTTTTTTTTTTTTTTTTTTTGTATTTTTGTAGAGACAGGATCTCCCTGTGTTGCCCAGGCTGGTCTCAAAATCCTGAGTTCAAGCTATCCTCCCACCTTGGCCTCCCAAAGTGCTAGGATTACAGGGAGGGGTGAGCCACGGCAGCTGGCCTTAAAATTTTTAACAAAGGAATATTTGAAAACCCGCATAGAGTCATGAGACACGTGAGTATTTGGCCTACCTGATTTGCACAAGGCCTGGAAAGCCACACACAGGGGTCCTGGCCACTGCTGGGCCAGTGCAGGGATCTCCAGGAGCCTCTCCTGAGGCGTGCCCTGGTGGCCCCAAAGGAGTTCAGGCTCCTTCCCCAAAGCTTCAGGCAGCTTGAGAGCTCCTTTGCTAAATAGATGAGCTTATGAGTGGACCTCAGGAACCCCCTCGAATATTAGAAATGACCATTAATCCTGCATTTTCGTAGAGAAGGGACAGCAGAGCTCTCCAGGACACGCACGCCCAGCCTCCATGTGGCTGGAGAGGGTTCCTTTCCTCTGATGTTTTCAGAAACTTCAGGAAAAAGGACATGAGAAGGGCCCAAAGAGCCTAATTAACTTTGACTTGACTTCAACAATGGGCAGGAGAATAAGACCCCTTTTAATATAAAATTAAAATCTCTCCACCGGAGCCCTATCCTCACCAGCGCTCTCTCTCATTGCTTTAAATTGGTCTTCTTGGCCGTGTAGGACTGTGGCGGGCGGGCCCAGGAGCCCAGACTCGCCCATTCCCAGGCAAGTGTGTTCACAGAGCTCTGACAATGCTGGCTCTCGGTCATTGTCACTCTCCCTTCTCTGTCCCAGGTTAAGCTACCCTGTGGGGGGATCAGCTGCTGCCAACGTGAAGGCCAAGCTGGGATCACTTCTTCATTCCAACTGGAGAGAAGGGAAGTTCAAGTCCAGCAGAGGGTGGGTGGGTAGACGGTGACATTCAGAAACGTCAGCCGGACCCCTGGCCCTGCATAGGCAGGACAGCAAGGCTGTGGCTCTTCAGGGCCAGCTGAAGAACAGGACACTGTCTCCACTGCCACAAAGCATCAGAGATTCCCATCTTCTTTGAAGCACGGCCATCTTGGTCTTCCTGCACTTCCTGTTCTGTTAGAGACCTATTTATACACAAGGCTTCTCCACCTAAGAAAAAACAACTTTGTCCCAGCCAAGAGTATTCTGGGCTTCAGAACCTGGAGGTGTTGAAGACCCCAGGAGGGGAACTGGACCGTCGGCTCCTGGTGAGTAGCCAGAGGCTGGGAGTGGCTGTTTCCCAGTCTTTCATGAGAAACCAGAAGTCTGATGTTCTATATGAAATATTGATCCACATTGGAGGCCCTGAGCCTCCAACCTTCCATGTGGCTGGGTCCTTCCGCCATCACCCTCACCCATCACAGCTTCAGACACCTCTGGCCTGTGTTTGTTTCCTAACCTGCTGTAACAAAGTGTCCCAAGCTAGGGCCTTGAAACAACAAAAATCCACTCTCTCACAGCTCTGGAGGCCAGGCGCCCAAGACTGAGGCACCAGCAGGGCCGTGACCTCCCTGCAGGCTCCGGGAAGGGTCCTTCCTTCCCTCTTCATAGTTCCAGTGGCTGCTGGCAACCCTCGACATTCCTCTGTTTGTGGACGCATCACTGCACCTCTGCCTCCCAAGGCCCTTGGCATTCTCCCCGGTGTGTGTCTTTGTGTCTCCATCTTATCTTCTTATGAGGATGCTGGTCACTGGATTAGGCCCTGCCCCACCCCACCCTGCTCCAGTATGACCTCTTCTTAACTGACAGCGTCTACAAAGGTTCTATTTCCAAATAAGGTCACCCTTCAAGTTTCTTTTCTTTTTTTTTTTCTTTTTTTTCTTTTTTGAGACAGAGTCTCATTCTGTCGCACAAGCTGGAGTGCAGTGGTGCAATCTCGGCTCACTGCAACCTCTGCCTCCCTGGCTCAAGCGATTCTCATGCCTCAGCCTCCTGAGTAGCTGAGATTACAGGCGCCCACCACCACGCCCAGCTAATTTATTGTATTTTTAGTAGAAACGGGTTTTACCATGTTGGCCAGGCTGGTCTCGAACTCCCAACCTCAAGTGATCCACCCGCCTCAGCCTCCCAAAATGCTGGTATTACAGGCGTGACCCACTGTGCCTGGCCCACCCTTCAAGTTTCTGAGTGGATGCAAATTTGGGGGGCACTGTTCAATCCAGTGCACTGCTTCATCGGATTTGGGGCATAGTTCCACAACCACCTTAGCCTCTTCCTGTCCTGCTGACGTGTCTCTCTCTCCACACTGGCCCCAACTATAGTCAGAGGTCCACAACTGGCAGCAAAGGTTTTTAAATGGAAATAAACACACATCACCAGCAGGGTTTTTTTGTTTTGTTTTGGTTTTGGTTTTTTGTTTGTTTGTTTGTTTTTTTGGAGACAGAGTCTCACTTTGTTACCCAGGCTGGAGCACAGTGGCACAATTATAGCTTACTATAGCCTTAAACTCCTGGGCCCAAGCAATCTTCCTCCCTCAGCCCCTCTCCCCTCCACGACCCCTGCACCTGCCCAAGTAGCTAGGACTACAGACCACCATGCCCAGCTATATTTTTTTAAGAAAGTTTTTTACAACTGGGGTCTTGCTATGTTGCCCAGGGGTCTTGAACTCCTGGCCTCAGGCGATCCTCCCACCTTAGCCTCCCAAAGTGCAGGGATTATAGGTGTGAACCATTGCCTAAGGCCAGGCAGCCTTAGATCATTCTTTATATGGTTACAACCCCACATCTTTCTTTAAACATTGGCAGCTGGATTTGAGTGAAGAAAATTCCAGACTTTTATAGAACAGGGTTTCTCCATCCTCGGCACTACTGTCGTGGGGGACCCAGTGATCCTGTGTTGTGGGGCCGCCCTGTGCACTATGGTGCTGAGTGGCATCCCTGGCCCCCACCCACTGCATACCAGGAGCCTCTCCTCCCCTCCAGCTGTGAAAACCAGGAATGTCTCCAGTCACTGCCAAATGTCCCTTGGGGAACAAAACCATCCCCAGTTGAGAACCACTGGCATAGAACCTCGCTCCAAAAGTAGAAACTTGGGCTCGGTCATTCTGCTGAGATGAAGGCTCTCTGCTCTCCAGTCTGATGGCCTCCCTGCCTTGGCTTCCACATAGTTTTGTTCAGGTGGAACCCTTTGTGCAGTTTGACTTGATATCCTTGGCTATAAACTGAGCCCAGAACCAATCTGATTGTCCCCAGACACAACCCGCCTAGTTCCCACAGGCACGCGTGCCCTGCGTCCTCAGGCCTCGACTGAGATCCGATGCTGCAAACTGCGTGACCGTTCACCCTTTCTTCTAGGTGTTAACAGGCTTCTCATTTCAGAAAGGCTTTTTTAAAAGGAAAATTTGGGCTCATACTATGCCAAAATTCTTGGCAAATAATTGCCTTCTATGCTAAATGTTGATGTTCTTAGAAACAGAAATTCAAGAAATGGAATCTAAATAACCTGTAGATAATTAGGCTAGCTATGACATTTAAGTTCGAGAGGCTTCAATAACCAGCTTAGAAGTTTTAAAACAGTGTCTGGACAGCGTAGTCTGGTGTTGGACACCACCAAGCCTTCCACCAGCCAGCCCTGATTTATAGGCTGGTCAAAGCGTGTCCTTCTCTTCCTCTCTCCGCAGCTTAGGATATCGGCACTTCCCTGTCAAATGGGGCTGTGCCCACGGAGACACGGCCAGCATTCAGAGAGGGGATAATTCCTTATTTGTACTTCTGTTTCCTAAGACCCTCCCCCCCCACGTTGACCCTCTGGGAGCTTTCTCTGCATTCAGCTTCACACAGTCACACCGGGCAGACAGCAAACAGGGAATCCCAGCAAGAATGTCAGGCCCAATGGGTGCCCGCCTAAGAGACAGCCTGGACAGAGCTCCAGGGCGGTGCCTCAGAAGTGGGGAAACGGCTTGTTTTGCTTCACCAGTTCCCTAGAACCACCTAAGCCCTGGGCCTCTGGCCACTGTCAGCCCAAAAGCAACAGCAAGAAGCCCTGAGCAAGATGAGTGGCCCTTGCTGTGCGCACTGTCACTCTCCCTGCGTGGATTGGGTTAAAGTGTGAGAACCAGACCAACCTGGATTCCACACTAACAGCTTGAGCAAATAAAGAGGATATGCGTCAACATCTGCTCAAACTGATACATAAGATTTTGCGGAGATCAGTGTCTAGGAGGATACTTCATAAATTAAAATGATACTAAAATTTAGAGAGGAAAAATTGGTTCTGAAAATTCAGCATGATTGGCTTTATAGCTGATGGATGACAAAGCTAGCTTCGTGGCTTCTGCTGCCAGAGGGGAGCTGTGTCTCTGTGCGTGCCTGCAGGCTCTGTATCTTCCTGTAGGTCACTGCCTTTCTCACCTGTTCTTGGACAGTGTTCTCCAGCTCTTTAGAAGGAGGACCCCAGATGACCCACTGCTCTATTTTATGGTTCCTACCACCTCCTCTGAAAATATGTTGCTGAGAATTTTTTTCAATCAAATCCAACTGAAAAGAACTTGAATTTTAAAATCCCATAATACCTCTACAATATCTTCCCATATTATTACAATGGAAAAACTGCCTCGCTCATAGAGTTGGGTCTGCAACACACACGTGCTTGTGCCTCACCGTCTCCTGGCCATGCGTGTTGGGAGTCCCTGGGAAACACGACGGACAAAGTTCATCTCATCAATCAGGAAAATGCATGCCCTCACACACCACCTGTCTGAGTCTACAGTCAGAAAACAAAACGTGCTCATTTCTCCTTTACCGGTATTACAACCAAAAGAATCCCAAATCGATACCCACTCAGTGTCCTTCTAACAGATACAAGCTCTGCACATCACTCGAGAATCTTCTATTGCAGTGAGAGTAACCAAGCTTAAGCCCTACAGTGAGAACCTCCGTGTGGCTCACACCACACAGGCAGCCGCAGAAACAGCGCCTCCCAAACGGCGCGGCCTTGCTCAGCCTCCAAACCCGGGCCGCGCCCGACAGGAACGGCTGGAGGGAGGAACGAACCGGGCACCTCTCATTCAGGGTCTGACATTGTAACTTGGCACATCAGTGAGTCTGCTCGGATCTTCCGGCTCCGAACATGCCCGTTCGCCAGAGAGGGAGGGGAAACATAACGAGCTTGTGCCGCATTCCCGATGGCTCTCCACGCAAAGTTAACGTGTTCAAGCACACGCCCAAGCGAGGCGTGCACACCCACCTCCCCGCGGGTGCAGGGCGCGCCTCCGAACGGCAGCGAGGCGGACGCTCCGGCCAGCGCAGAGCGGGGCCAGCTCCGCCGCCCGGTGCGTGGGAAGTCCCGCGGCACCAGCAGGGTCCAGCGCTTCGCTCCATCCTGGTCCCGCGTGAAACCCCCGAGGGGCCAAGTGGGCATCAAATGTGGATTCCACTCGTCCACAGCGCCGAGCATGATGAAAATCTGAGCGCCTCTGACCGGGGAAGCCATAGCTATGGGATTAAGGCGAATTTCTCGTGGAGACGAGGAAGACGTGCAGTTTGTAATTACCTGCTCCCCGTGGCACAGTCCGTCCTCCATGCCTGGCTCTAACCGGACAAACCCTCGGCGGCTTTGCTCTCCCGGCATTGTTTCAGCACCCACCAAGAGGATTAAAAATAATCTCTTTCCCTTTTAATTTTGTGTCCCCCACATCCCCTCCTCCTCCCCACAGCCCCTGGGGACGGCATGAATTTTTAATCCCTGAGGTTTGAGCGGGGGAGGGGGTGTTAACCCCTTGTGGAGGTGGCGCCCGAGGCCTGGAAGCCCGGGGGGAAAGGTCCCCCTGCTGGCCCCGCCGGGAAGAGCACTGCGTGCCCCCAGGACTCTGACGATGCCCGCCGTGTGTGTGCACTGCCCAGGCCAGCGGGTTAGGGGCCCGAAACAGGTAAACAGGAGAAGCTGCCCTTCCTTTCCCCTGACCCAGGCACAGTCTCCTGATGGCCTCAAGTGCCTCCCCTGGTGCCCAGATAGGCTGCCGGCCACACAGCTGCTCCACGCCTTCCCTGTCTCTGCTCTTTGAGCTCAAACACACACGCACACGCGCATGCACACAGACACACACACATGCACACACATGTGCACACACACACCGTGCATGCATAGACACACAGACAAGTGTACATACGTGCACAGACACAAACACACATGTGCACTTGCCTGTGTGCACACAGACACACACACACGATGCAAACACTTGCTCCTGTTCCCCCAGGTTTGAATTTCCACCCTGGCCTTTCTGATGACGTCAGACCTTAGCATGCGGGGCGGATCGGCCGCAGGCAGGGGCCGCTGTCTCAGCCTGCTCCACTCACAGCGTCGGGGGTTGGCCAACTGCGCTGAGCCAGGCAGCCCTGGTGGCAGGTCTGGGCAATTCATAGAATTGGGTCCTGAACGCCCCCTACTGCCCCCACAGCAGCAAGGGGCTGGCGTGGAGACTGGAACGTGATGGGACGCCAGCCTCTAGTGAAGGCCACAGTCAGGCCACAACTAACATGCAGAGCACAGGGCTTTCTGGGCACTGAGGGAGTGGGCACTGGGCAGCTCCTGGGCAGGAAAGATCAGGCTGGGGAGTCAGAGCTCGGCCTCGGCCCGGTGTCTATGGGCAAGGGACACTGGAGGGCATCACCTATCTTCCTGGGAGGATATGACTGAGGAGGTCGGTGGTTCTGTGGCTCTGGTGGGCACAGGACCTCAGCTCGGGGAAAGGGAGGTTGCGACAGCCCAGTGGTGGCCTGGCTGATGTGAGAGCGGGACTGTGTTCAGCAGAAAAGGCGGCTGGATGCGCAGCACATTGCAAAGGGCAGGGAGAAGGCTCCGCTCAAAAACAAACAAGTGGCAAAACACTCCTGCATCCCGAATTCCCTAATGTCAATCCAACATCTGTGGGGCTCCTGCCTTTGTGCCTGGTCAGCATGCAAATACTTCTGGGATGGACCCAGCATTGGTGCCAGGGCTCCAATCATCATGGACTATGAATGCCAGCTGTTCCCATGTGCCCTGCCTCCGGGAAGGTGAGCTGTGCCGGACCAGCAGCAGAAGCTTCAGGGGAGAGCCTTCTCTCTGCTAATGTTTGATCACTTGGGAGAGGAGGAAGGGAGCATTTCAACGGCAGATGAATCATGATCCAGAGATGGGAGAAGCCAAGAGCTTACAGGTAGGTGCACACACTCAGGCACAATGGCAGCCAAACACATAAGGCATAAGGATACACTCAAGAAATGTACAGAATCCACAGGAATAAGACGGAAAAGCTTTACTGAAGGACATGAAGGAAGCCGGGAATGAGCAGAGCACATACCATGAGACAGGTCCAACCGGCTGCCTCCCCAAAACGCCTTCTCCCTTCCTTGCCCACAGACGGGGCCTGATTTAATCCCAGAAGGCTTCGAATAGGGAGGTGACATTCAGGGCCCATCCTGCCTTCCACGGGGCTGCAGAGGCTGGAAAGCAAAACCCTACGCTTCCAAGACTCGTTTGCACCTGGAGGGCTCTATAGGATTGGGGCCATGTCGTCGGATGCATTCCTCTGTGATTTAGAAGGTGGTGGACGGAGAGCCCGACTTCTCACCGATTCTGCTGTTCTCTGGTAAGCATGGTTTACGGTCATCGGGATTTTCTGGAGAAGTCTACAACATCTTCTCATGGGAATCAGTATGGAGAGGGTGTTGTGATATGAAGAGGCAGGTAAATTCCTTTCCATTTAAAAGAGCTCAGGTGTTTCTGAGATTTGCAACTGGAGGCTGGCAGGTACATTATTTGGTGCAAGATTTGGCTGTAGGTAGTAAACCCTCCAGGATGAGATTCTGGGCTGGGCTGGCCTCACCTGGAAGGGTCAGAGGCAGTGAGGTCCAGGTGCCATTTGAAATGGCATGCTGTAAATCCATGGCATGCAGTGGCAAAACAGGGACTTGCAGCATTACCTGTGGTCACCTGGAGTGAAGTCCCCAGGGAAGGGGAGGCTGTGGATGACTGATCACCCACTGCAGCAGACAGGTCCTGGGTGGGGCAGGTTATTTCTGCAGTACTGGGAGGTTAGCAAGCCTACGGGCTGCTCTGTGCTTGAAACCTATAGTTACAGGTTTCAGGAAACTTCTCAGATTACCAAATGCATCCAGGGCCATAGTGAGGTGCCTTTCTTTGTCCCATGCTACCAGGCTTCTCTCCAGTGACCAGTGACCTGCTGTATGGTCACCACACTCCACTTCATCCTCCTCCTGGACACAGCTCAACTGTTTCCAGCCCCTCTTCCAACTAAGTGAGGACATGTGCTGGAGTCCCAGCCATGGAACGTGGGTAGAAGCAAGGCCCCTTATTGTTGGCCCTGCCTGTAAACATTTCCCACAGAATCCTCCATGCTCTCTCTCCCCATCTACCTGCTGGATGAAGAGGACTGTGGGGCTTACAGGAGGAGGAGCCACAAGACAGAAGAGCCTGGGTCCCTGAATGACCAAGTGGAGCAGAGCCCCCTGCCAACTGACACTAGACTACAACATAAGCAAGAAGTCAACTCTCAACTCTCGTTGACACTGACACCAGGCGGTGTTATGGTTCTTAAACTATCCTGACAAACACACTCAGTAAAGAATGATGCCAGCAATTTAAATAAAAATGAGTGATGGTGTTTCTCTTTTTAAACAAGATAAAAAAGAAATAAAATAGAAGATGGTACACAATCAAAGCCACCAAACAAATTAAAAATGTATACAACCCTGAGTCCTAGGGACACAAGGACCAGAGCATCCATCTGTTCATGCTTCTTGCTCTTCTTTGAGAGGAAAGGAACATGAGGACTGTAAGTAAAGGAGCCAGGGCTATTTATTACTCAGCATGCTAACATCTGCTCATGTCCTCTACATGGCTGAGAGATGAGACCCACGTGTCTCAGAAGAGCAGGTCCTTGGCCAATGAGAGTTATGGAAAGAAGAGAGAGTAGCAGCAGAGATAAAGGGGGAAGCTACCTCCCCTCCAGCCCCTCCTTCCGAGGACTCTCAAAGCATCAAAGGACACATGCAAGGAGCAAAAATAGAGGATTGCATCAGTTCCTGAGGTTGCTCCAGGGCCAGTGACACCACCAGGAGTGAAGCTGGACAAATCAAGTGAGGGCCACATCACAGCTTTCTGTGGTTTTTGTTTGTTTGTTTGTTTGTTTGAGACGGAGTTTCGCTCTTGTTGCCCAGGCTGGAGAGCAGTGGCACGATCTTGGCTCACTGCGACCTCTGCCTCCCGAATTCAAGCGATTCTCCTGCCTCAGCATCCCAGGTAGCTGGGGCTACAGGCATGCGCCATCACACCCGACTACTTTTTTTTTTTGTATTTTTAGTAGAGACAGGGTTTCATCATGTTGTCCAGGTTGATCTCAAACTCCTGACCTCAGATGATCTACCCGTCTTGGCCTCCCAAAGTGCCAGGATTACAGGCGTAAGCCACCGCGTCCAGCCTCTGTTGAATATTTTAAACAAAACAAAATCATGTGTCTGTGCATAGCTTTCCATCTTATTAAGAACAATGCTACTTTTTAGAATAGGAATTTCTACATTATCATGGAATTCTTTTGATTTCTAAAAACAACAACAACAACTTCAAAACTTTATGTTTTAAAATTCATAAGTAATATGTTTATTATAGAAAAAATTTTTAAAGATAAACAAAAAAAGAAAGAAAGAAGCTCAGCAGTAATACCGAGAGACAAGAACTGTGACTACTGCAGTGTATTTCCTGAGGCTCCCTCCTGCAGCGAACAGATACAGACACGTAAGAGGGCATCAGTATGTACAGGTTAATAACCTCTTTTTTGCACTTAATAACAGGAAAATACCCTTCTGACTTTTTCACATGGCAATTTACAGGTTCCTGTGAACAACATTTTCTTGCAGCATCATGTTTCTCAATTGTTGCTGAAGTAATTTACATATTACAGTGGTATCCATAGGCCAACAACCCTTGTGAAACAATTTAGGAGTAGTCCCTGAA
Organism: Macaca mulatta; assembly: GCF_049350105.2. Lineage (NCBI taxonomy): Eukaryota > Metazoa > Chordata > Mammalia > Primates > Cercopithecidae > Macaca > Macaca mulatta. The sequence continues at coordinate 194,998,586 of NC_133408.1, forward strand.
ACTCCTGGTTGCTAAGTGTGGCCTCCAGCCCTGCTGCCCATCTGCACACCATCCCTTTCTCTTGTGCTTGCAAGAAAATGCAAGTAAGTACTAGGGACTGTTGTCACCAACCTAATTTTCAGACACTGCAGGCTGGTCTCACTGTCTTCTGAGCTCTCTGCTTTCGCCCGCGTGTGACCCTGAACTGTGGCAGATCTGGGGACCGCCCACCAAAGAGCCCTCCCACCCGCTTCCTGCTAATCCCAGACTCCGCCCCTCCTCACGTGCCCAGGACAGGTCGCGCCCCTACAAGGCCCCAAGCTTGGGTCTGGACTGATCTGAGGGGCGTCTGCGGATGCCCCACTTGCCCCACAGTTGGTCTAGCCACAGGCGTTAGAGGCCCTCCTGACCCATGAGCTATGAGGGGGAGTTCTGGGGGCTGGGGTCGGGGCTGCTGGACAAATATCCTCCTTGTTAAAAAAGAGGCCCCATGCAAAGCTGCTCACGTTTTTGCTCTGAGCACCACTGTGGGCTGACTCGCGCCCCCGCCTATTCACTTCCTGCCCACCCCACACCATCCACCCTTCACTCTCTAAGACGTGGCGTTCACACTGGCGGTTGCTGAGGTCTCTGGGTCAGAGTGTTAGCTCCTATCGGGCAAGAATTCCTCCCCTAGTCCACACCACACACAGACCCGGAGTGCTGATCCAAAGGAGACCAGTGCCAGGGCACATCGGTAGGAATCTGAGCCCCAAGGCTGCTGCCACCAGGGTCCAGGAGCCGGCTTCAGGCGCCTTTCTTTGTCCCCCTCCCCACCCCATCCTGCCCAGCTGTGGTTCCTTGGTCCATAGAAAGTGTAGGCCGCTAAACCAAAGCTGTCACTGCTGTACTATCAGGATTCAGAGATGTTCTGATTTTCTTTCTGCAGCAGGAGTCAGGAATGGTTGCAGCATTGTTTGGGTATTAATAATCTTCCCAAATGAAATACCTTTAGGCTACTGTATCATGCTGGGGACAGCCATCTGCTATAGTAGCTTGCAATTTTTTGGACATGACCCACTTCTTACACCAAAACTCATTACATAAAGTGTCACAAAACATACTTTCCTTTTATATAAGATGTACTCTGATATTTAACATATATTTCTACATTCTTGTATGCCACTACACAGATTTCATGGCCCTCTAGTGAGTAGGAAAATTGCTGATGGGCTGAATTCCCCTGCACCTCCTGACTGGCCTGTTAGAATAGCCCGCCCTCTCATTTTGTCCATGTACAGTTGTGCAGGTTGCGCACTGCACAGCTCCAGGATGTTATAGTACCCTGTTGTTTCGTAGTACCTAATGGGATGGGGTAGCTCTGTCAATAGTGTGGGGGCAGTGGGAAAGCTTCCCTTCTGCTCCCTGTGAAGGTTTGTTGAAATGACTGAAAAACAGATTAATAGGGGAAAAAAGCAGACAAACGTTAATGTGTGTTAGCATGGGAGCCATATGAAATATGAGACTCCAACAAGGGCAAGATGGTTGAGACTTAAATATCCTTTTCATGAAGGAGAAGGAAGTGGGGGGCCATGGGCCATTTTAGAGGGATAGCCAGTGATTCTTAGGAGAAATGAATGGACCCAGGAGGCAGATATTATCTTGTCAATGATTCTCTTAGGAAACTGAATAGGACCAACAAGTTACGGGAAGGTGAGGGGTAGAACTGCACCGTGAACAAAGATTTGCTTCTCATGTGACAAAGCCTCCCAGGTCATCACTTTGAGCTGCCCTCAGAAGAACAGACGAAAAGTCTGTCTGGGGGTGGTGGCAACCTTTAGGCTTTTCTCTCCTCTGGTGGCTAAATCTTTCCTGGTTATTTGATCAAATTGCTCGGGAAGAGATCTTGACAATTGTATTTCTTTTGGAAAGAAGTTTCCTAAGTCGGATAAGGAAATTTCAGGGAGAGTCTCTCTGCACTTGGGGGCTGGAGGAGGAAACAAGGTTAGAAAGTTCAGGATTCTGAGAAAACTTCAAAGGGCTTCCAACGTCCTTTAATTCAAGTGCTCAGCTTGCCAAAGCACCGTGCGTTGGGGTCTCGTTCTCCTCATCCTAGCGCTAGCAAATGGGATTGGAATTTGTCTAAATTAACTTATCAGCAAATTAAATTAATACTAATTTGTCGAAATGAAGTGAGTCACTAAAGCTTTCTGGGCCTCATCTGCATTTCTAAAATGAAGTTAATTATAGCGGCCCTGTTTACTTCCCAGAGTTGTTTTTTAAAACTTCAGTTAAAGAAGCATGAGGCGTTGGTACAAACCCGATATTGGCCTTGTCCTCACTGCTGCTGTTGGTGCTTTCTGATTGAACTTTCCAACTTTCGTAGAGAGCGAGGCCTTGCTCTCACACTCAGCCAAGGCAGAGGATGCCCCTGAGCTCTGCTTCATCATTTACGATACCCTCGGTGAACACACATTTCCTGGGTCCCTGTGGGTAACACACACCTTGTGCTGGTGATCCTGAATCCAGTGACTGGAGTTCGGAGGCTCAAAATCTAAAAGCAAATGTGAGCCCCTCGACTCCAGCTCCCTGACCCTGGGTGCCCCCCGACCCTGGGTGCCGCCCTGAGAGCAGCAGTGCGTGCGTACCCTCATTCAGGAGGCCGGCCTTTCGTCACTGGGAAAGGAGGCGGGTAAGCAAATGAGAAGTAACTGCCTCCAAATTGTCTTCTGCTGTGTTGCTCTGTTTCAGGAAAAAGTGCCATTAATCCAATCTGTTTAATAAACAAATAAATAATAGGGAAATAACCGCAGTGCTGAGATGCTGGCTGCATTTTGCTGAAAAGACGAGGCTTTGTGCCAGTGCTGAGGAGCTATCAAGTGAAGACGCCCCACCTACTGTGGCAGCGGGGGTGGTCTCCCACCTGTCACCAACAGCCTGGGGCCCGAGGAGGCAGCTCTCTGAACTCGACTTTAGTGAGCGCTCCCCCGCAGAGAGAGCCTCGCCGTTCCCGCTGTTCTGAAGACGGAGACCTCTGCGAGCGGAGCACGCGCTCCCTGCGTATCACGAACATCGAGCAAGACGGGGCACGTGAATTTCGTTTCTCAAGGAGAACAGCACTAAAATCCTTGACTAGGGAGAATGTTTCCAATGGAGCAAGGCAATCAATCCCCTGAGATCTATGTACATCGTGTATTACTAAACAGCTTCCGTCCGCTGTACTTTTACAGGCTGTCCCATAAAGTTGGTAACATTGAAGGCTTCTGAGCTAGCTTGAGAATGATGTTGATTAGAATAATATGCATTATTTTCTAATCATTCCCCGCACCATACGACCCACAGCTTCCTCCCTTCTAGCCTGCTTGGAGGGTCAGCCTCAGATGATGGGAAGGGAGGCCAACCGGGCTTGGCTTTGAGGCTCCCCAGAGCACCCCCAGTCTGCTGAGTGTGGGGCGACCGTCCAGTGGGTCTTGCTCTGTCTAACTCAAGGGAAGCTGAGGCACGGTTCCTCGAGGGTCTTGCTGCCTAGCTGGCCAGGAGTAGAGTGTGGATGGAGCCACACGCCCTGAGGTCCTTTCCAGGAAGGAAAGTCTTCCAGCCTCACATGGGCCTCCGTAACCGTCACTCAAAGGCAGGTAAGCAGCCCTGGTGCTCAGAAACCACGGCAGCCCTACGGAGGGAACGCTTTGCTTGACGGGACCTTTCAGTACTGTCTTTGTTGGGATTCTCCCAGGGCTGTTTATCGGGAAGGTTCTGGAAACACTGGAGTGGAGGGGAAGTTCTACTGGAAGGCAGCCAATGAATGCTGCGTTTGCAAGCCGGCTGCCGTGGCGGGGGCAGGGTGGGGGGAGAGAATTCTGCCGGGAAAATCCTAGAAGCCGGTGTGGAACGTGCAGTGGGATGCTCCCTGGCGAGTATTCACAACCCCTGCCCTAGGGCCTGAGAGCTGACTCCCTCCCTGCCAGGCTGAGTACTGTCAGGCAGGGAAGGCGGAGCTGGGTAGGGGAGTCAGGGGAGCCAGAGGGAGAGCAAGTCCTGCTTGGTTCTGCCAGCTGCTCTCTGGACCTAGGGGTCTGGGAGTCACCAGGCTCCAGGGAGTGACCCCCTAACCATGGTCAGGGCACCTCTTGCCCATGGGCGGGCATAGGGAGCCAAGTGAGGAAGGTCAGAACAGGGGTGAGGCTGGGGGCGCGATTCCTGCAGCCCTGGACGTGGGCGTGGAAATCCTCTTCGTGGAGACCTCTGCTTGCTCCTCGGGGCTCACCTGAGCTTCCTGACCGATGCTGGGGCCTCACTGCTGGGCCTCACGTGGAAAGAGCCACTGCACACCCCTGGGGCTGGGGGGTTTCTGTCTGAGCTGCAATGGGGCTAGTAGCAAAGTACACAGAGTAGAAAAAAAGCGGGATCCCCACATATCCCGGGGCTCCTGCGGCGCAGCCAGACCCAAAGACCCGCCTGCTGCTGGGAGGACACGCAGACCCTCATGGGCACCTGGCCCTCATCTGTGTCTGTCCAAGCCCCACATCCACACCGGGGACTGAGCCAGTGTGGGCAGAGGCCTGCCTGCAGCCACAGCCCTCTGACTTGCCGCTCTCTGGGGGCCTCCTTTGACTCTTCTTCTAAGCAAGGGATGCCTGACCTGAGAGAAGCTGGTTTGCACATCTCCTCTGTCCACACTGCCCTCCGCAGAGCCACCCCAGCCTGAGGCTAGACGGAGAGAATAGCCCGGTATGGACACAGGCCACTTTGCACCCATAGGGTCTGCACAGTGCCCGAGAGGCCACTCACTCGCTTTGCTTCTTCCCCTGACTCCCCTTAGGAACTCGGGTTCTCGGGGGAACCCGCCTCATCCCTCTCACAGAGGAACAGCCTCTCCAAGGACCCTGTGGCATCAGCACCCTCAGCTCTGAGGACACGGCCTGTGTTTCATTCCATCCTGACTGAAGTCCAGAAAGGAGGAAAATGCAGGCAGGGTGTCCGGCCACCCTGTGGCCAGCCGGACCGGGCTGGGAACACCTCTGGCTTCGAGGCTCCTCCAGGCAGGATGACGGAGGCCCGAGACCCTCTCATTTGGCAGCTGTGTACCTTCTTTTGTTCTTCACTGAAGGCCAAGCTGAGCACGGGCTCTGTGAGGTGCTGGGTGGAAGGAAGAGAGTGGCCCCCGCAGTAACACCAGCCTGGCCCCCATCCCAGTCCAAGCGGGGCAAGGGCAGAGCTGACTTCACACTGCCAGATCCCCTGCTTTCGAGTTTGGCCAAGTAGCCTGCTGGCAGAAGAAAACAATGCCACAGGAATGTCAATCACAGCAAGGAAGGGTTTTCTAAGTGGGAAGGATGAGAGACCTTCTAGAAGTTTCCTGGGAAAGATGGTGCAGCTCTTTGAAGCATGGGAGTGGTGGGACGTGATGGGGTCACTGCGTTGTGAGTTAGCCAGAGGCAGGAACTGCTGAGCCACACCCCCACCGCCAGGCCACGCTGTTCCCCAACACGAGGGCTTTAAAGACGAGTTCTCCAGCACGAGGAACCCACATGCACGCCTACAGGGTGCGCCATGTTTGCAGAGAGAAGTCTGTGTGTAATGCTGGCCTGGGCTACTTCTGACTGAGCAGGAGCCCCAGGCAGAAAGATCGCCTGAGATCAGCACCAGCTCCTTGTAGCTGCGACTCTGAGATTGCCCTGGGCACACTGGTGAATGTAGCAGCCGAGCTGCTTTCAAATTGCTTTGCAGACTGAGTGTTCCTGACAAAATCAGAAAAGTCATTTCAACTTGATCGCCTTGAAGTGGAACATCCTTCAAGACAACAGAAAGCAGGGGAGGGTGTGGCCCATTTTCTCCAGGCAAATTTAATTCCATTCTGGTATTAGACACATTGGAAAGGCTTAGGACTCCCATACGTGGACTCCTGGGTCACATCACTCAAGGATGAGGTGCGAATTCGAGGAGGGTGGAAGGTACAATTTGGTGCCATCCCAATCCCCACATGGCCCTCCATCCACTGTGAGAGCTGTGGCCACTCAGCCTGATTCCCCCTGTTCTCATCAGTAATGCAGAGACGCTATTCTTTCTGCAGGGTCAGTGTCAGGACTAGAAAATCACTTAAAGACTGTCGCCCAGCAGCTGTCAATAAAGAAGGGCTACCCGGCTCCTCCCCTTCCAGCCCCTTCCTCAGGGCTCTGCAGTCATTTCCTTGGTTCTCCTTTGTCGGCCCGGTAGAGAAAGACTTCCTTTCTGCTGGCCCAGGAGCACTAATGATGGGTCTGATAGCCCAGATTGGAGTTATTGAAGTATTGAGACTCAACTTATCTTCAAAGCCATGCTAGCTGGCACAGACCCCCACACCTACACATATGGACACAATGCACACACGGACAGGGACTCACATCTTCCCTGGCCCTGCTTGACAGTGGGAATCAGCTCCCGGCCGGGTATCGGGGACCAGTACTGTTCTGGGTTTTGTGGAGGCACATGTCCTGCATTCAGGTGACCACAAAGGACCTTGAGATTCCTGGGTGCAGGCGTCAGACCTGCAGCAGAGCAGCCAGTGGGCCTGCACGGGGTCCCTCCGGTGGACTTGCCAGACATGCCTCTTGAAGGATTCATCCTTGAGTGTGCCTTTGGGGAGGCAACGAACCCAACAGGGACCCCTGAGAGCCCAGCACTCTCCTTTAGAGGTACTGACCTGTGGATGGAAATTCCTCCCTCATTCATAACTGAGGCGCATTAGAAGCCTGAGGCACTTTCGGTAAGGGCTGCCTGTCACAGCCCCACAGTTCAACCACGGCACCCGTCGGTGACTCTCCTTTCCTGCCCTGTCCTCTTTGGCTGGGCGCACAGCTCCGGGAAGACATGGACCCCACACAGACGGCCTGGCTTGCATTATTTAAGGCAGGTGCAGTGCACCAGGACAAAGGAAAGCTGCAAGAAATTCAGACCCACTTCTGTTTAGCTTTGAGTGAGTTGGGATATATTGGGGAACACCTTTCTGTTAATATTTCTCCTAGAATGATGCTGAAATTGGCTTATGTGCTCTGGGCACCTAGTACCTGAGGGCTCAGAGGGGAAGGTGTCCCCTAATGGGTCCCTCCTGGTGTCTTAGATTCCATCCTTCCAGCACCCCACTCACCACCTCTGATCCTCAGGGGGAGCCCCTCTCTAGGTTGTGCAAGAACATTTCTTCTTTCTCCATAGCCAAGTGTCCCATCTGTTACAGAAAGTGGGTCTTACAACCTGCACCCCCAACTAGAAATCTGCAGCTCTTGGAAGGGGAGGGAGTGTGGTACCCAGGAGGGGGCCGTTCTGCTTCGAGCATCTCTAGGCCACCCCTTTGGCCTCTTCTGGGCCCCCTGCTGGCCTCACCAAGAACCATGGATGCGCTATTTTTATTCTGATGAAGAACAGTGCCGAAACGTCTTTCGACTTGACGAGACACAAAATTTAGGTGCTGAGAGAGATACTTCAATTTCAAGCTTAAAGATTACTTTGGGTCCCCCAGGACTCAGAAGCAATTTAGAGCTGATACCCCGAACAAGAGAAAGGTTAGAAGATTAAGACCAACTGCTGTTTGGATAAATGGTTGGTAATTGCCCATATCCGCAATTATACACTGGCACATAATATCTTTTCCGCTACCTTTCTCCTCTCCTGCGTCCCATCAGGATTGATTCGGAAGGAGCCCACCTTGGCCTTCTTTTGCCGAGCCTTGGTGATGTCGTGCTCTACCTCGTCCATCAGGGCCCTGCAAGCTAAACAAGACACAAAACAGCTGTGATCAGAGGAGGAAGAGAGCCGAAGCCAGGCCTGTGCAGGTGGCCTCTCTGGGAGGGGCAGAGTGACTTCCTCTGTGCCATCCTCCAGCTAGAACAGGGACAGTGCCGATGTGCCCAGGACCTGGGGAGGACTCTCGTCCTCTGCAGAGTTTTCAAACACAGCAAGACAGACTTTTTTTTATGTTCCCTTTTGTATTTTGTGTTTTCAAAACCATATACAATCTACTTTTACATTTAAAATGTGCTTTTTTGTTTTTGAGACAGGGTCTCACTCTGTTGCCCAGGCTGGAGTGCAGTGGCACTATCTCAGCTCACTGCAGCCTCAACCTCCCACACTCAAGCCATCCTCCCATTTCCACCTCTGAGTAGCTTGGACTACAGGCACACATTGCCATACCCAGCTCATTTTTTTTTTTTTTTTTTTTTTTTTTAGAGACAGGGTCTCACTATGTTGCCTAGGTAGGTCTTGAACTCAAGACATCCTGCTACCTCAGCCTCCTAAAGTTCTGGGATTACAAGTATGAGCCACCATGTCCAGCCTTAAAATGTGCTTTCCTATTTATTTATTTATTGAGACAGAGTCTCGCTCTGTCACCCAGGCTGGAGTACAGTGGCACAATCTTGGCTCACTGCAACCTCTGCCTCTCAGGTTCAAGCAATTCTCCTGCCTCAGCTTCCCGAGTAGCTGGGACTACAGGTCCTTTCCTTAAATACAGCAGACGCTCATCCACTGAGTCCATGGGACCTGGAAGCCCCTCTGGGTTGCAATAATTACACCCAAGTAGCTTCTGCACTGTGAGAAAAGTTGGTCGAAACTAGGCCTTTCTCCAAAAGATACATTTTTGCTGGATTTGAAGTCAAAGGGGACTCTCTGAAATTTATTTTTATGGGAAATGCAGCTGGCTTTGTCCCCTAAAATCCCTTCTCCCCAGGCCATGGCTGCCCAGTGGAGACAGCTGAGCTGTGCCCTTGGGTCTGAACTCTCACAAATAAAAGATAAATGAAGTGATGTGTCCAACGTCAGCCTCATTTGCTGAACCAAAAACGGATTCTGGCTTTCCTGTCTGTGGATGGAAGTCAGCATGTCAGAGCCAGCCCAAAGGGATGTGGGAGAAAAGAGACAGCGATGTCAGTGTCCTGACGGCCACGAGCAGAGGCTGCCCGCCCGTGTGGACCGCTCCCCTGGCTGTGAAATGAGACCCAAAGCTTCCATCTGAGTCACTCTCCCTCTGTCTGTGTTTTGGTCCCTGTTAGAACAGCATAGCCTTTCTCTGCCCAGCACATGACTTGGGCACAGTTGATACCGCGTTTAGTGCTCCCTTCTCATCCTGTGTCCGAATGCTGGCACTGAGGGCACAGGCTGTGTGGACGAGGTCAAAGGCCAGTTGTGAGCGTGAAGCTGGAACACCAGCATGCTCACTGCCTTTAGTTGCTGGGTATTGCATTCCACGTGTCATGCCCTGGTACACTCCAGGACGTTGTGGTGGTGATTCCAGCACTATCCCCATTTCACGGACATGGCTTGGAGAGATGGAGGGACTTTCCCAGGTGTCTCCCCTACCCAGTGTGCTATAGAAGTCAGCAGAGCCACTGTTTGAGGACACAGATGGCACTCAGTCCTCAGAGGCCCACAGCCTGCGTTCCCTCCCAACCCTGCTCTTAGGGGTCAGTGACCTTCAATCGATGTGAGAGATCATTGATCACTATGATTACCTGTTATTGAGCAGTACATCTAACGAGTGTCACTGGGCTCCTCTGGGGCCTGGAGGTCTCTGACAGAGTAGCCTGTCTCTCTGAGGCTTCTAGGAGGAGAAGGAAGTTTTCATGGCAGAGGCATGAAAACCTGTGTCTCAGGTGTCCCCATTAGCACTTACTGTTTGTACTTGACACAGTGCACAGGGGCTCAAAGCTACTGACCACAGCCAAGCCCCTCTTCTCTAGGAGCAGGACTTACAGCTCCAAGAATAAACACTTCCTTTCTGGCTCCCTTGCAGCTAGGCCAGGGCCTGTAACTTGGTTCTACAACCATGTGTTCTGGAATCTTCCTGAAGAGCCAGTGCTCGCCCTACGCCCTCTCTGACCCACTAAAGGTTGGATCTCAGCTCAGGCCCCAGAACCAGGGTGCCCTGGGAGATGTCAGGGTGAGGAACTCAAAGGCGGGTCCTGGGTCCTGCAAGGGGAGACTCTGTGCTGACTGGGACAGCACCCTCCACCCTTACGAGAGGGAGACGAGTGTCCAGGTTGTCTAAGCCACTGCTATTTTAAGTTTACTACACTCACACAGACGAGCATCACCTTCTACCTCTGGGATGGAAAAAGAAAGGATCCTCCGTGGCCAGTGCTCCCCAGTGGGGGATCTTAGCCAGGCAGGGCCAAGGCTGCCAGGGGAGTGTGGGCCCAGAATCCTGGGCCCGCAGGTGGTGGACAGCCCAGTAGGCTCAGATGAGGAGTCCTCTAGGAAGAGTCGGTGGTGACCATGTTACTGCTGAGAATGGGGCCGCCTAGGACCCCTGAGGACAGCAGGAGCACAGCTTTCAGACGAGAGTAGGAGGAGAAGGGATGGGATTGTCTGATGTCCTCTACCCTGGCTCCTGGGAGAGGGAAGATGGTGGGAAATGGTGTCTTGGAAGTAGAGGCCAAAGCGGTCAGCACAAAGGAGGGGTGGCCCCTGGCCTCCAGGCCAACTTCAGAGGAGCCATGCACAGCCCAAGAGGGTGGCCGTCAGCCAGGTGTGAAGGTTCCCTGAGAACCAGGGTGGGCCCAGTCCAGCATTTCCAGGGGCCCAGGTGGCCTCTGCCCTGACAGCCACCTCCAGCCCTTCCTGGTGGACCCAGGAGCTGGAGATGGTGCATCCTCACCGCCTGGCTGGCAGAAGACAGTGCTGGCCAACAGAAAGAATGTGGCCTTGCCATCAAGTGCCCAGCGTCAAACCCTGCTGGGCTGTGGGTGAGCATCACCCGGCTTTACCCAGAGTCTCTCCCATCATAGGGAGGGGGTTGCACAAGTCTGTAGGCCACTCCACGCCTGCTGTCGCCTTCCTGGCCCCACACATGGCCACTCCACGCCTGCTGTCCCCTTCCTGACCCCACTGGCTGCTTGGAATCCCTAACTTGGGCCCAGTGACAAGCTGGGGACCCCGTCTCTCCTCAGCATCTCTCTGCTTTCTGTGCCTGCAGACCTGTGCCCAGGCTCCTGCCCAGCTGCCCCAGCCTGAGCCCGGATGCTCCCTGTGCTGTGATCACTGTGGGTGTCCTTGGCTCCCTGGAGCCCCCAAGGCTGGACTTGCTGGCAGAAGTGGAAAGGGGCCAGCGAGTGGGCTCAGCTCGCAGGGCTCTCTGGGTCCATATTTTAATGTTCTGCTGCCTTCATTTCAGACCCACATTTCACAAGCACCAAGACAGGCCATGTAAAGGCAGAGCCCCTTGGAGTGCACACCTGTCATGCAGCAGCCCCTAATGTCCTAAGCATAGGTGTGGCAGTGGCAGGACCAGGGCACGCTCCCCCACCCAGGCCACGCAGGGCTTCTTGGGGTCAGGGTGGCCCCGTCAGCAAGGGAAGGTGCCGGGCTTCCAACAGGACAGGAGGGCCCCCAGGCCTGCCATCCCTGACCTCCCCTCGGAGGGGCCGCTCCACGAGAAAAGATCATTTTAAATTTCCGCCCCAGGTCACAGAACAAGTTAACAGAGTCACATCAGCGACCTGGGCTCCAGATTTCCAGTCCGGCATTAATTTAAATGTTAATCTGAAACCTTCACTTAAATCACAGGAGTTTAGAGTTTATTAGAGCAGGCGGCGGGAGTGGGGCCTCATGGGGGGATTGGCAGGTCACGTTGCCTGCCAGAGGGCAAGCCCCCTCCCGCTGGGCCCACCAGCCCCTGCCTTTCTGGCTGCCTCCTTCCTTCTCCCTCCCTTTCTGTCTTGGAAGATTTGGAAATGGGAAAGAGATGGAGGTAGATGTCACGACAGATTCAGATGAGCCCCCGGTGGCTCAGGAACCAGAGCCATCTCAAGGGGCTTGCAAGAGCAGGTGGCGTGCGCGCTGCTTCCCAACTCCACAGTTAGTGACACCACACAGGTAGCCCGGATCAACAGGGGTGGGAGCATTTACACAACAGGAATAGGCAGATGCTACAAATCAGGGCCCCGCCACCACAACACTCCTGCCCACACTCTGCACATGCCCACAGGGGCTGCATGTCCCTAGAGGTGAAGGGATCAATGAATGTCCAAGCATTTGCCATTTTCAAGGTTATGAGCAAGATGCCAGGAAGCCACCGAGGTCTAAGTCCCAGCTCGTGCGCCCCAGAGAGCTCATGTGTGATGGATGCCATGCCTCCATTCCTCCAGGGTGTCTGGGCCACTCTCCCCACCAGCAGGAGTGGCTATGGGAACCAAGCCATCAAGAGCTGTGGGCAATGTGGATTTTCCTCCAGTGGCCTTTACGCCACAAGCAGAGGTGACGTCAGAACCACGCGGGGAGCTGCTAGAAGTACAGACCCAGGTCCCAGCCTTGGAGACTCTGAGTCGGGGTCTGGGTTAGGCCTTAGATCTGCAAATGTCTTTGACATGCAAGAGGTCAGTGTGCTCTGCAATGGGGGCCTCCCTGTCCCAAGGTGCACCAGCTAGCAGCAGCTCTCCTGCACCCTGAGCCTCTCTGGAGCGGGTGCTGCTGGCCGGCAAAGAGGGGTACAGGGGCCACTTTCTCTGGTACCTCAGAGAACATGGCTCATCTCCAGAACAAACAACTTTCTAGCAGTTTCTATGAGCAAGGCAGGAGCCCCCGGTACTATGATGGTGGTGATTAAAGTGCTCACACAATTCCTTCCACCCACATTGCATCTCCTGCATGGCTGTGCCCACACTCCTTTGAGGGAAGACGAAGCCCTGACTCCCACAGTTGCAGGAGGCCAGCAAGGCAAACGTGCCGGAGGAGCCCTCCCCCAGCTCCTGCTCCCCAGAGTAGAAATGACTGATGCCACAGTCTTTCTTCAAGCCTGGTCTCTAGACATCCAAAAGCGTGGCGGGCCCCGCTCTGTGCTACGAGGAAGCCATGAGAAGAGGCTGAAACCCAATGGCGAGCTGCGCCCGCGCAGAGGCCGGGGTGAGCTGGATGCAGCTGTGCACGGCCTCCTGGGCACCTCAGGCCTGACTAACTCAAGAGCATCTCCCACCACCCACAGAATATCAGGGCCCACGATGGACTCGCAGCATCCTCCAGGCCCGCCGTGGTGCCCGTGGCTCAGGCAGGTGCAGGAAGGGGCAGGGCTTTGGAATCCAATCTCAGCTTCACCACACCCAAAAGCAGCTACCCTTCCCTCCTTCCTTCTTTCTTTCCTTCCTTCCTTCCCTCCTTCCTTCCTTCCCTCCCTGCCTCCCTCCCTCTTTCCTTCCTTCCTTCCTTCCTACCTTCCTCCTCTCCTTACTTGCCCTGTTGGCTGCTTCTGTCCCCCAAAAAGATATGCTGACATCCCAACCCCCAGTACCTGTGGATGTGGCCTTATTTGGAAATAGGGTCTTTGCAGATGGGATTGATTCAGATGAAGTCATACTGGAGTAGGGAGGGCCTTAATCCAAGGACGGGACCTTCTAGAAGAGGAGAGATGCAGGGAGGTGACCTCACAACACGGGAGAAGGCCACATGATGACAGAGGCAGGGACTGCGTTGCTGTCTACAAGCCAAGGAAGGTCCAGGACCACCAGCAACACTAGAGCTGGAAGAGTCAGGCATAGATCCACCCCTCCAGGTTTCAGAGGGGACGCAGCCCTGCCCATGCCTTGATGATAGACTTTGGGCCCCCAGAACAGGGAGGCTCTACTTCTGCTATTGAAGCCAATAACAATGGGGGTTGTGTGTGGGGATTACGCAGCAGGCTCAGGACACTCACACATTCTCTGAACGTTGTGCTGCTCCGGGCCAGATGTGGGAGGCGCAGCAGTGAGGGAGGCCGCAGCCCCATCCTCGAGGGTCCCAACCCAGCCGCAAAGACCCCATGAACAAGCTCGGCGAGCTGAGTATTGCTGCAGAGAAAGAGAAAGTTACAGGAATGCACAGTCACTCGGGTCCTGGGTAAGGCCTCCAAGGACAAGCAGGAGTTTCCAGGAAGGAAACCAGAGAGCACAGCGCCTGGGGCAAAGAGTGTGCACTCCCGGGAGGGCCCAGCCATAGCACTGGGTGTCTGAGCCATGGGAATGCATTCTTTATGCTCCATCTTCCTCACTGCTTCTTATTCATTTTTCTATCATAAGGATTTTCCCAACTTGAGTGTGGTTGTTGCCATTTTAAAAACTGTTACGTAACATCCAATCAAGCAGATGCACCATCATTTCCTAAGCTTTTCTATTTGTGCGTGTTAGGTTGTTTCAAAGGCTTACAAGATGGATAATTTAGGCTTGTAACCCATCCTCATTTGAAACATAGCTGTCTTTTCAGGTTAACCTAGAGCATGGTTGCATTTCATTTGGTCATTTCAACAAACTTTAAACGCTTCTCTTCTGAGTACTGTGTCCCACGGTGCTGGAGATGTAACGATGAGTGGGAGGAGCCACCATCACTCATGGAGTTTGCAGATGAAAGAGTAGCATCTACAAGTTCCAGAAAGGAGAAATGCAATGTGCTAAGCAAACCTACATGGATAGGGTGGCAGGTTAGAAAAAAAGACCGAAAGAAGACTGCAGCGTTTTGCCATCTTCCAAGAAGAGGTGGTGTCTATTGCCCCACCCAAGTCTGGGCTGGACCTGAGACCTGCTTTGGCCAGTACCTGTGGCAGAAGTGACATGCCAGCCTCCGGAGGCATCACCAGCCCACGAACCTCCCAGTCTATTCTCAGCCTGGGAGAAACAGTCAGCTGATATCTTCAGCCTCTGGCTTGGGGTGAGTTACTCAGCACAAGTGAGCTGGACCTTGTCAAAGAACACAGGAGGCTTCCCTAACAGAATGACAAGTAAGACCTGAAAGATGGTCAGGCATTTACCAGGTGAAGAGCAGATGAAGCTGTATTTGCAAAAACACCCTAGTGGAAAAGTGAAAGGTGAGTTTGATGCACAAGAAAAAACAGCAGCCCATGGTGGCTCACTCCTGTAATCCCAGAACTTTGGGTGGCTGAGGTGGGCAGATCACTTGAGGTCAGGAGTTTCAGACAAGCCTGGCCAACAAGGTGAAACCCTGTTTCTAGTAAAAATACAAAACTTAGCCGGGCATGGTGGTGGGCGCCTGTAATCCCAACTACTCAGGAGGCTAAAAAGCAGGAGATCTGCTTGAACCCGGGAGGTGGAAGTTGCAGTGAGTCAAAATCATGCCACTGTGCTCCAACCAGGGTGACAGAGCAAGACTCCATCTCAAAACAAAAACAAACAAACAAACAAGAAACCAGTAGCTCAGATACCCGGGGAGAAAAGAGAGGGAGAAGTGTGTTCTGTGCTAAGGTTACAGAGGTTGGGGGCCAGGCAGAGCCCTGAAGATACAGGTAGGGAATTATGTATCTATTCTCAGCCAAGTGGAACTACTGCAGTATTTTGAGTAAGGTGAGATTTGATGAGATTGGATTTTTGGTTTTTTCTTTCTTTTTTTTTGTTGTTGTTTTGTTTTGTTTTGTTTTTGAGAGGGTCTTGCTCTGTCTCCCAGGCTGGAGTGCAGTGGTATGATGTCAGCTTACTGCAGCCTCGACTTCCTGGGATCAAGTGATCCTCCCACCTGAGCCTCCCAAGTACCTGGGACTCCCAGCATGCCTATCTAATGTTTGCGTTTTTTGTAGAGACAGGGTTTTGCCATATTGCCCAGGCTGGTCTCAACTCCTAGGCTCAAGCAATCTGCCCACCTTGGCCTCCCAAAGTGCTCGAATTATAGGCATAAGCCACCTCACCCAGCCCCAAGATGTGCATTTTTCAAAGACCGTTTAGGCTGCAAGCCAGGACAGCAGACAGGAGAGGACAGGGACGCATGCTGGTAAGGCAGTTATTGAGCAACTGCAATGATCCAGGCAAGAGATTACTGCACGGTGGAGGAGACGCAGAGATGTGGATGAATTCAAAGCTTTTGGGGAGGTAAAAGCAATAAGACTAGTGATGGGTTGGATGTGAAGGTTTGGGCGGACACTGCTGGTTGCTTCCTAACCAACATCCCCCTCCCACTCTCTTCTCAATTAATAAAGTACCCTCCCTTTCCAGTGATTGTCATCCGTATGTGTCAAAGAAACAGGTTCATTCCAAGTTCAATTCAACCACAGCAATTCCATGCATCTTGCCAACTGCTGGTTTGGGATGGGTGTGTGTCATAATTGCAGAGACGGGTGGGAGAAGGGGTGGTTGGCAGGCTTCTAGACAGGCATCATTCTTCTCTTTTACAAAGTGGAGACATGTAGGAACATCCTAACACCTCGTTCCTGCCTCTGGATGACATCATCTGCAAGTGATCGCTGGAAATATGGCAGCCATTCTGGCACCATGAGGGAGTTGGCCTGAGGTTCACAGCAACAGGCTGAGTTGGGCAGGGTGGACATGTGGATGACACTTGAGCTCTGGTGACACTGCTGAACCTCCATGGGCTGCTTGACCTCCTGGCTTCATACATGTGCTTTTGTCTGTTTTCTCCTAATTGTCTAAGCCATTTTGAGTTAGGGACTATGTTCCTCACTCCCTAAGCCTATGTGGGCTTCAGCATGGTATTGGCCTGCTCAGGCCACCATAACAAAGTACCAGAGCTGGGGGTTTAAACCACAGAGACTTACTACTCACCGTTCTGCTGCTCGAAGTCCAAGATCAAGGTGTCAGGAGGGTTGGTTCCTTCTGAGGTCCCTCCTTGACTTGCAGACGGCCGTCTTTTCCCTGTGTCCTCGCATGGCCGTCCCTCTGTGTGTGTCTGTGTCCTAATCTTCTCTTCTTATAAGGACACCAGTCATAAGTTTACTATGGGCCTTGTCTAAAGGGTCCAGCCCAAAATCTCATGTTACCTTAATGGCCTCCTTAAAGGTCACTGGGCCCATCTCCACATACAGCCACATTAGGGGTTAGGGCTTCCACATGAATTTTGGGGGACACGATTAAGCCATAACTAGCAATACCAGGAAATCTCATGTCCACATGGCAAGACGTCCACAGGTTGGCCGGTCAGCGTTGGTGGCCTCAGCCCACCAGGGACCTCCTGACTCTGGCTCCACCTCTCTGCAAGGTTCTTGGTTTTCCCACAGGGATGCCAGATGGTGTCCGCAGTTCTAAGCTTCAAACCCTCAGAGCCCTACATCTGGAGGTGTGGAGGATCACTCCTCACCTGTCAACTTCCATTTGTAAGGAAAACGTTGCCAGACACCCCCGCAAGCCCCTTCCCGCTTCCATTGGCCAAAGCTGTCCCGCAGCCTGGCGCAGCCCCCGCCCTGGCGTGGAGACGCAATGATGGTGTTTGGCTGAGGCCGATGGAGCTGCACTCTCGGGGGCTGGGAAGGCCCAACCAGTCCTCTGCAGCTCTTGGCAAAGCTGAACAAAATCAGGGTTTCTCTCAGCAAAACTACTCCTGGCCCAGACACCCCAGGACATGCTACGATGCTCAGAGCGCCGGGCAGCGATTCAGGGCGGCAGCCGGCGGGAGGGTGCTGGGCAGGGGCGCGCGGCCAGCTGGCGCGGAGGCAGATCGAGCCCCGAGGCTCCTCAGGCCGCGCGCCCCAACACAATCTCCACGGCAACCCGTCTGCAGGAGGGACTCCCCATTGAGTTTTAACCCAAATTATATTTTCCAGGTCTAAAATCAGAGCCACTGTGGAAGGAAGTGCTCATGGTAACAGTTTGGAGATGCTCTGCGTGTGAGGACCAGCGGGGAAGCAAGAGCCGGGAAACAGGATTTTAAATGGAGCAGCAAGCCCCGGCCGCTCGGGGCCCAAACTGCAGTGCGCTGCTGTGCTCCTTTAGAGAAAAGAGGC
This sequence comes from Macaca mulatta, assembly GCF_049350105.2. Taxonomy (NCBI): domain Eukaryota; kingdom Metazoa; phylum Chordata; class Mammalia; order Primates; family Cercopithecidae; genus Macaca; species Macaca mulatta. The sequence continues at coordinate 195,016,215 of NC_133408.1, forward strand.
AACGTAGGAGGTTGTGGTGTTGCTGTTTGTTTTCAGGGAATATTGTAGTTTCAGTGTAATTCTATTTACCTACGGTCTTACTCAGTTACCTTTGACGTGCAGGAGAATGGCCTTTAATCATGTGACCAGCAAACGCTGTTTCCTCTGGGGGAAATGCGGACAAATCCACAGTGGAGAGATTTTTGATCCTAACAGAAAAGGGTCTTGGGTTAGCCTCCAGGTAACCAGAAATCCAATCCATGTCTTATTTATTTATTTGTTTATTTATTTATTTATTGAGACAGAATCTTGCTCTGTCAACCAGAAATCCAATCCACATCTTATTGATTGATTGATTGATCTGTTGAGACAGAGTCTTGCTCTGTCTCCCAGGCTGGAGTGCAATGGTGCAATCTCAGCTCACTGCAACCTCTGCCTCCTGGGTTCAAGCAATTCTCCTGCCTCAGCCTCCCAAGTAGCTGGGACTACAGGCACATGCCACCACACCCAGCTAATTTGTGTGCATGTGTGTATTTTTAGTAGAGATGGGGTTTCACCATGTTGGTCAGGCTGGTCTCGAACTCCTGACCTCAGGTGATCCACCCACTTCGGCCTCCCAAAGTGCTGGGATTACAGGCGTGAGCCATCGCACCTGGCCGAATGCACGTTGTTTAAATCTCACTTTTTATCTTTCTTTTATTCCAGTAAATCTTTTTTGTTTGTTTGTTTTTTGCTTTTTTTGTTTGTTTGTTTGTTTTTGAGACAGAGTCTCACTCTATTGCCCTGGCTGGAGTTTGGTGGCATAATCTCTACTCACTGCAGCCTTCACTTCCGGGGTTCAAATGACTCTCCTGCCTCACCCTCCCGAGTAGCTGGGACTACAGGCATGAGCCACCACGCCGGGCTAAATTTTTGTATTTTTAGTAGAGACAGGGTTTTGCCATTTTGGCCAGGCTGATCTCGAACTCCCGACCTCAACTGATCCACCCGCCCCAGCCTCACAAAGTGCTGGGATTAACAGGCCTGATTACTCTTTTAAAGTTTTTATGCCAAGTTTCTTGAGTACCAAATTTATCTTCTGTACAATATTTGATAATGTGAAGAAAAGTCTAGAAAAAAACGCAAACCAAGTTGCTTATTGTTAACTGTTTTCCCAAGGCACCCAGCAGAGCTATTTTTGTGTTGACTCCTGTCCCCTGGGTTCTTGCCAGTGAAAGTTACCCACTATGTGATTAAAGAGGCTTGGGGGCAGTCACGTCTACAGCGAGCCGGGGGAGCAGGGGCCCTGAAGCAATGCTTCCCGCACACACACCAGACACCCGCTGAGAATGCCGCGGGTGCCATCGTGAAGTCAGGGGTAGACTCTCTGGGGCGGATACTGTTCTTATCGAGCCCATTTAATGGACAGGGGAAACTGAGGCTTACAGCGGATAAGCACAGTGCTTCAGGTTGTCCCTGGCTGCACAGCCAAGATTCAAAAGCAAGTCTGTCTCCAGAACTCAGCCACCCATCACCCAGGTGCCGTCTGTGCAATAGAGAGGCCCTGAAGCGAACACTGATGGTGAGAGAGCTGGCAGGAGAGTGTGGTCCGAGAGCAGTGTGGAGGCGTGTTTCTAAAGCCAGAGCACCCCACACCAGGCTCCATGCACATCACAGGGTCCCTCATTACCAATGAGGAAAGTTTTGTTATAGAAAGAACCTTACACGTACAACTTGTGTGAGTTCTGATAAACTGACGAGGAATGATGAGGCCGACCTCATCTCTCATACAGTGAGCCCGGCCACCTCTGCCACCTCGCAGCCCCTTCAGTCCCATCTAAAGGAATCCCACCTTTCCCAGCAGACTCAGGCACTTGCTGGCCTAGGAGGAAAATAATTTCCCAAGAAAGCATCTAAAGACAGCAGAGTGAGTTCTAGCTAAGCTCACAGCTGTCCAGCCTGTCCTGGGGCTGAGGAAGCCGGGGGGCAGGTGTGTACACAGCCAGTCCCACTTGGGATGAGGTCACACAGTTCCTGTCGCTTTGTTAGGAAACCACATTTTGAGAGCTGTGGCATCAACTCCTCTTAGAAGGGGCGGCTTGGTATCCTCCATGGAAAGGGCCCCACCTGTAGAAGGATGATGGGAGAAGCCCCTCCCAGCCCCCATACTGCTCACTGCTCTGTGGCGCCACCGGCTCTAACAAGTGCTGTGCCTCTGGCAACGTCCTAGTGCAGAACCCAGGCGAGGCCAGCGAGGCACATGGTGTCTGCTGCCTGTTCAGGCAAACCACTAATTTCCAGGTCAGCTCCAGGTCAAAGGCCACCATGTGCTCCAAGACAGTCCAAAGCCTCCCTCATCCACTGTGGACAAGTTGGCCAATCTCGGGCACTCGGAGCTGAAACAAGGATTCAGGGAGTGAAAGATGACAGGGACACACAGGCCGAAAGCCAAGCACCAACCAAGCCAGCCCCTCCCAGGACATCCCCTGACACAGGAGCCTGGGGAACAGCCGAGTCCCCCAACAACCCCCGTCTCGGAGGACAAAGCAAAGCCAAAGCAGAGCCGTGGCATTCTTTTTAAGCAGGTAAATAACCATTCTCCTGTCTCCATGTTTTCAATGCCATCTCTATGCATCTGAGTACAGATTTGAATCTCAGAGAAAAAATACTTGAAAAGCAGGCATTTTGTGCATGGTTTACATTTTAAAATCAAGTGCAGAGGACTCGGGGAAAGGCCCACCCGAACCATGGTCGTCACCATCCATGGCACCGTTCGAGTGGGGACCTGCAGTGATGGTTCCCCGAACACAAAGCCAGCCCTCGCCTTTACCAAAGGGTGCAGAAGGTACACGTCAAGCCAGGATCTTGTTTTACTTAGAGAGGGACTGAGCCAGGTTTCCAAGGAGAGAGGCCATCCCTGAGGAAGAGACCGTGGGGAAGACGCCACCCTTGCTTGCAAAGCCTGGCTTAACTGTCAGAGGCAGAGAGGGCTGAACTCCATTTATGAAGGATATTTAAAGAAAAGGGGTGAGTCATGTGGCCTACTGGGTTATTGTCCAAATGTCCCCAATTTTTTTTACCCCTCCATCTCAAGGCCTTTGCTGTGTAACTTTGCAGTTCTTCCCAACTTGCCACTGACATTGGGCTCGGCCATGTGGCCTGCCAGGGGAGCGTGGTAGAAGGGACAGTGAGGTACATAACTTCACCTGTTGTACGAAAAAATCATGGTGAGAACCATCAACCCAAGAGGCAGACACGAAACAAACCAGCAATCATGTGACCCGGAGTTCGCTGTGGCGTGGAGCTGGCAGGAGGCCTTTGGGTTTGATTTTCGGCTTGGCCAATGGAAGGGACCCAGCCATGGGAGGCAGAGAGAGCCCCCAGAACGAGGGGCTCCAGGTGTGGCTGGGCAAACGGCACATGTCAGGGTCCTGCGAAGCACCGTGTGGTTCCGTCATTAGGGAAGGAGACACTTCTAAGTCCAGGCACACAGACCGTCTGCGTCCTGGGAAAGACTTGCAAGGGGCGGCTTCATGACCAGTGACCTGTGCCCAGAGCCCGCTCTCAGAAGGGCCCTGCGCCCGGGGCAGCACTCTGCTATCGCCATCGTGAAATTCTTACTGATGCTTCACACCATTTTCATTTTGCACTGGGCCCAAACAATTATACAGCCAGTCTGGTCACGGGGGACTACGTAACTGAGAGCTGACCAGCAGCTCAGAACACGGCAATGTCTGAGTCCACCCTGGCCACTATAACAAAATACCAAAGACTGGGCGGCTCAGAAATAACAGAAATGTGTTTCTCACCATTCCGGAGACTGGAAGCCCAAGATCCAGGTGCTGGCAGATTCAGTGTCTGGGGAGGAACCAGTTCCTGGCTCACAGAAGTCTCACTGTGTCCTCCCGTGGTAGGAGGGGTGGGGGCCCCTCTGGAGGCTCTAAGGGCACTAGCCCCATTCATGAGCCTCCACCCTCCTGTTCTAATCACCTCCCAAAGGCCCCGCCTCCCAACACCATCCCCTAGGCCTTCAACATCTGAATATGAGGGGACATGAACATTCGGACCACAGCAGTTAGCCCCCTGCACTGCACCTGCATGCAGGGAACCTGGGCCTGGGGAAAGGGGGTGCCAAGGCTGAGGTGCAGGTGGCCTGGCTCAGTCAGAGCAGCCTGACTCCGTGAGAGCAGCAGCAGGTAACCCACAGCCCCACAGCTGGCACGTGCAGGACCTCCCACATCAGTGCCTGGGTGCTGCCCCTGTGCCAGCCACAGTGCTTCATGTGTATTATCCACAGCTCCCTATGAATAAGCGGCATCACCGGTACTTTACACATGGGGCCTTGAGGCACAGACAATGTCAGTCATTTGCCCGGGGACCCACAGCCAGGAAGCAGCTGGGGCTCAGGTGGTCACCCTCCTGTAGGGAACACCATTAGAACCAAGAGGATCTTTACCGCCGCCTAATTCCCAATGAACTTGTTAAAGTTCTAGAAAATGGAGGGAAACCTAGTAGAAATGGCTGAGCTCCCAATGGACAGACATATAGAAGGACAGACGAAGAGGCTGAGACTCTGCACAGCATGGCTGTGGGCCGTGTGCTGGAGGAGTGGTGAAGAGGAGGTAGGGCCCTGGAAACAGGGGAGCCCTTTGTCACAGCAGCCACCCAGGGCTTCTGAGCCCAAAGCCCTGGCAGATGAGGCAAGGGGCTGGAAGAGGAGCTTCTTCCGGGAGGCGGCTCCACAGTGTCAGGCTGTGCGTCCCGGAGTCGTGGGGCACCTCTACCTGCGAAGGGCTCTCTCCTGTAAAGAACACCATCAGAACCGAGAGGATCTTTACCATCGCCTAATTCCCAATGAACTTGTTAACGCATTTTTAGTGTAATGAAAACATTAGATCAATCCCTAGCAGGGACTGTTGTCATTAAATCGATAGCCCGGGTGGTCCATCACGCTGACAGCTGACGCGCGCAGGAAGGTCGGCTCACAATGAGAGTCACACAGTGCCCTCCACAGCGATGGGGTGAGGGAGGGGGCCGGGAGAGATAAAAATCTCCATCTGAAGCACCTTGAAAAGAGAGGACAGACAGGATTGTGTCAAGGTTGCAGGTGCCCTGGAGAAGAGCAGGGTGACCATGGCAGCGGCTCGCTGAGAGCGCACCTGCACGGGTGGCTGTTTCAGCAGGAACCAAGCAGGTTCTTACAGTGTCTGCAGTGCGTGCACCACTAGGATTCCCACTACACACTCCTTCATCGTCGCTCCAAATGAGTCCCACAGACCAAAGAGAGGGACGGGGAGAGGGGGAGAGTAGGGGCAGAAGTAAATCCTATAAAAGACGCCCAGGGTGAGCGCTGGGAGTAACCTCGATGGGAAGCCAGGAAAGGGAACATGGGGCCCCGCCGCTCAGGACAGGCCTCCGCAGGCAGCGGCTAAACACGTCCCCCAGGAAGTGTGGGTTTCGAGAATGCGTACACTGGGCCTGGAAGCCTCGTGGCCTCATGTTTTCGGCTTTCTAAGAAGGGATCTGTACTAAGAGAAAGGGGAACGGGGATGGGACGATGAGAACAGCTGTTCAGCACACCGATGTGTGCACCCAGAAGCATTATAACCGTAACTCTCCAATATATGCATATACATGTGTGGACACAGACACACACACATACACACACGCACATGCACACACACATGCTCATGCACATGCACACACACGCCATGTGGGCAGCATCTGAGATGGACTTGAGTTCACCACCAGACCTTAGACAGAAGCACAGAGGACAAGGAGAGGAGCTCAGCAGTGTGGCTTCTGTGGGTGAGCCTGGGGGGCCCAGCAGCTGTGGGGCCTGCAGAAACCGGCAGATGCGGGGGTGAAAGTCTGGGGTCCCCGTCAGCATGGGAAAAGATCCGGCTGGGGAAGTAGAACACACTAGAGAGGAAAGCCACTGGCAAGGTTGAGCCCAGTGTGGGTTTCTGCAGACAGTCCTGGAGAATGTAGACAGTCCACAGAAAAGACAGCAGAGCACTTGGAGAAGTCAGCCAAGTGATGATGAAGTGTACAGACAACAGCCAGTTAGAAAACAAAAGAAGAGGCCGGGTGTGGTGGCTCACGCCTGTAATCCTAGCACTTTGGGAGGCAGAGGCAGGTGGATCACCTAAGGTGAGTTTAAGACCAACCTGGCCAATATGGTGAAAACCCATCTCTACTTAAAAAAAAAAAAAAAATTAGCTTGGCGTGGTGGTGGGCGCCTGTGATCCCAGCTACCTGGGAGGCTGAGGCAGGAGAATTGCTTGAACGTGGGAGGCAGAGGTTGCAGTGAGCCAAGATCACGCAAAAAAAAAAAAAAAAAAAAAAAAAAAAAGAAAAGAAAAGAAAATGAAAGAAGAAAATGTTATGTTAACACCAACAAGACAGGGTAGCCAGAAATAAATGAAGCACTGGTGCCTTAGGGCATTGAAATGACTTTGTCCACCTCTACAGTAAGGAGAGCGGTTAGTTAGATATTAGACAGCCCACAGAACGCACAGTGCTGGAAGCCGGGCACCCATGTGGAGCTGGACTTCAGGGGAGGAGACGACGTCCACGTGGGGTCAGCAATCCTGACCACTGTGCCACTCTGGTGGGGAACGTTGATAGTGGGGGACGGTGGGGGGAACAAGGGGCCCATGGAAAATCTCTGCACTTGCCACTCAGTTATACTGTATAGCTAAAACCACATAACAGAATAAAGTCTAGTTAAAGGAGGAAATTTACAGGATGCATTTGAAGAAAACCTTGAACTCTACTGGGAAATAGTAAAAAGATTCAAGCAAAGGAGATTGTTCTTAGATAGGAAGGCTAAGCATGGTAAAGATATAAACATGCATCTATATACATCTAATGAGATAAAGATCAAATAATAACCTTTTGGACCTTTATAAAATAACCTGAAAGTTAGTAGAAAATATGAGTAATATGTGATATTAAAATATAAATGTATAATAGGAAATATCTATAATAGTGGTGCAGAAATAGTTAAAAACAGCCAAGAGTCTAGAAACTTCCATGGAGTCCAGACTCTAATGTGCATGGGAATTGATTACAAGATATTATTTAAAATAATAACAGTAAGGTACTAAGCAAAGACTTAATGAGTGTATATTGTATGCCAAAGGTCCACTCATTAGCCTCAATTTCTACCACAACCCTTTACACCAAAATTAATTCCAGGTGGATTCAATATGATTCTTTGAGGTAATCTTCAAGTGTGCTCAGTTTTGCCAGGTGGGATTGTTCATGCCTGTGGTCACAGCTACTTGGAAAGTTGAGGTGGGAGGATGGCTTGAGCCCAGGAGTTCTGCTACACTCCAGCCTGGGGGACAGAGCAAAATCCCCAACTCTTAAAAATAAAGAAACAGGCCAGGCGTGGTGGCTCACACCTGTAATCTCAGCACTTTGGGAGGCCGAGGCGGGCAGATCGCCTGAGGTCAGGAGTTCGAGACCAGCCTGACCAATATGGAGAAACCCTGACTCTACTAAAAATACAAAAGTTAGCTGGTCGTGGTGGTGCATGCCTGTAATTCCAACTGCTCAGGAGGGTGAAGCAGAAGAATCGCTTGAACCCAGGAGGCGGAGGTTGCAGTGAGCAGAGATCATGCCATTGCACTCCAGCCTGGGCAACAAGAGCGAAACTCCGACTCAAAAAGAAAACAAACAAAGTAACAAACAAAAATGTGTGCCTTGTTTTTATAAATATGAGATGAAACCAAGAAGTCATAAGGAAAAATATTAATAAATTATGTTACATCAAAAATTTGTAGAGAAAAAGCACCAAAAGCAAATTCAAAAGATAAATGAAAACCCAGAAGCATGCAATACCTATGAGAAGAACTATTTTAATTTTGCTTAAAAGGCTCTTATAAATTATTAAGGAAAAAATAACAGCCTAATTTTTTTAAATGAGCAAAACAGGCTTAGAATAATAAATAATTATAAGCCTGCCTCTTCTCTTTGCTCATTTTATGCTATTTATACTATGCTCATTAAATACTATTTATTTTTTATTCTAAGAAGAATGGTCAGGTGAAAACATATCAATCTTACACATAATTTTAGAAATGCTAGGGCCAGGTGCGGTGGCTCACTCCTGTAATCCCAGCACTTTGGGAGGCCAAGGAGGGCAGATCACCGGAGGTCAGGAGTTTGAGGCCAGCCTGGCCAACACGGTGAAACTCTGTCTCTACTAAAAATACAAAAATTAGCCGGGCGTGATTGTGGGAGCCTGTAATCCCAGTGACTCGGGAGGCTGAGGCAGGAGAATCCTGCCTTGAACTGGGGAGGCAGAGGTTGCAGTGAACCAAGATTGTGCCATTGCACTCCAGCTTGGGCAACAAGAACAAAACTCTGTCTCAAAAAAAAAAAAAAGAAACAAAGAAAGAAAAGAGAAGAAAAAAGAAATGCTAATAAAATTAAGTGATGACTTTCTTTTATCAGATTGGCAAAAATTGAAAATATGCAGAGTTGATTGAAGCAGAGTTGATTGAAGAATGTGCACAAACCATCACATACTAAGTGTTAGGTAGTGAACTGGCAGAAACGATAGGAAGTCCACAAAAACTGTCAAGAAAAGAGCTCTAAAACCCTGTTAGTAAAAAATACAGTTAAGTAATTCTGTGTATAGCATGTAATTCATGTTTAAAAAACAAAAACCCAGCACCTCAGACCTTACTAGTAAGAGGATAGCTACTATCAAAATATCTGAAAACCATATGTTGGCGAGGAAGTGGAGAACCTGGACTCCTGGACGCTGCTGCTGGGGGTGTAAAACGGGGCAGCTGCAGTGAAATACAGAGCGGCAGTTTCCCAGCAAGTTAAAATAAGAACTCCCACAGGACCCAGCACATCCCATCTGCACATAGACAGAGAATTGAAAGAAGGATCTCAAGGAGATATTTGCACTCCTGTGTTCATAGCAGCAGGATTCACAGCAGCTAAAACATGGATGCAAACCAAACGCCCATCCACAGATGAATGGACAAACAATGTGGTCTGTACGTGTGATGGGATATTACTCAGCCTTAAAAAGGAAGGGAATCCCGATGTGTGACACAACCTGATGGACCTCAAGGATATTTTGCTGAGTGAAATAAGCCAGTTGCCAAACGACAAATACAGCAGATTCCGCTTACCTAAAATCCCTCAAGTGGTCAAACCCACAGAGACAGAAAGTAGAACCATGGGTGCCAGGGGCTGGGGGGTGACAGAGCGGGGAGTTCGTGCTTCATGGGGACAGAACTCCAGTTTGGGAAGATGGAAAGTTCTGGAGATGATGGAGGCAAGTGATGGATGCTCAGGAATGTGATTGCCCGTAACGCCATGGAACTAACTGTACGTTTAGACGGTTAAGATGGAAAATTGTAGGTTACGTGCATGTCACTGCAATTAGAAATGAGACCCGAGCCTCACGGATCAGGTAGCATTCACACAGTTGCACCAGAGACACTGTCAAGGTTCGCCTACCCTGGGGTGGGCAAGTGTAACTGGCTGCAGCTTTGGTTCAAGCCCAGGAGTGGGCAAGTAGGGGTGGAGAGGAGTGGCACCTACATTTTCCACAGCAAGCATGTACAGATTTTGTCATTGTTATTATTATTATTACCATTGAGATGGAGTCTTGCTCTGTCGCCCAGGCTAGAGTGCAGTGGCATAATCTCGGCGCACTTCCACCTCCACCTCCCACGTTCAAGCGATTCTCCTGCCTCAGCCTCCCAAGTAGCTGGGATTACAGGTGTCCACCACCACGCCTGACTAATTTTTGTAGTTTTAGTAGAGATGAGGTTTTGCCATGTTGGCCAGGCTGGTCTCAAACCCCTGACTTCAGGTGGTCTGCCCGCCTTGGCCTCCCAAAGTGCTGGGATTACAAGTGTGAGCAGCCACACCCAGCCCACTCTTCGTAATTTAAAAGGAGGAAGAAAATGATCTGACATCTGCGAGAGGAACGGCAGCCGGAAAAAGCCCACAACCGAGGCATGACACTCAGCGGAGACCCCACCACTGGGCAGGGCCCTCTTGGGGCAGGCTCCAGCAGCCCTCTGTCCACACCTGCTCCCTGCAGCCTCCCTGGGGAGCCGGAGCCTGCATTTCCTGAGCTTGAGGCCAGGAGTAGCACCCACATGCTCTTCCCAGCATTGTCATGCTTATTCCATCACTAGGGTGTGGGCCCCGAGGCATGCCAGCGCTGGGCCAGGCACAGAGGAGACACAGTGAGACACAGCAGGGAGATGGCACCACCTCAGCAGTCCCACGTGGATCCTTTAGGGGGACAGGTGGCCTAGAGACAAGCCCGGCCCACAGGGCGGAGGCCGGTCGATGAGCATCCGTGGCGAGGTCATGAAGGAGGCCGCTTGTTCTTGAAGGCCGTCGTGCCCCTTCCTAGCCCGTTCCTGCCACACCCTGCCAAAGGGGAACTGACAACGGCCTCAGGTCCGGCCCGTTTCAGAGGCCACCAGCAGATCACTGGAGGTCTGCAAGGGCCCCTGGAGGTGCCAGCCCCAGGGTCGACAGGCAGAATCCTGCAGCATGGGGCACACTTCCCAGTCAGAGCCCACCTTGACCCTCCAGACTGTGGGATGGCAGTAAAACCACAATAGCTGGTGTCGGGAAAGCAAAGGAACAAGGTCCAAAGGGTCTTGTCCTTCCAGGGTCAGGTACCACGACGGGGGGGGTCTAAGCAGGGGCCTTATACCGAGACCCTGGTCACCCTCAGGGGTGCCCTGGTGGAGGATGGGCAGTGGTTGGTGGTGCCCAACATGCAGGGGCGGGCAGAGGTGGAGCAGCCAGCAGGGGAGGCTGGAAAGGAGGACCCGAGGATTGGCCATGAAAGCAAGAGGCGCCTGGAGGGGCAAGGGCCATGAGGCTGGGCCCCCGTCTCTCACCACATACAAAGGTCAACTCAAAACAGATTAAAGACTTAAATGTGAGACTGGAAACTATAAAAACTACAAGAAGAAAACATAGGAGAAACACTTTATGACATTGGTCTGGGCAAGAATTTGGGGGGTAAGACCTCAAAAGCACAGTTAATAAAAGCAAACATAGACAAACGGGATTCCACCAAACTAAAAAACTTCTGTACAGCAAAGGAAGCAATCAACAGAGTGAAGGGAAAGCCTGTGGAATGGGAGAAAGTATTTGCAAGCCATACATCTGATAAGGGACTAATAACCAAAGTGAATAAGGAACTCAACTCAACAGCACAAATCAAATGATCCTATTTTAAAATGGCCACCAGGTATATGAAAAAATGCTCAACATCACTAATCACCAGGGAAGTGCAAATCAAAGCCAGAGTGAGAGAGCACTGCACACCTGTTAGAATGACTCAAACCAAACAAAACCAAAGATGGCAAGTGTTGGTGAGGTTGAGGAGGAAAGCAGACCCCGTATACCATTGGTGGGAATGCTAATTGGTACAGCCATTATGGAAAACAGTAAGGAAGTTCCTCAAAAAATTAAGAATAGAACTTCCCTATGATCTAGCAACCCCACTACCGAGTACAGACCCAAAGGGAATGAAGTCCCTATGTCAAAGAGATACACTGAAAAGTCACAGTGCACCTCATAGATAGGTACAATGATTAGGTGTCAATTAACACAAAATTTTAAAAGAAGAAGTGTTGGCTCTGCCAGCCCCAGCTAAATCGGATGGCCCATTGGCCTGTATTGGTCCATTCTCACATTGCTATAAAGAGCTACCTGAGGCTGGGTAATTTATGAAGAAAAGAGGTGTCACTGGCTCATGGTTCTGCAGGCTGTACAGGAAGCACGGCTGGGGAGGCCTCAGGAAACTTTCAGTCGTGGCGGAGGGTGAACACAGACATGCCGAGTTGTTTACTGATTTTCTATGACTGTTGTTGTGCTCCAACGACAAAGTTCAATAGTTACAACAGAGACGGCACGGCCTGCGGAGATGGAAATACTTACCAGCTGACCCTTCACAAAAACAGGTGGCCACAGAGCCACGTTCAGAGTCATACCACGCGTGGTAGGGAGAGAGCCAGGGCTTTAGTGACCCACTTGGACGTTGGCCCATGGTTGTTGAGGGCTGTTCCTGGGGGCGCTAACTCCCTGGCATTTCCAGCCTTCTTTGCATTCAGCAGAGGAGGTCAGTAATCTGCTGGAGGCCAGAGGAAGCTCTTAGGTGCCCACATCAGGCAGCAAGTGGGTGCTAGGAGGTGTCAGCAGGGCACCAACAGGCTGGTGACCCCTTTACCTCGGAGGGAGGCAATCCACACAAAACCCTTCACCACTGCTCAGAGATGGCAGGTGCCAACGTTAGCATGATTTCAGTTCTCAATAGCATTAGCCTCTTCCCACAGGACTTACGAAGAACAGCCCAACACCACAGAACCCCACGGAAGGGGCTCAGCTGCAATGTCACTACCCAAATCCTCCAGGAAGGGAAACCAAGTCCAGGGCTGTGTGCTTTGCCAAGAGCCTCCCTCTGACAACATAGCAACGATTAGCAATAAGGTGAGAAAGAATGCTGGTTTCATGCATTTTATTACTAATATGACTCCTGGAAGGAGGGCAGGCAGGACACTCACTTCCCCCGAGTAGGTTGGGTTTTCTGTTTTACGAGGCAGAATCAGGAGAATCGCTTCAGGACATGGAGCAGCAGCGCTGCCGCCTCTGCGTTCACCGTGAGTACTCAGGGCCGTTCGTGCCAGAGAGACAGAATTCAACCAAATTGAAGGAGACGAGATGTCCCTGCCCAGGTCTCCCCAAATGGGTTGGCTTCAAGTGGAAGAAAATACTGAAAGAGATTGTAAAAGAGCAATGCATAGTGAGACAGAAAAAGAGAAGAAGAAACCCCTAAGACAGGAGATCTCATCATGGAGTTGGAGCTGGACCAGGTGAAACAGTGAGATCCAAGAGGGGCCCGTGCCACCGCACCCCCTTTCCCGGGGGTCTCCATTTCTCTGTTCAGCTCGTCCTCTCTACCTCCCATGCCCTGGCCCTGGGGCTTGCTGGCTTCCTGACTCCTCACCCCACTTCTCCAAGCTCCACCTTTGCACCCACCTGATGTGCTCCAGCCCTGCACCTGGTCTGTTCAAAACTCATCAGCAAGTCAAAATGTCCCAATGCCCGAATACATGTCTATTTGCAATTACATGCACATGCTGCAAAACCCTATTAGGGACTATGTCCAGTTTTGAGATAAACATGACCAGGAGTTCTAACATTTCAGCCCTCAGGGGCTCATGGCCTCCTCTTGGCTTGCACCCTGCAATGCACATACCACACTCTAAACCTGAGGCCAGCAAGCGGCCCTGCCTGCATCTGCTCTTCACACCACTCTCAAGTATGGGAGGGATCCATTGCCAGAACGATTTTGAAAACCTTTTAGGCCTTTCCAGAGCATCTTCCCTAAAGCTCATCCCCCCAGAGCCCTGCTCTGTCCCAGAACACACAGCGCGCTCGCCTTGGTCTGTCCCAGAGCGCTGACAAGCTCATCTTGGTCTCTTCCAGAGGCACTGCTAGGGCCCCCAGCCTGGGTTACGCATTTGCATTTGAGCAGCAGCTTCCTGGAAACAATTCCTTAGAGTGAAAAGCAGGCCCTGGGTCTGGACAAAGAGAATGTATTTTGGGTGATGGTATCTTCTACTTCATCTCCAATCACCCAAACCCCAGGGGGTGCCTGCTGATGGTGTGTGGAGTGGACGTGGGGACTGACTCTGGGAAGGTTCTTGGAAAGGGTTCAACTGACACCCACCAGTGACACGACAGCCCCTGTGGAGACCCTGACTCACACCTCCTCCGTCATCAGTCCCTCCACCCTCACACCTCAGCCCCAGCCCACTCCCTCTCTAGCAGCTCCCATGGGATGGGCCCTTGTTTCAGACAGTCTCTGTGGGCTCCCAGCCCTGCCTTCCCCTCCACACCCTGTCCCCAGCCCCTGGTGCCCAAGCAGGACACCTGAAGCCACCGCCCCTGTCCTGTCCCCCTCTTGGTCCCAAAACCAGGCTGGAGAAGCCAGCGCCAGTAAGAGAGCCAGCCTCGAACTGCCCAGGCAGAGCTCGTTCACTCCTGCCTGCAACCATGGAGCCAGCAGCCGTCCAGGAGAAGCACAGGCAGAGGCAAAGAGCAGAGGCCCCCCAACCCAGACCCAGCCGAGGTCAGAGCCAGCAGAGGCATCAGGGGCTCGGTCCCAGCCTTCAGAGCCTCTTCTTCCCATGTGCCCAGTCCCTGCCACAGCGGGCCCTGTCCTCCTCGCTGGGGCCACCGATTCTCTCAAGGCTCTTACACCGCCCACTGTAACCGACGCGATGGAGGCCGCCTGCTCTTCCTCTGTTCTCTGATCAGCTAAAAGCCACCCATGAATTCCTGCATTGAGAGGGCAAGCTTCAGCCAGGAGACCTGAGAGTGTGTTTTTAAATCAATTGTAGCTAACTGGTGTCTTGTAACCAGCAGGCGTGTGAGAGATGTCATCCGAGGCTCAGGGACAGGTGCATGCCTTCCCTGGCCGCCAGGCTGAGCCATGACCCCAGCCCACCCCAAGTGAGCTCAGAGAGGTGAAATGCCTGTCCAAGTTCACGGAGCCAGGGCACAGCAGGGGCAAGGCTGGAACCCAGGGGACCCCAAAGCAGCTGCCCTCGAGACTGGACACAGGGCCTGGACTGGAGGTGCTGAGAAGGACCCCCAAAGGGCTTCTCTTTGAGTACCCAGGAGCCAGGTAACAGGGAAAGGCGGTGGCCCAGCAGCCTGGCCCCCTTGGGGAAGGGTTTGCTGGGCTCTCTGGAAGCCCCTGGACCCCTGTGGCACCCCCCTTCATACACACTCACCTCCACAGAACACCTCCGGGTCCCGGGCACCCCGGGCCAGCGCAGGCCCCAGCAGCAGGGCCAGCAGAGCCAGGGGCAGCAGCATGGGCCCCATGCCAGCCGACCGACTGTGCTGCCTCACACTGGCCTCCTCCCAGGCCCCTCCTGGGTCCTTCCGCCAGTGCTGGGCATGCAGCAGAGAAATGGCATACAAAGTCCCTGGGCCGCACTGCCCTAGATACCTGCCCCACCCTGCAGGTGCTGCACCTGGGCCCCTTCCCAGTGAGCCAGCTGCACCTGCACCACACAGCTGGTCCTCTCCTGGTCCCCGCCCACCCCCACCCCCACCCCCACCCCCACCCCAAACCTGCCCTGTCTGCCCTTCCCTCAGTACCCAATCACCCCCACCCCACATCCCCACACCTGTCTAAGGTTCTCACACCTGTCTCAGGTTCCCACACCCTCATCCCCATCCCACCACCCTCGCCTCCCTCTCCGCCCCTACCTTGCCCTGCAGCAGCTCGTGCTGCACCTGGGCCCACTTCAGGTGCTCAGCAGCCTCGGCCCAGTTGGTCAGCACCCTGTGCCTACCCTCACCCCTAGTTCCCCATCCCGGCCCTCCTCCTTCACCCCTTCACATCCCCACCCCATCCCTAGTCCCCACTCCAAGGCCAAGTCCCCACGCTTTGGTCGGTCCCCAGCCCTATCCCATGATCTCCACAACCAGCTGAGGTCTTCACACCCATGTCCCTGTCTCCAACCCACCCCTGTCCTGTCCCCACCCCCTGCAGCCCCCATCTGCCAGGGTCATTTTACCATCCTCTGTGGACCACAGGTATGAGCCCTGGAGCTCAGGCCCTGCCACTCAAAGCCCTGAGGGCAAACCCTCTCCCAGCAGGTAAAGGTGTGAGGTCCCTGGGCCCCTCTGGGTGGGGGGACATCCTCCAGGGTTCTGAGAAGCTCCTCCTGTCGGGGACCCCGCCTTTATCTTCCTGGGGACCTTCCCACCCCCATGCCACTCTCTTTCTCCTTTGTACCCTCCCATGGCCCCCCTTTCCCCACTTTATCCCCGCACACCCCATAAGCCTCTGAGTGGGAGGAGGGGATGCGTGTGCACTCTGACAGGACCTTGCCTTGAAAGCAGCGGCCCCTTCGCAGAGGAGCAGGGCATAAAAAGCAGGGCGCCCCCCAGCCACCTCCCCTGGCGGAGCCTCCACGGGGGTTGACTCAGAGCCTGCACTGGTGACCTCCCTAGAATACCCTGCTGTGGATCCAGAGGGCCCTGTGGAGCACAGGTGGTGGAGAGGGAAGGCTAAGTGTTTAGTGCAGGGAGGAGAATGCTATTCTGAGTGATTGTCTCCACATTCATCTCATCTGCATTTTCCATGGTGCTCTGTTTGCTTCTGAGCACTTGGTCCCTAAAATAATGCTGGCCCCATTGAAGATGACAACAGGGAGTGACATTTAGAAGAAAATGGAGGTGAGGAAGAACAGGGGTGTGGGGAGAAAGGAAGGAAGGAGGAAAGATAGAAGGGAGGAAAGAAGGAGAAAGAGAGGAAGGAGGGAGGGAGGAAGGAAGAAGGGAGGAAGGGAGAAAGGAGGGAGGGAGGAAAGAAGGAGGCAGGAAGGGAGGAAGAAGGGAGGAAGGAAGGAGGGGGAAGGGAGGAGGGAGGGAGGAAGGAGGGAGGGAGGAAGCAAGGAGGGGGGAAGGGAGGAAGGAGGGAGGGGGAAAGGGAGGAAGGAGGAAGGAGTGGGGGAAGGGAGGAAGGAGGGAGGAAGGAAGGATGGAAGAAGGAAGGAGAGAGGAAGGGAGGGAAGGCAAGGGAGGGAAGATGCCCCAGGATCTCCTGGTAACCACTGTTCCATACGGACTCTGCATCCCTCTGAGGACCCTGGCACCTTTTAGTGCAGAACAGCATCTGGAAACCAAGCCCGGGGTGCTCACTGCATTCATTGCTGCAGGGGTGTCATGGCTCCCAGGTTCTCAGGGAACAGAAGGAGGAAATACCTGTATATATAGACAGACATGCTCACCCCAACACACATGTGTATGTCTCGCTGACTGTTGTTGGGTCTATGTGTACATTTTACTGAACCTGTCAGTTGACACTGAGACCCCAGCCCCAGTCTGGCCACCTCCGGTTCTTTCTCATTTTCTCGCTTTCCAACATTAGTAGGCCCTTCTCCGACAGCAAGAAACCGGGCTCCTGTCTTCCTGGAAAGGGGTATTTGCTCCATTCTCTGCATATCTCCCCAGCCGCCGCCACTTCCTCATGTCACTTGCTCCTCTCCCTAAGCTATGTCATTTACCAGGCCCCAAAGAATGGGCTCCATAAATAACAGCCTTGTGGGATCTTTATGGACAGTTTGCCGCATGCCAGGATCTGTGCTTTATGCAGGGATTCATCTTTAATTCACTCAATATCCCCAACCTGTAGATAGGAAACCGAGCCTAAGGAAGATGTAGTCATTTGCTCAAGTACACTTGCTCGTATGGTTAGTGACATCATTTTATTTTTAGCCAGGGCAGCAGTGTGCTCAGTTCCTGGTCACCTTGCTCCTAGGTACGTCTAGGAGACGAAGCTCTGGCCTGTGAGATGTAAGTAGAGGCTGTTGGTGGGGCCTCTGAAAAGTTTGTTGAAAGTGGGAAGACTGGCCGGGCGTGGTGGTTCATGCCTGTAATCCCAACACTTTGGGAGGCTGAGGCAGGCAGATCACCTGAGGTCAGGAGTTCAAGCCTGGCTAACATGGTGAAACCCTGTCTCTAATAAAAATATAAAAATTAGCCGGTGTGGTGGCAGGCGCCTGTAATCCCAGCTACTCAGGAGGCTGAGGCAGGAGAAGCACTTGAACCCAGGAGGTGGAGGTTGCAGTGAGCCAAGATTGAGCCATTGCACTCCGACCTGGGCAACAAGAGTGAAACTCCATCTCAAAAAAAAAAAGAAAACTGAGTAAGGATGTGAGCAAAAAGAATAGCAAAATTAAGAATTTGATAACACAAGGAGTTGGTAGTGGTCTGATGAAACATCAGTCTCATATCACTTGTGGGAGTGTAAGTGGGTACCGCCTCCAGTGAGGGTTACCTGGTAGTAGTCAAATAATCATTTAAATTCTAAGCAGGCATCCTGGGTGACCCAGTGATTCCTCCTGCAGGAATTCACTCCACACATACACTCGCACAGGTGCACAGTGGTTTGTGTCTGAAGTTACTCATTGCAGCATTGTTTGAAACAGCCAGAGATTTAAAAAAAAAAAAAAATCTGCTTTCAGTAGGAAACGTGTTTAAAGTATGGTGCAATGAACTACCGTGTCAGGGAAAAGAAAGGGAAATTTCTTTATGGAATGCTATGGTATAATCTCCAAAACGTATTTTTAAGTTTAAAAAAAAAAAAAAAAGATTCCAAACAGTGTGTATATAGCAGGTCCTTGACTTGTGATGGTTTGACTTGTAATTTTTTGACTTTATAAGGATGTGAAAGTGACATGCAGTCTATAGAAACCATACTTCAAATTTTGAGATTTGATCTTTCCCAGGCTAGGATATGCATCACGAACTCTCTCAAACCTGGGCAGGGGCAGCCACAGCCCCCAGTCAGCCCTGAGACCATGAGGGTGAGCAACCTGCCCTCTGCAGTGGGCTGTGCTGCCCAGTGATGCTGCCAGCTGTGGGCTGATGCGAGTGTTCTGAGCATGGTTAAGGTAGGCGAGGCTACGCTGCGATGTTCCCTTGGTTGGGTGTATTAAATGCATTTTGACTTAAAATACTTCCGACGTATGATGGGTTTACTGGGATGTGATGTCATCCTAAGATGAGGAGCGTCTGTAATGTAATATGCTACTCTTTGAGTAAAATAAAATATTTCTGGAAGGATACCAAGATCAGTCTCCTCTGGGTAGAAAACCTAGTGGCTGAGGGCCCTTGGATAATACAAAATCTGGCCTTTGTCCCTGGTTCCTGGGTGGGAGACTCTAAGTCTTGGGAACTTCCCAAGTGGTTAAACTGTCTTCATTGTTCACATGACTCATGGTGGGCCCTGGTAGCTTGTACTGATGAGGTGAGCCAGCGTGGCCCCTGGATACCTGCAGGATGGGAGGTGGCCACTAGCAAACCCAATCATGTGATTAGAGGACTAAGACTTTGGGCGCAGGGCTGTCAGCCCAACCTGCTGACCTCTGGGAGGCGGTGGAGGAGCTGGAGACTGAGTTTTCCCCAGCTTGGCCGATCACTCAACCAATCGTGTTTATGGAATGAGATGCCAATAAAAGCTCTGACGGTGGGGCTCCGTGGAAGGCCCCAATGTGCCTGGAAGATGACGTGTGCTGATCCATAGGGCAGGACATGGAAGCTCTGCATTCGGGACCCAACCAGCCCTTGCCCCACGTGTCTCTTCATTTGGCTGGTCTGATGTGTGTTCTTTATTATGAAAATGGGATTGTGGCTGGGCGCGGTGGTTCAAGCCTGTAATCCCAGCACTTTGGGAGGCCGAGACGGGCAGATCACGAGGTCAGGAGATCGAGACCATCCTGGTTAACATGGTGAAACCCCGTGTCTAATAAAAAATACAAAAAACTAGCCGGGCGAGGTGGCAAGCGCCTGTATTCCCAGCTACTCGGGAGGCTGAGGCAGGAGAATGGCGTAAACCCAGGAGGTGGAGCTTGCAGTGAGCGGAGATCTGGCCACTACACTCCAGCCTGGGTGACAGAGCGAGACTCCGTCTCCAAAAAAAAAGAAAGAAAATGGGACTGTGGCCAGGCACAGTGGCGTATGCCTGTAATCCCAGCACTTTGGGAGGCCAAGGCGGGTGGATCACCTGAGGTCAGGAATTCAAGACCAACCTGGCCAACATAGTGAAACCCCGTCTCTGCAAAAATACAAAAATTAGTTGGATATGATGGCTGGTGTCATCATGCTGGGATTCCAGCTCCTCAGGAGGCTGAGGTGGGAGAATTGCTTGAACCCAGCAGGCAAAGGTTGTAGCAAGCCGAGATCGTGCCACTGCACTCTAGCCTGGGCGACAAAGCACCCAGTCAGATTCAGTCTAAAAAAAAAATAAGGATTGTAAGTGCAACACTTTCGTAGGCTCTGGGAGTGTTCCAGTAAATTATAAAACCTGAGGTCATCAGGGGAGCCCCCGGATTTGTAGCAAGTTGGTCAGAGGTGCAGGTGGCCTGGGGACCCCACTTGGGGGTGGCATCTGAAGCAGGGGCCATCTTGTTGGGACCCTACCCTTAACCCATTTATGCCAGAGGTCACGAGGTTTTTGTGTGTGTGTGTGAAAAATCAGACCTTGACAATGACTTTGAGCAGTAGGCTATAAGTAAGTCCCACAAGCTTAGCGTTCCAATAATGGAACACTAGGCATAAATAGGTTAAACCTGTGGGGTCTGATGCTCATTGGGTGGCAGTTCCAAAGTGGAAACAAAAAAAGGGAAATGAATTTTTGCTATAGACATTTTGTACCTTTTTTGAATATATTTCCTATTTACAAACAAATGAAAAGAAAGGTATTTTTAATTGTAGGAAAAACAAACAGTTTTATACGAAAGCCATGGTGCAAACATGAAGCCGACTAAAACATGGCCTAATTTTGAGCTACTGACAGAGCTTAGAAAAAGACTTTCTTCCCGCGGACAGGGAGCCCTCTCCTTCCAGAGGGGAGTCTAAAGCTTTCCGCCTGCTTCATGTGTTTCGTTCTCCGTTCGATTTTACCAACCAGCCCTGAGCAAACAGACCTCCGACCCTGGAAGTCAGGAACACTTGGAGTTTCTCCGGGCAAGGCACAGGTGGCCGGTGCCAAGCTGCCCAGGTGAGGAGAGTCTGGAGGACTCACGCCTTAGGTGTGTTTGATTTCACCACCGCAGGAAAAGCCTCCTCACGTGCACTGCACGGGCTTGCAGAAAACGGCCTCAGCCCGGAGAAAGGCGTTCGGAAAAGTGCGCTCCGCTCTGTCCCAGACACTCCCTCCCCCTGGCATCCTTGCAGCTCTCTGGTTGGGGTTTTTGGGGTTTTGTTTTCTTTCTCTTTGCATCCTCATTTCTCCTCTGGGCTTTTCTGTTGCACAAAACAGAAAAAAAAACACTTTGACAGATTGTTTTATTCTGTGGCCACAGGAAATCAGAGGGGACTAAATGTGGAAGGAGCTGAGCGACTCCAGCCCTCTCATTCGGTGTACAGAGCAGCTTAGCAAGAAGGCGTGAACTGCTGGGCTGGGCTTGCATTCTACAAAACTCTGCAATTCACCAGGGTCAGCCTGGGCAGGCACTCCAAGTCCATGGCCTGCGTCAAGTGAGTCGCACAGCTGACGCTACCTGGAGGCACTGGTGTCACCGACTCTTCCCCATCTGCTGGCCCAATCTTTTAGGCTTTCGCTGTCCCCTGGTTGTCTGTGGTCCTCCCCAGAGACAGGCTCAGTCCTGCCCAGCACTGTGGAGCACCTACCCTGGTGGCCGTTCCAAGCTTCAGCCCCCTGGGCAGATCCAGGCTGAGACACCACAGGAAGGCCAGGGGAACCCCTATACTGCCCAGACAGACCCCATCCCAGCATCCACTGACGCCACTGAACAGCCCCTTAGGGACTCTGGCCGCTGCTTCCTCTGCTTGGGGCAGCATGATGAGGCTCTGCAGGGCTGAGGAGGGGCAGGGTCCTCAGAATGACAGGTGCGTCCAAGCCACACCATGTGGCACTGTGAGTGGCCTGTCCCCCTTCTTAGCCAACCCTTTACCTGAGCATCAGTGCAGCATCATTTGGGCCGGGATGAACGTAGAGTTTAAATAGCCATGGTCCCTTCTGTCTGCCGATAGTGACTCCAGGGCCTGGTGGGGCCGGCAGGGCACCCAGCTCTGAGGAAAATGCTGGACTGTCCCCTTCACATCCCTCCTCTCAAGCCCACCTGCCAGCAAGATAAGCATGAGCCCCAGTTCCCGACGAGGCTGGTCCAACGCCTCTGACCTACTCCCTGCAATAAGGATGGAGGGAGAAGCAGCACCTGGCCCCAGCCGCCTGGCCATGCAGGCCTGCCAGCTCCTGATAGAGACCAACTGGGTCCGTGACTTAGCCCTTCTGAGACTCAGTTTCCCCGATCTGTAAAACAGGATGTGAAGGTGAACTTTAGGTGATGACTTGACTGGGGAAGGCAGGCCTGGGTAGCTGGTGAGGCCTCAGGTCTGGGTGTGTCTGGAGGGTGTTTCCAGGAGAGACTGGCGTTGGAATCAGTGACTGAGGAAGGACGCTCAGTCCCCAGCCTGGGCCGGTGCCACCCAGCCGCTGCGGGCCCATAGCACACAAGGCCGAGCACAAGCGTATTGCTCCCGCTCCCTCCTGGGCTGGGGCCCCTTCTCCTGCCTCCGGACATCACACTCCAGGCTCTCTGGCTCTTGGGCTCTGGGACCCCCACCCCGAGCTTGCCTGGGGTTGGCGGGGCCTCTGCTGAATGGCAAAAGTGGGCGGAGGAAAGAGCGGTGGCCACTGAAAGGCGGTTTGAAGAGGAGAGAGACTGAGGAGGCCAGGGCAGAACAGGGCCAGGAAGTAAGGTGGCAGCCAAGGGGCGCCCATCAGTCCCGTGACAAGGCCTGGTTTGGGGGCTCCGTGGAGAGCCCCCAGCCACTGCCACTCTCAACTACACTTGTGGAGCTGGGTGGCGCACGATGACTTTGCCAGGCTCCACGACGTGGAGCTGCAACCTCTGCAGCAGAGCAGGTGGTGGAGGGCGAAGGGACCCTGTGCTCTCTGCATTTTCCCTTTCCCAAGTTCCAAGCAGAGAGCCAGGCCCAGTGCGCCTTCCTCCCAGGGATGCTTAGGATGCAGCCCAAGGGGACACCTGTGTCCCAGGCATGTTTAGGAGCAGCCTGGGAGAACAGAATCAGGTTATGTGTCGGGCTGGGAACTCTGGGGAAGCCCCGATCCTCTGTGGCACAGAGAGGAAGAGACTGTAAGGCTGATTCCCAGGATGGTGGGGGGCCTGCAGTCTGCACTCCCATCCCAGCAAAGCCTCAGACACCCAAACTCCCATGGAGATGACTCCTCCAGGCGGACCTGGGGCTCTTGCACCTGCTTGGTAAAAGCCACTGGGACCAGCTGCCTTTCAGGGTCGAGAACAGGAACTCATGCATGGAGAAAGTTTCATAAACATCTCAAACAAGGGCACTGTTCATGTACTCAAGTTCCTGAATATAAAACTATAGTCTCTACCCCTTCCAAAGAGGCCCAGGCACATTGCGATGACATTTACAGTCATCATCATGGTTATTCTATGCATGTGGTTTCAGAGGGGAGGAATATCTGGCATTAGAAGACCAAGACTCAAGACTCAGCTCCACCCGTGTGTAGGCTGTGCGGCCAAGGATAAGTCACCAAGTCTCCACAGTCCTCCATTTGCTCACCTGTAAGTGGACTAACAACGCTTTCCATCTGCAGGGTGGTGCAAGGGGTACTTAGGATCCTGTACCAGAACTACTGCATAACACAGAGATCAACACACAAACACAAGCCAGGGTCCTCTATCCACCAGACGAGAGCCCAGGACCACACCCGCCATCAGCAGTCATTTTCCTGGGGTGGTATTTGCTCACATTCTGCTGTGCATGCAGTCACAGGGAACAGGCTAAATGAAGGCCTCTTTCATTCAGCCTGAGTTGTCCACCCAAGGAAAGACTCCAGCAAGCTTGTCTGGAGGCATATTAGAGCCCATGACCCCAAATAATTGACCTGAATATTGTGCAAGATGAAAATTCCTGGGCGTCATTCTGGCCAGATGTCCAGGAGCTGGTGAGGATAAAACTGCTAACTTGGGGAGAGAGATGGGTCGCTCCTGGGGAACCGCAGAACTGCTTTCTGCTAACTGCACTACCGGGCACCTGCCTATTGTTCTGGGAGGGGGCGCAGGAAGGAAAGTCTGCTTTTCTGTACTGGGGGAAAGTCTGCTTTTCTGTACTGGGTAAGTAACTTTCAAGGTAAGGATAACCTGACTGCACTCACTGAGCCTTTAGAACAATGACCACTGTCTGGTGCATCCCAGGATGTGGCTGTTTATCCCGAGGCTTGTTCCATTTCCAACAGATATTGATCACATCCCTTCTCCATGCTGGGCGCTGGGGATGCGGGGATGAAAAAGCACAGCTCACTCTCCTCCAACCACCCGCCAACCCAAGCGTGTGTTCCAGTGTGCTGGCACCTGCAGAGCCCGACATTCTGATGCAACCTGTGGGTGGGAGGAGGCAACACAGAGGGAGGGTCTGAAATTCCAAAGCAAAGAATCTGATGCCTCAGCTTCCCAGGGCAGGAGTCACAACTGCCCAGAAGCAACAGACAGCAAGGGCGGCAGTGGGTACTGGACACGCTAGCGGCACCGGGCCAGAGTCCACAACCACCTGCAGCCTCAGAGCTGGCCCCTGAAATCCACCAAGACAGGGCGGCCAGAGCCTCAGATTCTCAGGCCAAACCAGTCTCAATGCTGGGCAGCCTTTTCCACGTGATGTTGCTAGATCCCATCTTAAATGGATACCGTAAATTTGTATTAACGTGGCATCTCACATTTAAGGAGTTTTTGAGGAAAGGCAGTGTTGAAAGTTTACCCTCCGGGCAAAAAAGAATGAATAAGAAGAGAAAAAGCCAATAACCTCACCCCTCTGAGGTTTAAACCACCGGCTCATTTCCCGGGATATATATTTCTCTTTCATTGAATTGTTTTGTCTCTTTTACTTAGATTGAAAACCTCGTGGGCAGGATCACGTGGCCCTTTTACCCCCGAGCATAACCAACAATAATCACTCGCTTTAAATAAATGAGTGTAAGAGTGAAGGCCTGTGTGTCTAGTAGCTACGCCAACATCTGTGCAAGTGCAGAGAAACGCCGCGGCCTCCCTTCTGTTCCGTGTTGCCTTCCTTGTGCGGACAAGAAGTGAGCCCCTTTTCCTGAGGTGGTCCTCAGGCAAATTGGGTGCCTGGGCTGGCCAAGAAGAGTGCAGGGAGGTCTCACCATGCCCCATTTGCACAGGTGACGGCCAGGCTTGAAGGGGGCCCATGGAATAGCAAAGCCCTGGAGAATGAATTCAACTGAGAAGGCGAAGGAGCAATCTTCCCCTTTTGGCATAAGGAGGGACAGACCAGGAAACGGGCACTTGCAGAGGACAGGTGTAGAAAAGGCTGCACTTCAGGGAAGGTGACTATGAGGGTCTGAATGTTTGTATCCCCCCAAAATCCACATGGTGAAACTTAAGCCCAAATGTGATGGTATTAAGAAGTGGGGCCTTTGGGAGGTGATTACTCATGAGGGCAAAGCACTGGTGGAATTAGTGCCCTTATGAAAGAGGCCCAAGAGAACGTATTCACCCCTCCCACCATGGGAGAGCACATCGAAGACGTTATTTATGAGAAACCAACCCTCACCAGATGCTGAAGCTTCATGGCTCTTGATCTTGGACTTCCCAGTCTCTAGAATAGTGAGCATTAAATATCTATTGTTTTTAAGTTACCCAATCTAAGGTATGTTGTTATAGCAGCCTGAAGAGACTAAGAAAGAAATTGGTACCAGGAGTGGGGATATTGCTATAACAAATACCTAAAAATGTGAAAGCTGCTTTGCAGCTAGGTAACGGGTAGAGGCTGGAAGAGTTTGGAGGTGCCTGCTAGAAAAAGCCTACATTGCTGTGAACAGAACATTAAGGACAATTCAGGTATGAGCTCAGAAGAAGAGGAGGAGGGCCTCTGAGAAAACCTCAATGTTCCTCAAGATTGATAAGAGGTCAGAATGAGAATGTTGGTAGGAATACGGTTAGTAAAGGCCATTTTGGTGCAGTTTCAGAAGGAAGTGAGGAACGTGTTATTGGAAACTGGAGGAAAGGCCATCTTTGCTATAAAGTGGCAAAGAATTTGGCTGAATTGTGTTCATTCCTAGTGCTTTGTGGAAGGATGGATTTGTGAACAATGAAATAAGGTATTCAGCAGAAGAAATAACTAAGCAAAGTGTTGGAGGTGCAGCCTGGCTTCTCTTACTTGCTTATAGTAAAATGAAAGAAGAGAGAAATGAATTAAAGATGAAGTTTATAATCAAAAGGGAAGAGAACCTAAAGATTTGGAAAATTAGCCTGGCCATGTACAGAGCAAAAAAGCATGTTTAGGAGAAAAAATCAAGGGTGTAGCCAAACAACCACTGATAAGGAGATTGGTATGGAGAAAAGGAAGCTGGATGCTGCTCATCAAGACAGTGGAAGAGTGACCCCAAGAACTTCTGAGCTCCTCAGGGCTGCTTTGCCTGTCACAGGCCCAGAGTGCTAGGGCCTTGGGGATAGAATGATTTCAAGGCTCTGCTGCCCACACTCCAATGCAGTGCTCCTTGGCCACCCCAGGTGTGGCTCAAGCAGGCCCAGGGGTGGCTCAGCCCACCCCTCTGGAAGTCACAAGCAGTAAACTCTGGCAGCATCTATGCAGTGCCCTCTCCATAGGAGCTGTGGGGACATGGCTCCCTCCATCCAGATTTCACAGGATGACCTGGAGAGCCCCAGCACCCAGGGAGAGAACTGACACAGAGGTGGGGCCACCTCAGAGAGTTCCCACCAGGGCAATGTCCAGTGGGGTTCTGAGGGCAGGAGTGCCCACGAGACTCCAGTACAGTAGAGCCAGCAGCCCCAGCCTGGGAGGGCAGCAGGCATGGAGCTGCAACCCGGGAGAGCTTCGGGAGTGACCATATACCACACCCTCCGCGACCCCTCCATTCAACCACTGAATCTTTCAATACCTCCCAACTCACCTCCTCTTCACCCCCCATCTTCCTCCCTCCTCTGAACAACTGCAGACCCATCTTCCAGGCTCCTCTCCCCACTCCAGACTCTCCAGAACTTTCTCCACAGTGATGCTGCTAAAAACCAACCCAAATGTGACCCAAAGATCCAAAGGCTAAGTTCCACCAAGGGTTCCCACATTGCCTTGAGGTTAAAGGAGATTCATATGGAAAGAAGGAAGCCGAATGCTACTTACCAGGACAGTGGAAGAGGGACCCCAAGGGTTATCCTATGCATTGGCAAAAAAGCCCTGCACGAGGGGCCCCTGGCTGCAGCACAGCAGCACCATCCTCTGGGCACCTTGCTCAGAGCTCCATACATGCACTGCACCTCTGCGCACAGGCTGCCCTCAGTCTGAAAGGCTGAGCCACCCTTCCCAGCAGTTCCTAGTCCTTCAAGACTCAGTCAAGATTAGCTCCTCCAGGAAGACTTCCCAGAGCGCTGTCCTGCCCCTCTGTGTGAGTCTGAGCCCTGCTCCAGCACCTCCAGCCTCTATCGGAACCCCGCACCCACCAACCCTCCATAGAGGGGCTCCCTGGGCTGGGTTGGGCACCACTCTCCGTGGACCTTGGCACTGAACATAACTTCCAGTCTGGCACACAGTGGACAGCCAGTAAAAAGTGTGTCTGACACATCAATAACGGACTGATGTGAAGCAAGTCACAATGACCCCAGGACTCCACTTTTCCACCAAGTGAGGGGATATTATGCAGTGACCTACAAGTCCACTTCCAACCCTAGTATTGCACCAATTGTCCTTGAACTAAAGCCACTGAAAACAAAGCCTGGTATAAGAGGGTCTTTCTTAGATGGAACATAGCTGCTCTCATGATCTATCATGCCACGTGACACGCCATATTCTGCAGGCTGCAATGCTGCAGCATTTGTGACCTTGGGAACCACAATTCTGACACAACAGATTAGACACTAAGCATGTCTAGCTATCATTAAACTTCCCCAGCAGCAGGGCGATGATCGGATCAGACCTCAATTCTGCTCTCAGTTGTAATAGGAGTTTAGAGCCATATGTGCCTCGTTGCCTGAGGCACAGTAAGGCTGTGTTTAACAGGGCTCACGCTAGGGAAATAATGTTCCAACGGATCATAAACAATATTGCATTTGCATCGTGAATGTTTTTCCCTGTTTCCTCTCATCATAAGAAAAGCTGTATGCATTTGGTTCATCCTTCCCCAAAACACATCCAGCCTGTTTTTCCAGAAGCACACGGTGAGAAAAACCTCCTCCTGTCTGATGGACCCTGTTAATCCGAGCACATCCGAGCTGTACCTGGGGCTCCGGTCAAAAGCACATGCCTCAGAAATGACTGCAAGCACCCAGACCAGGGCGGGAACGAGGAACTTCAGATCAGCCAGACTCCTCCTGCAACATGGCCCGTCAACCCTCCACTCCAGGGGGCTCACCTTTTCTCTCGGCCGATTCTTCGACGTTTCAGGCTACACACAGGGGAGAGAGTGTGTGTGTGTGTGTATGTGTATATGTGTGTGTTTATGTGTGTGTTTATGTATGTTTGTGTGTGTTTATGTGTATATGTGTGTTTATGTGTGTACGTGTTTATGCATGTATGTTTATGTGTGTTTGTGTGTGTTTGTGTGTATGTGTGTTTACATGTGTGTGTTTATGTGTGTGTTTATGCATGTGTGTTTATGTGTGTGTTTATGTATGTGTGTTTGTATGTGTGTGTTCATACTGCAGTGCTTTTGGGGGATATCAGGTTTCCTTTCAATGTTTCCCAAAGCAGCACATGTAAACCTGGCCCCCATCACACCTGCAGGGCTCACTCCCCAGAAGCAACACTTCCAGCTTTGCAAATTGTTTCCTGCTGAGTTCCACATTTCCAAATAGCCATGTACTGCCATCTCTTAGCATTTCAATGTTGCACTCACTGAACTTCCTATTTAGGATGAGGAGTTAGCTTAGTAACTGCCCCCGACGCACACACACAGAGCTGCACACACACACACCCTGAGTTGCACACACATACCCCGAGTTGCACACACACAGAGCTGCACACACACACAGAGCTGCACACACACGAAGCTGCACACACATGCACTGTTGCACACACATATTCTCATGCCCGCTGTGCGTTCCCCGAGCCTGGGCATGTGGTCGTTTTTGTTAAATCTGTGTCTAGCATTGACATTCTTATTGTGAAGCTGCCTCTCACCACCGAGCCCCTGCACTTGATTGTATTTCCTTTCTTGTACAAATTTTGCATATCTTGGAGTTAACTGACTTTTTTCCTCTTTCACTTAATTTTCTACACCCACCTTAAATTCATAGCCAGCTTTTCGGGCAGAGCTCAACCTCCCTCTCAGCGTGGTAAAGCACCCCTTGATTAACTGAACCAGGCCCTTCCCTATCAGCTCCCCCACGTCCTGGATTCCATGCCTCCCTTCTTGTTTACTCCCCTCTTTAAATGGAACAAAATCTCCACGAGCTTCAAAAAGAGGGTGTTTTGAGGCTGTTTTTTGTTTTTGTTTTTGTTTTTGTTTTTGTTTTGAGGCAGGTTTCACTGTGTTGCGCAGGCTGGACTCAAATTCCTGGGCTCAAGCAATCCTCCTGCCCCAGCCTCCCGAGTAGCTGGGACTACAGGCACGCAACACCACACCACAGTGAAGACACTTTTTGAGACCTTATAAAATTATAAATATCTTTATTCCACTCACATACCTGATTGATGATTTACTGGGTATGGGATTCCTGGTGGGAAGTCATGTTCCTCCTAAATTCCAAATGCTTATCATGGAATGTGACCTTCTAGCTTGTGCTTGAAAAGGTGTGGAGGCATGATAATGTCCCCCAATGCCTCCACCCCCACACCTGCTCCTCCACCCACCACCTGCGCCTTCATCCTCCCACACATGCCTCCTTCTGCCCCCACACTTCCATCTGCACCTCGCATTTCCAGCTATCAGGAGCATGGAATAGCTCAGAGTCCCAGCTGCACCGCTCTGAAATCTGTGGCCACATCTGTGCAGCCAGGGAGGCACATGACAGGGTTCCAAGGCAGCGCTGTTCTTGGAGGACCCTCGTCTCCTCTGATGGCCGTGAAGGCATGAGGATCCTCATGACCTTGGGCTGCTGCAGGCCACGGCTCTCCCCCATCCTTCCTCCCATCTCCATCACTGGGGTGTCCTCCTCTGAGGCCCAAGAACTTTTCCCGCCCCCTCCAATTTCTGTCCTGCAGCCGTGTTGCCCTGTGGGATCCGTGCACGTGCAGTTCTGTCTTCTCATCTGCTTCTCACAGGAACCAGGTGAACCCAAAAGTCAAAATGTCATTTTCCTTTGATTATTTGTTTGATGTGCTTTTTCTCTGGCAGCTTTTAGAAGCTTCACTTCATTACTGGTGTCCTGAAACGTTGTGACAATATGCTTTCGTGTGAGTTTTTCCTCCCTTATGGGTCTGGGCATTCAAGGGGCCTGTGTTTATTTCCCGTGGCTGCTGAAATGCAGCACCGTGGGCTGGGGCTCATAAACATCCGAAATGCATTGCCTCCCAACTCTGGGGCTGGGAGTCCCAGAACAAGGTGCCAGCGAGGTTGGCTCCTCTTGGAGGTCCCTGGGGAGGATCTGTCCGGGCCTCCTCCTGCCTCGGGTGGCTGTCCAGCCGTGGCACTCCCTGGTTTGTGGCTGCTTCACTCCTATCTTCACATGGTGCTATCCCTCTGCAACCATCTCTGTCCAAATGTCCCCTTACAAGGATACCAGTCATATTAGACTGGGGGCCCACCCTGCTCCAGCAGGACTTCATCTAAACCTAACTAATCACATCTACAAAACCCTGTTTCCTAATAAGGTCACCCTGGGGTTAGCATTTCAGTGTATGAATGTGGAGCAGGGGACACAATTCAACACATGCCAGGGTCCCTTCGATTTGGAAACTCAGGTCCTTCCACCCACCGTGGGCTCCAGCCTCACTTTTGGGAGTTCCCACTTGTTGGATGTGGGGCTGCCACAGTGAGCTTCTGATGTGCTCGTCTTTTTCATGTATTTTTAAATGCTTTGTCCTTTTTTTCCTGGGAAACATCTTTTTGTCGTTGTTTTTAGAGGTGAGGGTCTCAAACTCCTAGACTTGAGCAATCCTCCCACCTTGGCCCCCCGAGTAGCTGGGATTTCGGGGCACTCACCACCATGCTAGCTGGGAAATGTCTTTAGCATGTGTGGAGCTATTGAAATGTGAACACTCTGCCGTCCTGTGCTGTCACTGGCAGGGCATCCTGAGCTTGTTTCGGACCCAGCCCCACTCTCACCTCCACAGGGGATAGGTTTCAGCCATCCCGACTCCTTGTTGGTTTCCTTTTTATGACCCCTGCTGGGGTTGTTTGCTTTATTTTGTTTTATCTGTATATGTTTTATGTGTTCCTGTCTATAAGTGTTCACATCTGTTTCTATGTGTTCATATCCGTTCCTGTCTGTCTGCTTTGTATGTTCCTGTCTGCATGTGTTCGTATGCGTTCCTCTGTGTGTGTTCATATCTATCCATTCCTGTCTATATGTGTTCACATCTGTTTCTGTGTGCTCATATCCGTTCCTGTGTGTTTTATGTGTTCCTGTCTGTTTTATATGTTCCTGTTTTATGTGTTCACATGTCTGTTTTGTGTTCCTGTGTTTTGTGTGTTCCTGTTTTGTGTCCACATGTGTGTCTGTTTTACGTTTGTCTTATGTGTTCACATGTGTGTCTCTTTTGTGTTCCTGTGTTTTATGTGTTCACATGTGTGTCTGTTTTGTTTTGTGTGTTCCTGTCGGTTGTGTTCACACATGTCTGTTTTGTGTTCCTGTTTTGTGTGTTCCTGTGTTTTGTCTTCACATGTGTTTTATGTGTTCACATGCGTGTCTGTGTGTGTTTTATGTGTTCCTGTCTGTTTTATGTGTTCGTGTGTCTGTGTGTGTTTTAGGTGTTCCTGTCTGCATGGTTTTATATGTGTTCCCTCACTTAGGAGGGCAGCTCTTTTGGGTCCATTTGCTGAGCAGGTGGGGCAGAGCCCAGGGGCTATGACATCCAACCGACCACCAGTGCCGCAGGGGCTGTGCTGGACCTCAGAATGGAAGCAGAGCCAAGCTGCAGCGTGCCTCAGCTCACCACGGGACATCAGCCTCATCGGCCCCTGGGGATCCAGCGGCCACTGGGTCAGAAGGCCCCAAAGTAAGGGGGGATCGTGGCGGAAGCAGTTTAGGGGACTGGGGAAGAAAAGAGGGCTGAAAAGCCTGTGTTGGTGCCACAGAGAGGCAGGCAGGTGTGGCTCACTCCCAGTGCCTGAAGATGGGGACAGGGATGCAGGGGACATGGGAGTGGGAGGGCTGTGGGAAAGTCGCCACTCCACCTGGAACCGGCCCTCATGATGCAGAGACACGGTGTGTGCTGTGAGCACAGGCATGTGACGTGTCACTCGTGTTTCTGAGAGGTCAGAGTGTCTGTGATAAAGTCAGGTGTCCAGAGGCACAAGCACAGCCAGGCAGTGCTTCCCGCGGGACGATGAGCTCACAGACCGCATCCTTCTAACTCCCACTGTGCTTACAATCTTCACACAGGCGCTTAATTAGTCCTCAGTGGCTTCAAGTTCAGTAACTGGGTCTGTTTCCTTACAGTGTTTACCTCCACGCAGAGGGGTGTACTCCCCTTGGTTGCAGAGCCCCGTACTGCCTGGCACCAGCCTCCATGGGGGCACAGGGTGAGGACCTGCCAGAGCAACCAGTCTCTGGCTCCTCGAAGCCTGGTGGGACACCAGCAGCACCAGCATCGACTGGGCACCAAGAAATGCAGATGCGCAGGCCCCGCTGTAGGAGGTTCTGCACAGACAGGAGCCCGGCCTGGACTTCGCACACAGCTTCCAGTCTGGGAAGTGCTGGCCCTGGGCTGGGAGTCACATGGCACAGGGTGCACCTGCAACCCCCTCCCCTCTCTGGATCTCAGCATCCTTCTGTGGGAGGTAAGAGTCTGTCCAAGCTGTTTTCCCAGACCCTGACGGTCTGCAATTAATTGAAGGAGGCTCCGAACAGAGTAAGTAGAGCCTGCAAACATTTGTGTCTGTGCAGGGGCCCACCCGGGACCTAAGTGGACATAAAGTTGTGATTTCTTGCAACTTAATTTTTTATAGAATTTTAGAACTGGCAGATATCTCAGAGATCATGCACATTGCACCCTTGATTTTTACATATGAAAGAACGGAGGGCCACATCGGTCATGTGGCTTATGGGAGGCCAGAGAAGCTATCGGCAGGGGTGAGAGCCTGGATATCTAAATGGACAACAGCCAGACCAGCTGTGGACACAGAGCCTGGAGATACAAGCTGCAGCCACCAGTCCGGGAGCTGGCCCACTGTCTACAAGTCAGGGGTACAGGAAGTGAGGCCATTGTCCCTGCAGCAACCAACCCAGGAGCCGGCCCACTTTCTACAAGCCAGGCTTGTGAGAAGCGAGAGCACTGTCTCCACAGGACCCAGCCTGGGAGCCGGCCCGCTATCTACAAGCCAGGCTGTGGGAAGTGAGGCCACTGTCTCTACAGCAACCAGCCCTGCTATTTACAGGTTAGCTCCTGGGCTCATTGGAGAGGTACGGGAAGTGAGGCCGCTGTCTCTACAGCAACCAGCCCGGGAGCCGGCCTGCTATCTATAAGCCAGGCTTGTGAGAAGCGAGAGCACTGTCTCCACAGCAACCAGCCCTGCTATTTACAGGCCGGCTCTTGGGCTCTTTGGAGAGGTACGGGAAGTGAGGCCACTGTCTCTAACAGCCACTCAGGAAGCCAAACCATAACCCTTGTAACCATCGGCCCCAAATGGCCCGGGCTTGGTTCATAACTGCCGCTTCCCTAATTGTTGTCCCCACTTGCAACTCAGGACCAACCAGAGAAAGCCAAATGTGCCCCCAGCCAATCTCCTGGTGAGACAGGACATGATCTCTTGACTCCTTTGAGGATGGCAACTGGAGTGCCTGGTTTGGCACCGCCCCGCCCCCGCCGAAGAAGCTGGCCACTCCTTGCAGGAGGGAGCATGCAAGTGAGTGCGTCAGGGAACTGCAGCAAACAAGCACTTGAAGCTGCCCGTGGCTCCTCTCTGGCAGGAGCTGGCTCTGGGAGGGCCCCGCAGCAGCGTCCAAGCATGTTACAACCAGAGCTCTTTTAGCTCTGCGGTCCAGGGACAGCCAAGTACCAACCAGCTCAGTGGAGGGTCAGGGTGGCAGCCCCTGCCCTCTCGACACCCGGGCTCTTGTCCAGTGTCCAGGAAGGATCAGGCCACGCGAGCTGTTTGAAAGGTGATGAATGCGGAAGACTTTACTAAGTGGTGGGTGGCTCTCAGCAGAAAAGAAGGCTGGAAAGGGGGTGGGAAGGTGATCTCTCCCTGAAGCCCGGCCCTCTCTGAAGCCACACTGTCTGAAGTTAGCCACATCTAGCCACAGTCTCTGATGCTCAGCTGCTTGTGTTGCTCTGCCAGCTGAAGTCTTTTATGGGCAGAGCATGGGGCGGGGCAGGCCAAAAAGTTAACGTTCAGGTGGAAAAATGAGTCAGCTGTTTTCACTTAGGGCCACGGTTCCAGGCTTAAGGGTGGGGGTTTGCCGGGAGCCCAGCCCTTCTGTATCACTGGGACATGCTGCTTCTGAGCCACCTCCAGGTTCCCACGACAGCAGCCTTCAGCCAGGGAACCGGCCTGGTGCTCAGGCAGGAGCCTTCTTTTCTCACACTGAGGCCTACCCATCCCCTGCCGACATTGGGGACTCTGCCAAATACAGGTGAGGGAGCGGCCCCCTTGCTGGAGAAGTTCCTGAGTTGTTAGTGGGGACAACAATTAGGGAAGCGGCAGTTATGAACCAAACCCGGACCATTTGGGGCCAATGGTTAGAGGGGTTATGGTCTGGCTTCCTGAGTGGCTGCTAGAGACAGTGGCCTCACCTCCTGTACCTCTCCAATGAGCCCAGTGCTCACTGTCCCTTCCCTCTGCTCACTGTCCCTTGCCTGGTCTTCAGTTGTTCCCACAGCAGTGAAGCGGGGATTAGATGCCAGGCCTCTGGGTCCTTTTGCCAAGCTCTCTCGATAGCCACACTGCCCAGAAGGAAAATATGGGTAGTTTTGACAAGTAAGTCATGGCTGCTGTTAGCTAGTGACTGGGCCTCAGAGGGCGGCTGGGAGGCCCCCGGCAGTTTT
Organism: Macaca mulatta; assembly: GCF_049350105.2. Lineage (NCBI taxonomy): Eukaryota > Metazoa > Chordata > Mammalia > Primates > Cercopithecidae > Macaca > Macaca mulatta. Next base: position 195,050,898 of record NC_133408.1, read on the forward strand.
CGCGACGTTCCTTTGGTGACATGCATTATAAGGCCCAGACAATCAGTTGACCACTAGACTTCTAGAATTGTTTTCTCTAACATGGCACTAGCCGGCTGCATGAACCCACAGTCATCCGCCTCTATTTTGGGGTCACATCTCTTACTTGCTGTCACACAGATTCGAAAATGGGCCCGACTCCTACCACCTCTGCACGGTCTGGGTTTGGCCACCCAGTTTCCTCATGGAGGCTGAGATGCCTCAAGAGCGTTTCTGTACTCCAGTTGCACATCCCCAGACATAAGCACACGTTAAATTCCCTGAGAGGCCGTGCCTAGTTTGAATCTTTTTTCAGTCACTGTGCAGCGTGACAGTCGAAAACACAACTGACTCAGCTAAGTCAGATGGGTGCAGAAACCTTTCGCATCATTTTAATATGAAAACTCCCCCAGGTTTACAATGTGGTCCATTGAAAAACAGGTTTAAAGAAACAATGCAGTTTACAATCCTAAACCCAAATTCCTCCTAAAAACAGATATTTCAGGGAATGAACCTCAGAGGAAGAAAAAAAAAAGTACAAAACATCTACTTTGATTGTGATTTGTGAGAGAAAGTTCCCACGATCCGAGGGACTTGGGGGTTCTCTGTGGCCACCCCGCAAAGCCGAAACGTGGGAAGGAGGGCACAGGATGATTGACTTTGATCCTGACCAATCACCTGCCCCCGTGAATGACCCTTTTCTAGCTCAGTTGTCCGGCTGGGCTCAGGTGCACTCCTGGGAATGTGGAGTGCTTTTCTCCTGCTCATTTGGAATTCCATCCCACCCAGCACACTGGCCTTCCTCTCTGCGAACCCTGGTTTTCCAAACTGATAGCTCCCTTCTCTGCCACACTACAACCCACACTGCAAGAGAAGCTTACCAAGCACACACTTGCACTCAGGTTTGTTATGAATGACAGCACTGGTTCTCAAGTGAGGCCCGGGGAATAGGGGATTGGATTCAATACTGGAGCCTTTGCAAAACCCAGAAGCTTAGGTCTCTGGTCCTTCTCCAGGGGAGGGCAGGCCAGACAATCTCAAGTCAAGAACTCTTCAGAAATACCCAGGAACCGTAGACAGACCCACTGGCTGTTTCTCTACTGTCAAAGCATGGGAACAAATCACGTGGGTGCTCTGGATAAAACATGTCCTTGGCCGGGTGCGGTGGCTCATGCCTGTAATCCCAGCACTTTGGGAGTCCGAGGCAGGTGGATCACTTGAGGTCAGGAGTTCAAGACCAGCCTGGCCAACATGGTGAAACCCCATCTCTACTAAAAATACAAAAATAAATAGCTGGGTATGGTGGCGGGTGCCTGTAATTCCAGCTACTCAGGAGGCTGAGGCAGGAGAATCACTTGAACCCAGGAGGTGGAGGTTGCTGTGAGCTGAGATTGTGCCGTTTCACTCCAGCCTGGGCAACAAGAGCAAAACTCTATCTCAAAAAAAAAAAAAAAGAGTCTCCTTAAAACACACCCAATCCATGACATCGGGTTAAAATTAACATCTGAGACTGCTGAATAGGAAAGCAAATGAAGCAGCACTGGAGAAGAGGAAACAGGGCCTGGTGGCCAGCAGACTTGCCTGAGGGAGGGCGTCATCGTTTGCATCAGCTCCTAGCACCCTTCACCACAGCCAAGCCCCACCCAATACCTTAGAAGTCTCCTTACCCCCCTAAGCCCCGTGAGCTTGCCCCCAGGAGAACTGATGAGGCAGGAAAGTGCAGAGGTGTTTGTAGTACCTCTGTCCCGTGTCCCCACAAAAAGCATCAAATCACAGGATATTTCATAATCTAACTTAGTATTACACCATCCAGCCACTTCTTCCTATGCCCTGCCCTTAAAGGAAAATGTCCCCACAAAGCTGAGCTCCTGAGGCCTCTGGCTGGTGCTGCCACTGCTCTGCCAGCTCTGGGGTGCACCCAGCTCCCCGACTTGTGTGGCCACTCCTGCACCAACCAGTGGCCAGCAGAGTCAGAGCTTCCACTAGGCCAAGGGCAGCTGGTCAGCTTAACGCATCCTTCTGCAGGGCACTCGGACCTGCATCTCACTGGCTGTTGTGTTCTCAGACCTCGCTCACTACCTAGCACAGGGTGGGGATCAAATGGCTCCCCAGACAACACAGCTCCTCGAGGCTCTCTGGTGGTACTGTGTCAACCTGCTGCCTCCACCTCCCAAGAGCCCGGCTCTCCACAGGACTCATGGGAGCCCACCCAAGGCAGAGCCAAGAGCCAGCCCCAAGGACAGACACCGTGGTGACCCCAGGATCACCCCTGCCCTTTCCACACTGAGGCCAGGCTCTCAGACTCGCTATACATGAGAACTACCTGCAAAGCTTAAACATTCCAGCTGCACCCAGACCAGCACCATCCAGACCAGCACCACCCAGACCAGCACCACCCAGACCAGAACCAACCAGACCAGCAGCACCTAGACCAGCACCACCCAGACCAGCACCACCCAGACCAGAACCACCCAGACCAGCACCATCCAGACCAGCAGCACCCAGACCAGCACCACCCAGACCAGCACCATCCAGACCAGAACCAACCAGACCAGCACCATCCAGACCAGCTGCACCCAGACCAGAACCACCCAGACCAGCACCACCCAGACCAGCAGCACCCAGACCAGCACCACCCAGACCAGCACCACCCAGACCAGAACCAACCAGACCAGCAGCACCTAGACCAGCACCACCCAGACCAGCACCACCCAGACCAGAACCACCCAGACCAGCACCATCCAGACCAGCAGCACCCAGACCAGCACCACCCAGACCAGCACCATCCAGACCAGAACCACCCAGACCAGCAGCACCCAGACCAGCTGCACCCAGACCAGCAGCATCCAGACCAGAACCACCCAGACCAGAACCATCCAGACCAGCAGCACCCAGACCAGCACCACCCAGACCAGAACCAACCAGACCAGCTGCACCCAGATCAGCACCATCCAGACCAGAACCACCCAGACCAGCACCACCCAGACCAGCACCACCCAGACCAGCAGCACCCAGACCAGCTGCACCCAGACCAGCACCACCCAGACCAGAACCACCCAGACCAGCACCACCCAGACCAGCACCATCCAGACCAGAACCAACCAGACCAGCAGCACCCAGAGCAGCAGCACCCAGACCAGAATCAACCAGACCAGAACCACCCAGACCAGCAGCACCCAGACCAGCACCACCCAGACCAGCACCATCCAGACCAGAACCACCCAGACCAGCTGCACCCAGACCAGCAGCATCCAGACCAGAACCACCCAGACCAGAACCATCCAGACCAGCAGCACCCAGACCAGCACCACCCAGACCAGAACCAACCAGACCAGCAGCACCCAGACCAGCACCATCCAGACCAGAACCACCCAGACCAGCACCACCCAGACCAGCACCACCCAGACCAGCAGCACCCAGACCAGCTGCACCCAGACCAGCACCACCCAGACCAGAACCACCCAGACCAGCACCACCCAGACCAGCACCATCCAGACCAGAACCAACCAGACCAGCAGCACCCAGAGCAGCAGCACCCAGACCAGAATCAACCAGACCAGAACCACCCAGACCAGCAGCACCCAGACCAGCACCATCCAGACCAGAACCACCCAGACCAGCACCACCCAGACCAGCACCACCCAGACCAGAACCATCCAGACCAGAACCACCCAGACCAGAACCACCCAGACCAGCACCATCCAGACCAGAACCAACCAGACCAGCAGCACCCAGACCAGCAGCGCCCAGACCAGCAGCACCCAGACCAGCAGCACCCAGACCAGCACCACCCAGACCAACACCATCCAGACCAGAACCATCCAGACCAGAACCATCCAGACCAGCACCACCCAGACCAGCACCATCCAGACCAGCAGCACCCAGACCAGCAGCACCCAGACCAGCACCATCCAGACCAGAACCACCCAGACCAGCAGCACCCAGACCAGCACCACCCAGACCAGAACCACCCAGACCAGCAGCACCCAGACCAGAACCACCCAGACCAGCACCATCCAGACCAGAACCACCCAGACCAGCAGCACCCAGACCAGCACCATCCAGACCAGAACCACCCAGACCAGCAGCACCCAGACCAGCACCACCCAGACCAGAACCACCCAGACCAGCACCACCCAGACCAGAACCACCCAGACCAGCACCATCCAAACCAGCACCACCCAGACCAGCACCACCCAGACCAGCACCATCCAGACCAGCAGCACCCAGACCAACAGCACCCAGACCAGCACCATCCAGACCAGCACCACCCAGACCAGCACCATCCAGACCAGCACCATCCAGACCAGAACCACCCAGACCAGAACCACCCAGACCAGCACCATCCAGACCAGCACCACCCAGACCAGCACCACCCAGACCAGCAGCACCCAGACCAGCAGCACCCAGACCAGCACCATCCAGACCAGAACCAACCAGACCAGAACCACCCAGACCAGAACCACCCAGACCAGCACCATCCAGACTAGCAGTGCCCAGACCAGCTCCTGCACCTAGATCAACTGCTGTAGCCAGACCAGCTGCCATAACCAGACCAGCGGCACCCAGACCAGTGGCACCCAGACCAGCGGCAAACAGACCAGCAGTGCCCAGACCAGCTGTGCCCAGATCAGCTGCTGCACCCAGACCAGCTACACCCAGACCAGCAGCACCCAGACCAGCAGCACCCAGACTAACTGCAGTAGCACCCTGGGGGCTGGGCCCCTGCACAGGCATTTTCAAAGCTCCCAGGAGACTCTGCTGTGAGCCAGGTTAAGACCCTCAACCCAAGACATCCTTATCACGCCAGGCTTAGGACTCCTGCTCCTTCTTCAGCTAGTGCCCTCACCTTTGTTGTTCCACAGTCAGGCCACAATGCCCACAACTGTTTAGATTGAAACGGAGACCACCTCCCTTCATATTTCACCATGAATCCCTCCCCCGCCACAAAAGCTGTAATCCAGCAAACAGGTGGAGAATAGCGTGCTCAAAGACTAAACTACATGGGAGAGATCAGGTTTAAATTAACATCTGGGATGGCTGAAAGGGAAGGGAAGTCACACAGAGGCAGGAGGGGAAGGAGGAAGGCATGGAGACCAGTGGATACACTCCCTGGAGGGCAAGGGTGTTGTTTCCATCCACTACCAGTTCCCTTTGCTTGACTGAACGTTGTAACCCCAGATTTCCTATGTTGAAACCCTAACCCCCAAGACGAAAGTATTTGGAGGTGGGGCCTTTGGGAGGTGATGAGATCATGAGGATGGAACCCTTGGAGCCTTTCCACCACTGAGGTCAGAGCAAGAAGATGGCCCTCTGCAACCCGGAATAGGGCCCTCCCCAGAACCTGGCCATGCTGCGCTGCCACCCTGGCCTCAGACTTGCAGCCTCAATAAATGCCTGTTGTTTATTGGCCACCCGGCCTGATACATTCTTCCAGCAACCCAAACAAACTGAGACATGAAAGTGGCGTTGTTCATCTGGGGTAATACCTGAGGTTCACTGCCTCATGCCAAGGAAATCAAGGACGTGGACACATAAGGAGTGAGGTTAAGAGCGAAAGTGTAATAGGCAAAAGGAAGAGAAAAGCACTCTCCTGAAGAGAGGGAGGGTCCTAAGCTGGTCTTCTGGTCTGAGGTGAAGTGCAGGAGGTTTTTTAAATGAACTTGAGGCAGCACTGTCTGATGTACATAAAGCACAAAAGATTGGTCGCTCAGGTGTACCATATGCATGGTGTGCAAATAACTGGTTAGGACCATGTGTGCCATTTGCATCGCTCATGAAGAAGCTGACCGCCCCAGTCTTTTTTTTTTTTTTTTTTTCTTTGAGACACAGAGTCTCTGTCACCCAGGCTGGAGGGCAGTGGGTGCCATCTCAGCTCACTGCAGCCTCCGCCTCTCGGGATCAAGCGATTCTCCTGCCTCAGCCTCCCAAGTAGCTGGGATTACAGGTGCCCACCACCACACCTGACCAATTTTTGCACTTTTAGTAGAGATGGGGTTTCACCATGTTGGCCAGGCCAGTCTTGAACTCCTGATCTCAAGTGATCCACCTGCCTTGGCCTCCCAAAGTGCTGGCACTACAGGTGTGAGCCACCGCTCCTGGCCTGCCACCCCAATCTTTTATTATGTAGGTGGGTTCTCTACCTGGCTGGCGCCATGTTGCCTGCTTCGTTACTGTACAAGTGGTGACAAAGGAAGGGAAGATGGCGCCTCCATGCTGAACATGCCCGGCCCTCAGGAAGCCCTTTTCTGTTGGCACAACTGCTGGCATTCACCCACGAAAACTTCCAGCTTGCTTATTCATGTTTTCAGCTCTATTTTTCAGGCTGCTCTTTGTTTGTTAGAAAAGAAATTGGCCGGGCGCGGTGGCTCAAGCCTGTAATCCCAGCACTTTGGGAGGCCGAGATGGGCGGATCACGAGGTCAGGAAATCGAGACCATCCTGGCTAACACGGTGAAACCCCGTCTCTACTAAAAAAATACAAAAAACTAGCTGGGCGAGGTGGCGGGCACCTGTAGTCCCAGCTACTCGGGAGGCTGAGGCAGGAGAATGGCGTGAACCCGGGAGGCGGAGCTTGCAGTGAGCTGAGATCCGGCCACTGCACTCCAGCCTGGGCAACAGAGTGAGACTCTGTCTCAAAAAAAAAAAAAAAAGAAAAGAAAAGAAAAGAAATGATCTGGGGACTGCTTCTTGTTAAAAAGAAAACCTTGCCAAGGACTCCTTTACCGTCACTACCTACCTAAAATAATTTCTTTCTAACTCCTGTATCAACATCCCCAGCCCTCCCTCCCTTTCACCTGGTCCCTGTCCCGCTCCACCCTGTCTGCTCACAATTGGCACCAATTTCCTTGATTGCAGAGATGCCTGGGAGCCCCAGAGCAACCTGTGCCTGGACCCCAGAAAAACCACAGAACCTAGGAGGGGAAACAAGAGAAACGATTAATTATTAGAAATAAATTGCATACATTAAAACAATGGTTACAGGAGGGCAGAGAATTCAAGAATTTAGGCTTTAGATTTTAAAACCACAGTGTTCTGACTCCAAAACATCTGAGGAATATGGGAAAATGCCTAGTTTCTCTCCAGGGAATCCCACATCCAGCTATTTTATTTGTTTCAAAGTGTTTTCATCAGATTTTAAAGATGGTTTACTGCCTGAAGATGAAAGGAATGCTTGTCGGAGTAATTTTTCATAGTTCTGCTCTTTTATCCAACTAGATCAAGAAACTAAGCAGGTGTTTAGGAAAACGGCTGCATTTTGTACCTGTGGGAGCTTCAAAAGCAGTGGAGATGCAAAACGGTTCTCAAATCATCCAAACACATTTTGCATCTGGAAATACGTACATATTCATTTACCTTCAAATTGCTAAAATGATGCCTTCTGAAGTTGCCAGTTTTCCCTTCGGTTTGCAGTGTTGATGCCTCATCTCCAGAAGGTGGGGAATGTTTTGTTTTGTTTTTGTTTTTTTAGATGGAGTCTTGCTCTGTCACCCAGGCTGGAGTGCAGTGGCACAATCTCGGCTCACTGCAACCTCTGCCTCCCAGGTTCTCCCACCTCAGCCTCCCGAGTAGCTGCGACTACAGGCATGTGTCACCACATCCGGCTACTATTTTGTATTTTTAGTAGAGATGGGGTTTCACCGTTTTAGCCAGGATGGTCTCCATTTCCTGACCTCATGATTGGCCTCCCACCTCGGCCTCCCAAAGTGCTGGGATTACAGGTGTGAGCCATCCACCTGACCTGGAAGGCGGGGAATGTTCTTTTTGCTGCCCAAAGCAGGCAGGATTCCTGAGACTTACTCATCAGCCAAAAATATTCCTCAACTGCAAATCTCTTAAAGGCCACCTGGATCACCTTAGTCCCAAGCCTCGCCCAACTGGACACATCACACAACCGTCTACCAACAGGGTGTCTAGCTTTGGGGTTCTTCCAAACCACAGCAGCAAGCTCACAAATGCCTCCTCAGCACTGAGCAGATGGAGGGTGTCTGTGCTGAACATCCTGTGTCTCAGTGTCCCATCCAAGCTGTCTGGGGCTGGCCCCTATGAGAAAGGCTCCTCACTCATTAAAAACACATAAACATGGCAATGTGGGGTGGAGAGTGACAACCCAGACCTGCATTGAGGTTTGGTTCCCAAAACTCACTTTGATTTTGTTCTGTTTTCTTTCCTAATAGCCATCTGATGGACTGAGAGCTCCAAATGAGAACACAAACTTAGACTAAATAAACTGCTAAGTTGAGAACTTGGATCGACCAGCAGGCATATCTTCCTAAACTGTGAGTCATTACCTGGGTCTCAGTCTGGCCTTGCCAAGTGCACTGCATTTTTGAAGTGGCCTAAATGGGTTTGTTCTGCTCCCATAGATCAGTCCTCATGCTCTCCCAGCAGGAAATTGATTGTGAAAGAAAATGTTCTGACTCAAAAGGAAAAGAAAAAAGGGCGTCTTTCATCAAATACTAAAAGTTATTTGATGAGTCATATTTCAGTTTGAAACTGACTTGCAGATGAGTCTTCTTTTACTCTTACCATGTAACCCATGCAAAATTTGCATCTAAGCGTAATAAAGATGAATAAGATCTCGCATTTCAAGATTTAGTAGTTTTAAGGTACTGGTGTTTCTGCACCCCCCAAAATGAATGATGTTATGAATAATGTGTTAACCCAAGTATTTTAAGTGAATAAAATATATTTGAAAGAAATAGCATATTTTCCCAAACAGAAGAATTCCTTTGTAATGCAATTAATCAAGTGCTACTTTTAAATTATTCACCTTATGAATTCGAGTTTTGAAAATCTCATTTTTCTAAAGCAGAATAGACCTACCCAGCCTGGTTTGAATGTCCTATCCCCCGCCCCGATTTCCCTTTGAGCAGACGAAACAAAGAAAGTCTGCAACCTTCAATGCGATGGCTTCCCTAAGGAGTTCCAGTTACTCACGCATTCTCTAAAATCCTATAGCAACTCTGCTGTTCAAGGACCCTTTATATAACGTCAACAAGATCTCTAGCGTTTCCTTATCGTCACCACCACCATCACCATCACCATCTCCATCACCATCAAATGAGAGCCAATATGGGAGCATCAAACTGTAAATCTGGATTGTTTCGGAGCATGTGTTCAATTTTGAATGAATTGACAGGCCATATTAAACAACACATGCTCATATTACATATTATCCAGAAATATAAAACAGGCTTAAACCCTCAACCATTTCAGCCCCATACTCTAAGACTGGTCCTTTCTCAGGAGCCGTTCACACGCAGTGCCGAGGACGGCCAGCAGATGGCAGCACCAAGGCTCAGACAGAGCGGAAACCAAGCGGGAGCTCAAGGGGCGTTCGATGCCCACTGTGATATCGTCAGGACACCTGAGAAAGGCAAATTATGTTCTTTCTCCCTTATTTTCTTTCTAAACACATTTGACAACCCACCTTTTATTAACACGTCTGCATCCTCTGAGAAAATGCTTTTGCACACCACCACGCTCCTGCAGCACAAGGTCTCAATCGGGGATTAAGAAGGCTAAGATCCTATATAAAGAATTTTTATGTCTTAATTGTCTTGAAAGCTTGGCATGATAATTGAAGAATTCAAAGGTCAAAAAATCTACTTTGTCTCTCTTATTTTTCAGAAAATCAAGAAGCCAACAACGCCAAGATTGATGGAAATACATTTTCCTTGTCTCTTCCGCATATTATACTAAGTGGTAATGTCAAACTGCCAGGACTTTCTGATGTTTTCTCTCTAAAGGTGAATATGCCTGAGTGTGCCCCGATAGAGATGCTCACTTATAAGTAAAAGGAAGAGCAGAGAAATCACAAAATAAGTCATCACAAGGATAGTAAACATTGGAAAAAATGTTTAACCTCACTAGCAATCAAATTCAAAAAAAAAAAAAAACCCACCAAGATATCATGATTCACTATCAAATTATTGCACATCAAAATGTATTAATAATGAGTCCTACATGAGAGAAAATAAATTGATCCAACCTTTCTGGAGGGAATTGGAGCCAGAGACTCAGGAGCTTTAAAAATATTCATAGTCTTTGACTTTATTAGCAACCGTCTTGGGACTCTAGCCCAAGAAAAAAATCTGAAATCCAAAATACGGAGTCAAGATTTTTCACTCTAACGGTACGTGTAACAGTAAAACGCAGGACGCATTCTAAATATTGCAACAGAATAGTAACTCAATTATATTTATATGTCTGTATATATTTAGTCAATGAAGTAATGCCCATACATACTTTCAGAGCTAAGCATCTGAAAGGATATAGACAAGCTGCCTCTAAATAGTAGGATTAATGATCGTTTCATGCTATTCTTTTGCTCTTCTATGTTTTTAAGTTTTATGCAACAAACCTGTTTTAGGAGGAAGAAAACCAGTAAAAGAGACTTCATTTAAAAAATCAGTTTACTGACAGCATAGGAGCAAGTATTTATAATAAAGTATTAAGTGGATAAAAGGGAGATACAAATTGTCTACACAGTCTGGTCTGAACTATGTGAGACCATACACTGTACATAAAAGAGGGAGATAAACCAAAAGTGGTTCTCACTTACGGTGGGGCTATGGGTAATTTTATTACTTTCTCCATTTTATGTTTTCTACAATGAGCCTACATTATCTTTTATGTCAGAAAATAATAATTTTAATGAAAATTTGAACTGTGATCCATAATAAAAATTAACTCAAAATAGATCATCCATACTTAAATGTAAAACCTAAAATCATAAAACTTCTTGAAGGAAACATAGAAAAAAATCTTGGCAACCTTGGGTTAGACAAAGATTACTCAGGACACTAAAAATACAACCCACACGAGAAATTGAAAACCTGGACTTCATCGAAATTTAAAACTTCTGCTTTTGAAAGACACTTAGGAATACGAACAGACAAGCCAGGGACTGGAAGGAAATAATTTGCAAAGCACAGATCTGATAAGGACTTGTATTCACTTTATAAAAAGAATGATGAAAACTTGATCATAAGAAAACCCAATTTAAAAAATGGGCAGAAGGTTCGAACAGACTTGTCACCAAAGAGAGTATATGGAGGGCAACAGCGCTCATGGAAGAGCTCAACGTCCCAGTTATCATTCGGGAGAAACAAATTGAGCCACAATGAAATACTGCAACCCATCTATTAGAATGGCTGATTTTTTTTTTGGAGTCTCGCTCTGTTGCCCAGGCTGGAATGCAGTGGCACAATCTCGACTCACAGCAATCTCCGCCTCCCAGGTTCAAGCAGTTCTTCTGCCTCAGCCTCCCGAATAGCTGGGACTACAGGCACCCGCTGCCATGCCAGGCTTTTTTTTTTTTTTTTTTCTGCATTTTAATAGAGACGGGGTTTTACTGTGTTGCCCAGGCTAGTCTCGAACTCCTGAGATCAGGCAATCTGCCCGCCTTGGCCTCCCAAAATGCTGGGATTACAGACGTGAGCCACTGCACCAGGCTAATTTTTTTAAAAACCTGGCAATACCAAGTACTGACAGGGATTTAGAGCAGCTTCTGCCACATTCTGCTGGTGCAAGTGGCACAGGCACCTTGGAAACCGACTGGCAGCTTTTTATCGGTAAACATAAGCTTCCTTATTACCCACAAATTTCACTGCTCGGTATTCACCCAAGAAAAATGAAAACTTAGGTCCACACGAAACCCATATACAAAGGTTTATAGCACTTATGTATGTAGGTATGTATGTATGTATTTTGAGACCGAGTCTCTCTCTGTCGCCCAGGCTGGAGCGAACTGGCGCAATCTCGGCTCACTGCAAAATTTGCCACTCAGGTTCAAGCGATTCTCGTGCTTGAGCAACACAGGGTTGTTGCCTGAATCTAGGTGTGGATTTTTGGAAACAAGGCCAATTAGGTCACTAATTAATTTCATTTAGTAGCGCAAGCAGAGGTTCCAGTCAATCAGATTTAAAACTTACTTTTAATACATACCTCTGTTTCATTAATTTTCATTTCAGGTCCCCCATATGGAGAAGAAAAGTGTGCCTTTATCTTGTTATTTGAGGATCTTTTTTAGGCTTTGTTGCTGCCCTAGCAACAAAGGAATTCTCCTTTATCCCCAGTGTCCCAGGAAGGAACCAGGAAGTAGAATGACAGCAATATTGGAAATTACTTTCCATCCAAAGTGATTTGGTACAATCAATGGTCCTTCCTGCATACAGACAACAGAATATACAGAGCTCTGTGGAAAGAGTGAAATGAATTGCATTTTTTAAAGATGCTGCTCAAGTTTGCATTCTCAGAAAGCCTCTGCTTCCCTAAACTCTGGGTTTCCCTTTTTACTATGCCCAGTAATGATGAGCTGAAGTACAAATTGCCCTCCCAACAAACTTCCAAGCAACTCTAGCACAGTCGCCTTCTTTTTCTTCAAACTGTGACTTCCAAGGACTTTTACACTTTGCCTGGTGACATGGAACACGTACGCTCTACACATAGGGAACAAAATTTCCTGGGGAAACACTTGAGCAGGTGCAGTGTCTTCTGCTAGTTTTCATTCTGTTCTCTACCGCACGTTTCATTTATTAAAGCGCTGGTCGAGACCCTCTAAAAACTCCATCCCTCAAGAAGGAGTAGAGTGATCCATGATGTGAAAACCACAACCCAGTGAGCCTGGCCGCACAACGCTTCAAAGCCTCATTACCGACTGTGGCTCCCTGAGGCCATGGGCTTCCGGCAGCCAGTGGTAGCTGGCGGCTTTCCTGACCACACTGCTACTTCACGTCATTCTGTTCATGGCCTTCAGTGTGATTCAAACTGCTGTTTCTTTCAAATAAAAAATAATCTGGCTGGCCACAGTGGCTCACGCCTGTAATTCCAGCACTTTGGGAGTCCGAGGCAGGTGGATCACCTGAGGTCAGGAGTTCAAGACCAGCCTGGACAACATGCTGAAACCCCATCTCTACTAAAAATACAGAACATTAGCTCAGCATCATGGTGGGCGCCTGTAATTCCAGCTACTTGGGAGGCTGAGGCAGGAGAATTGCTTGAACCTGGGAGGAGGAAGTTGCAGTGAGCCGAGATCGCACCGTTGCACTCCAGCCTGAGCAACAAGAGTGAAACTCCGTCTCAAAAAAAAAAAAAAAAAAAAAAAAAATCTTATTTTTCTCATCATTAGACCAAAAAAAAAAAAAAATCTGCAACTAGGTCAAATGAAATCAAGTAGGAATTCATCAAGGGGATGGATTTTGTTAAGTTTCCGTTGACTGCACAGAGCAGGTTTGGGTTTCCCTGCACTTCCTCCCTTCTGTCTGGGAAGCCCCAGGGGAGGCTGCACTGCAGGTGGCTTGAGTCTCCTGGTTCCTGGGAGAGTTGCCCCCATGGCTCAAGTCTGGAAGCAGCCCTCCAGGATGCCCGTGCTGGTGCTCCACACTCGGGAGCCCCCAGGAGCTCCACGGACTCACTTCCCAGGCAATGGTAATTTCCAAATTCCCCAAGATGCGGCTTTCCTTGACTGACAGAAGCACCTTCTTGCTGCCTCCTGGCACTTCCTGCTTACTGGGGGAGGGAAACCATGTCCTCCTCCCCTCCACTCTCCGGAGACCACCCCTGGTGATGTGGATGTTTTTTGAGGGACACCTTTAAAGCGTGGGGTTAAAATTCCAGTAGCCGTCTCTCTTCCACCTTCCTTCGAAGACGTTATCTCCCAGCTTGTTTCTTCGCATTCAAGCAGGGCACATGGCCTGCAGCCTTGGCCTGCTAACAGCATGGAATTGTGACCACGGTGTCCAGGGCAGACTGAGAGGGAGGGTGTGTCTGACGCTGCCCAGGGACCGTCTGCTTCTCTCGTTCTGTGGCAGAGCTTCCCAGATCATGGGAGACATTCACGCCACTGTTTGGAGCACCCCTAGGTAAATAGGAACCCCAGCCAGGAAATTGCCCACTATGGCTTGTGAGTTCCCGGGAGCTCTGTGCTCCAAACGTGAGCTGAGCTGACAGCAGCAAAGGAAGGAGCTGGAGAAGCATCAACCACCCAGGCTGTCACGTGCCCAGGAGGGAAAATGGGAAAGGTCCTGGGTGCACAATAACACAGGACACCAGCGAAACATAAGGGGCATCCAATGGGAATCCACCCCAGTCTTGCTACTGCAGCGGTGGGAAACTCATCTGCCTGCACTAGATTCATCTCCACGTGATAGCTCCACAGTTAAGGAAAAGAAAATACCCAGCGAAACATAAGGGGCATCCAATGGGAATCCACCCCAGTCTCATCTCCTGGTGATGGCTCCATAGTTAAGGGAAAGAAACTACCACCACAGGTTTTCAAAATGCAGAACAATGTCATCAAACAAACGAATTGGGTGGAATTCCTACTTTGCTCGTGGGAGCCAGAATCCTCCTCTGTGTATACTTGGCCTTAACTCAGAAACACCAGCCAAAGGCAGCTGTCCCCTTGGGGGCACCCTGGCTTCTCGGCCCACCCACTCAAGGTCACCCTGACTCCTCTAGGAACCCCTCCACCCACCCCAGGGTCATGCTGCAGTCCAAAAACTGCAAGGGACAGGGGAGAGGGTTGACATCCCAGTGTTCCAATGGACAGCCAGGGTGTGAATGTTAGTGTTGGGCTGAGCTGTATCTGGCCTCTTTGGACCTACAAAAAGGAAAAATTAACTTTTCATGTTTTGAGGTAGCCTGAATCGTGGGCCCCCGCCCCCGCCCAAGATGTTCGCCTCCTAATCCCCAGAACCTGTGAATATGTTACCTTACGTGGCAGAAGAAGGGACTTTGCAACGTGACTAAGTGAAGGATCTGGGCATGGGCAGATCATCCCAGGTGATCTCGGGGGTCCTTTTAGGAGAGAGGCAGGAGTCAGTACTGCGAGCTGTGAGGATGGAAGTGAGAGGGTGGAGTGATGCGAGGAGGGGTTCCGGGCCTCAGGAACACAGGCAGCCTCCAGCCTCCACGACCTCCCAACACCTTCACTGTAGACTTCTGGCCTCCAGAGCTGTAAGGGAATGGGTCTGTGTTGTTTAAGCAAGTGCACTGTGGTGACTTGTTACGGCAGGGGTGGGAAACTCATGGGTGTGCACTAGATTCATCGCCAAAAGGAGGCTCAATGTTCCACCCTTCTCTTGGATCCATGCCCCTGTTCCCCATCCCTTAAATGTGGGTGGTTCCTGTGACTGGTGGTCAGGACAGCAAGCCAGTTCTGAGCCGAGGCCTCTGGAGGCCTGGGAGCCTCGAATCACCCCTTGGCACCCACCTCTATCCCTGGAATCACCCCATGGCACCCGCCTCTGCTACTGGAGAAAGAGAGCCCAGGCATCACAGCTCAGGCCACGTGGGCTGACCAGCTGTCTAATCTTTTACCTTTCCCCCATATCAGACTTTGGAAGTTAAACCCAATATTTATACTTACTTACCAATGGCTCTCCAGTAAATATTCCTAGAAGTCAGGGTGCAATAAAAATAAGTAGTCAGGTTCAATAAGGGAAGGGAAATTGTTATTTTCTGAAAGCTTTCAAAAGACCAAGTGCTTTCACTTAAGAATCCCACTTAATTCAGAGGTTAGAATAAAAACTTGTGACAATGAATGGAAACAATACTATAAAGCTTCTTTAAAGAAAACAGTGCAGTGTTGATGTGTGAATAGACAATAGAGGGTCCTGAAATGACCGAAACACGTGGAAAATCAGTGTCCGGCAGAAGTGGCATCTCACGCTACTGGGGTAGGGACGAGTGTTTTAGTCAATTGAGTGAGACAATTGGTGGCCTTTGGGAAAAAGATAAAAGATCCATATATCACATCAAACATAAAGATAAACTCCCAGTGGATCAGGGATCTAAATATTTAAAAAATAAAATAATGAAAGTACTAGAAGAAAATATGATTAAATTCCCATTCAACCTGCACATTGAATCTTTCTAACTATAATCCCAAATCCAGAGGCAATTAAAAAAGAAAAATAAATTTGGCTACATAAAAATAAAATAAAGCTGTGTAACAAAATATCATAAATGAAACAAAAACGCCTGATTCATTGGGAGAAAATATTTGTAACACGTATCATGGATGAAGGACTCATATCTCCAACCTATAAAGACGTCTTTAAAATGAAAAGAAAAGAACCAAAAAATAAAAGAAAAACGTAGAAAATATATGAACAGATAATTCACAAAAGAGATGTCAAAATGATCCTCGCCATATAAAACATGTTCTACCTCACTCATGACTAGAAACATACCAATTGAAGCCACACGGAGATACCATGTCTTGCCTATCAGATTAGTAAAAATCAGTATGAAAGCACCTTCCTCCTCCTCCTCCTCCTCCTCCTCCTCCTCCTCCTCCTCCTCCTCCTCCTCCTCTTCTTCTTCTTCTTCTTCTTCTTCTTCTTCTTCTTCTTCTTCTTCTTCTTCTTCTTCTTCTTCTTCTTCTTCTTCTCCTTCTCCTCCTTCTCCTTCTCCTTCTCCTTCTTCTTCTTCCTCTTTTTCTTCTTCTTCTTCTTCTTCTTCTTCTTCTTCTTCTTCTTCTTTTTTTTTTTTTGTCACCCAGGCTGGAGTGCAGTGGTGCAATCTCACAATCTCAGCTCACTGAAACCTCTGTCTCCCGGGTTCAAGCAATTCTCCTGCCTCAGCCTCCCGAATAGCTGGGATTACAGGTGCATGCCACCACACCTGGCTAATTTTTGTATTTTTAGTAGAGAGGGGGTTTCTCTATGTTGGTCAGGCTGGTCTCGAACTCCTGACCTCAAGTGATCTGCCCTCCTTGGCCTCCCAAAGTGCTGAGATTACAGGTGTGAGCCACGACACCTGGCTGGCAACTCCTTCTTCTGATGAGGCCGTGGGGAATAAGCACCCTCCCACACTGCTGATGGGAGTGAAAGCTGACACAACTCTGGAAGGCAATTCACAACACCTAAAAAAATGACAACTGCACTTATTTTGAGTCACCTACTTCTGGGCATCCACTCTAAAAACATACCTCCGACAGCATGAAACTACATACATGCAAGATTACTCACTGTGGCACTGATTGCCATCAGAATATTGTGGGAATAATCGAAATGGCCACATGTAGGACAGGAGTTGAGTAAACTGTGGTGTCTCTACAGGATGAGGTCGCTTCCGTGTAAGAAGGAGAAGACCTTGTGTGCTCTCTGTTCATTGGCTGCTTAGTTTCGACTTTGAGAACCACGCTAACCATTCAAGATAAATGAAGCAAATAAATAAGCCAGAAGGACCCACATGGAATACAAACAGAAAGTAACTGACCCAACTGTATTAGAAATAGATGCCAGAGGCCGGGCACCGTGGCTCACGCCTGTGATTCCAGCACTTTGGGAGGCTGAGGTGGGCGGATCACGAGGTTAAGAGATCAAGACCATCCTGGCCAACATGGTGAAACCGCTTTTCTACTAAAAACACAAAAATTAGCCAGACGTGGTGGCACACGCCTGTAGTCCCAGCTACTTGGGAGGCTGAGGCAGGAGAATCGCTTGAACCCAGGAGGCAGAGGTTGCAGTGAGCCAAGATTGCACCACTGCCCTCCAGCCTGGTAATAGAGTGAGACTCCATCTAAAAAAAAAAAAAAAGAAAAGAAAAGAAAAAAGAAATAGATGACGTAGCCACACTGAAGAGGAGTGGGCAAGAGAAGAACCAGCCTAGGTATATTTGGGAAACAGCATTTTGACCAAATTCTCTAAAACTCGAAGGGTTTTCCAATGGCCAAATCTGTGACATTTTGAACATTTTAAGTAACAATTATAATTAATTATAATTCATAGAATAAAATGAAAAAGCAGGGTTACATCTGGCATAAATAAAGAATCGAATGCATAAATGGGAAATAGTAAAAGCTCTTCCTTGCAGTAGCATCACAAGTATACATGCAGAACTGTGAAGTTATACAGCCGTCATTTGGCACCCATCATCATAGTAATTCAGCAATAACCATCAATGGATGTTAAGCTTGTGGGGGAAAGTTTGATTAGGAGCAGGATATTCACACAGCCTTGAAGTATCTCTCCATACGTAGATACACATTACAAAGGGAAAAAGGACTTCCCAGTGGAGAGACTGGCAGGCACCCTATTGAATAACCGATAAAAGTTACCATCAGCAGGAACAGGACAAACCGACTGAGGCACATAGAAGACACATCCCTCATCCCTCCTGGGGTTTCCTGCCCAAAGCACACAGTGAAGCCCTCAGACAAGCTGAGCAACACCCTGCAGAATAACTGGCCAGAGCTCTTCAAAAGTGACAAGGTCACCACGAAGTGACAAGGTCATAATTAAAACAAAGACTGAGGATCTGTTCCAGATTAAATAAGAATCAAGAAACATGACAACTGGCCAGGCACGGGGGCTCACGCCTGTAATCCCAGCACTTTGGGAGGCTGAGGCAGGCGGATCACGAGGTCAGGAGACCAAGACCATCCTGGCTAATACAGTGAAACCCAGTCTGTACTGAAAATACAAAAAAATTAGCTGGACGTGGTCGTGGGTACCTATAGTCCCAGCTACTTGGGAGGCTAAGGCAGGACAATGGCCTGAACCCAGGAGAGCTTGCAAAGAGCTGAGATCGCACCACTGCACTCCAGCCTGGGCCTCTGTTTCAAAAAGAAAAAAAAAAAGAGAGAGAGAGAGAAAAAGCAAAAAAGAAAAAGAAAGAAACATGACGACTAAATGCAACATGTGATCCTGAATTCGATCCTGGACCAGAAAAACAAAGATTCCTGGCCCTGCCCCAAGACCTCCTGAATCAGAACATCTCATGTCAAGGCCCAGGAATCTGAATTCTAATTGGCACCATGTGACTCTTCAGTACACTAAAGTTGAGGACAATATGACTGTGATCTTATTCACGTAACAGGCATGACTCAAATGATCGAGCAAACATATCCAGGACATTTACAAATGGAGAAAAGTGCTGTGAGGGAAAGGTGGAGGGAATGATGACCTCAGATCACACGAAACACAGATGGGATCAGATGGGGACAGAGGAAGGCTTGGGGAAAGTGTCCCTGAGGAAGTGGCTTTTGAAATGAGACCTGGGAAACAGATGGGTTGAGGAGACACAGAGAGGGGCAAGAGTGGCCAAGACGGAGGGAATCGCTGATGGAGAAATCCTCGAGGAAAGAGACGTGGAGATTTGGAGGAACTGATGTTAACCGAGGCTTACCAAGCCCATGAAGGTGACAAGTGTGACTCTCAAGGGGTTTCACAAGCACCTGGTGGGCTTCCCAGTCCTTGAGCTCAAGGCCTTGTCTTCATACTGAGAGATTGCAGAAAATTCCACGATGAGATTCAGACACGATTAGTTTAGCTTTTTCTCTTCCTGCCAGCACAGCCTCAACATTCAGCAAATGTCTTCAGCAGGGAGCAGGCCGAGTGTTTGAGACCCACCAGGTCGCCCTAATCCCATGTGGCTGCCGACACCATGCAGTCCCCCATCCCCAGCAGCAGCCCCGTCCAGCCTGAGCCCATATTTGCTCCCCAGAGCCTGGCCTGCACCCTCGGCCCCTCAGGTTCCCATCGCTCTGGTGGCCCTCGGAAGCTTTGAGGGAGATATTACAATGGAATTGTATGCACTCACTGAAACTATGCTATAAGGAATCGTTTATAAAGTCATATAAAAGATATTATGTTAAATGAAAAAATATGCAAAATTACTTACAAAATGTTATTAGTTTATTTTTAAATTAATAGCACTATAAATTCTCCCATAAGAACACCCTCCCTTAACCAGTCAAACATCAAAAGAGGCTAGCCAGGGCTTGCTACTCCATCTACTCCGCAACGCTCTACAACCTGGCCAGCTCTGCTTCAGCCCCTACAGGTTGTGAGTGGAGGATGTAGAAGTCTCTGGGGACTGGATCCAGAGTCCCAAGAAGTCCGGGGACCAGCCCTGACAATGGACTGAAGACCTTCAGGGGGCCAAATCTGGTGGCCAAATGCAGAGTGTCCAGTCCACACCCATGTGGCCCACCCAGGAGCTCGGCCTCAATGAGGCATCTCTGTCTGTTCAGGCTGCAATAGCCCAACACCGTAGACTGACAGCTCAGACAACAGAAATTTACCTCTCACAGTTCTGGAGGCTGGAGGCTGGGATCCAGGTGCTGCCACAGCCAGGTTCTGGGGAGGGCTTGCTTCCTGATGTACAGAGGGCTGGCTTTTCTTTGTATCCTCACATAGCAGAGAGAGGTCATCTTTCTGGGGTCTCTTTTCGAAAGGCACCAATCCCATTCATGAAGGCTCCACACTCATGACCTAATCACCTCCCACCGACCTTGCTTTTCCAAATACCGTGCCATCGGGGGTTGTGGTTTCCGGGTATGAATTAAGGAGGAGAACGCAAACACGCAGTCCATAACAGGAGGTGTCCAGATATGACTCAGGGTTGGTCTTCCACCAAGGCAAAGCAACAAGCATGGGCGCCCAGGATGGGAGCCACCCGGACTATTTTTGTTTGGTTGCTGAGGGCATGGGTAACGACATGCCTCAAACTCATCTGCAGCACTTCATGAGAACGATTTGTCCTGAAGCTGCCAATCACCCCCTAGTTGCCCAATCTGGTCATCCTTCCGGTCTGCACCTTACTTCTCTATGTCCTTCCACCCTGCGGACCACTTTCCCCTGGAAACCCATGCCGACTTGGCTTCTGTGACCCCCTCCTGCCTGTTTCCTGCTCTCCTCTTGTCCACTTCCTCTAGACTTTCGCATTCCCTGGGCCTCCGCGTGCAGCCTCTGCTCTTCTCACACTTGCTCTCCCGAGGTTATCACCTTCAAAGCCACAGCACCTGGCAACACCCATACCTGACGCTGGCACATCTACATCTCCCACTCAGATGTTTTGCTAAACGCCAGACTGGCCATGGACACCTGCGGACCAGAATGTGACACAGCGTTTGGCAGTTCACAGGGACGGGATGTTCCTCTCCCGCCCACTCCCCGCTGCTTCCCCTTTTCTGTTCCCTCCCTGGGTCCTGGAAGCCATCCCAGCCTCCTTCCTCCCACTCCCCTGCTACTTCCTCCCCAGTTGGTTCCTAAGCGGTGTGGATTCTGCCTCTCAGATCTTCCTCCCCCGGTGCCGTTACCACTGCCAAGTGTCTCTGTTTACTTTGCACCTGAATAACCACATAGCTCTGGTATCACTTAAGGGTTTTTGTTGGTTTTTGTAGCAGACAAGGTGTTGAAGGGAAGGCACACAGGTGAGGAGCCCACAGAAGGTTAGGGACCCCAGGGAGGCTGGAGAACCACGCTTGGGAAGCACAGGGCAGGGCAGCTCCAGGTGGGAGAGGCACAGGACCCCAATTGTTCTTCAGGCTTGAGCCAGTCTGCTCAAGATTCCAAGCCCTGGCAGGAGAGGAGCTTGGCTCACATGCTCACCTCTCCGCTGCAGGAGGCAACAGGTGGGAGACCCCTGATGGGAAGCCTCTGACATGGGGGAGAAGGGATTATCCAAAATGGAAACTGAGGCACTGTCTCCAAAGAAGAGGTGCCCCACATCAACCACCACTCACTGCAGCCTCTCCTTGGCTTCCACAGCGTTAGTCTTCCCTTTGCTCCACCCACCTGCTTGCCCCATGGACTTCCTTGATCTTTCCAAAAAGTCGATTTTGTTGTTTCTTTGCTTAGAATCCTTTCTCAGCTTCCCATGGCTTCCCATGTAGCCCAAAATATGCACGATGTCACTTGTTGTCCATCCTTCCCATCCACACCATTTTTTTTTTTTTTTGACACAGAGTCTCTATTGCCCAGGCTGGAGTGCACCGGCTCCATCTCAGCTATTACCTCCGCCTCCCAGGTTCAAGCAATTCTCCTGCCTCAGCCTCCCGAGTAGCTGGGACTACAGGCACCCACCACCACACTCAGCTGATTTTTTGTACTTTTAGTAGAGGCGGAGTTTCGCCATGTTGGCCAGGCTGGTCTTGAACTCCTGATCTCAGGTGATCCACCCGCCTCAGCCTGCCAAAGTGCTGGGATTACATGCTTGAGCCACTGCGCCCAGCCCCCATCCACACCTTTGTTCCACTTCCCAAGCTCCTTGCCATTTATTTTGAGTTCCTTCCTGCCTCAATGACCAACCGGGCAACCTTTAGGGGTGGAGCAGCCAGATGGTTTCCTGAGGCTCAATTTCCATAGGGCACATTTTAAAAACCCTCTGGAAATGTAAAGAGATGGCAAAAATTCTGTTACTAGAATTCCACTCAAGAGGAGTACTATTTTTGACTAGAAAAGTACTTTACACCACTCCCTCCCCACCTAAAGGACAAACAGGAAGGCCTCGAGGCTGCCTTCTGAAGACGGTGGGCTTGGCTCCTGCAAGCTGCCGAGGTCCTGCCATGAGGCCTGAGCATTCGAGGGCACTTGAAACAGGAAAGGGGGCTGAGGGTCTCCTTCTTCACATGTCCATTACGCATAACTTGGTTTCTCCTTCAGATAAATTATTTTTATCATGGGCAACATAGCGAGATCTCATCTCTTCTGAAAATAAAAATAAAAAATTAGCCAGGTGTAGTGATACGTGTCTAGAGTCCCAGCTACTCAGGAGGCTGAGGCAGGAGAATCACTTGAGCCCAGGAGTTAAGGCTGCAGTGAGCTATGATCACACCACCGCACTCCAGCCTGGGTCAAAGAGGTAAGAATAAAGTCACAGCCCTTGTAGCACTGTGGCAAATGCCTTCCCTCCACCCATTTCCCTTAGTATTTTCTTCCCAAACTCAGTTGTCCCCTTTGGGCAGCTCCCGACAGCCGCTGGTCCAGCAGTGCCTCTGTGCAACCCCTCACACCTCTGACCCCGCTTCTTCAGTCGTCTCCTGTTTGTCTGCTTCCTCTGGGAACCTGAAGACTCTGGATGGCAGGAACGAGCTGTTATTTGACTATTTTCACCCCTGGCCATGTGCTCAGCACATCAGCACATGCTTGATGGAGGTGCAGGTGCATATTTGCTTTCTGTTGTTGGAAAAAACTTGGACCTCATTTTGAGAATATCAGTTTTCCCCAGAGAAAAACCTTAATGACTTGTTTGGGGTTACTTTTGATTCCAAAGGAGATTTCAGAGACCTTTGTGTAAAAAATAAGGTAGGACGGATCTTCCTACAAAGCTCAACCCAACCTGGAAAAAAAAAAAAAAAAAAAAGTTGTTGGGCAGTTTTAATTCATTGAAACATCTCAAATTAGCTCTAAAGATCAATGTCCAGCTGATAAATGAATAGTGTGATGGGTGGCCTCCATCCCATCTCCATATTTAACTCAAAAACAACTTTGAATAAAACATTGCTCTTGGCAGGGTGTGGTGGCTCACGCTTGTAATCCCAGCACTTTGGGAAGCCAAGGTGAACAGATTGCTTGAGACCAGGAATCCAAGGCCAGCCCAGGCTAGATGGTGAAAATCAGTCTCTACAAAAAATTAGTTGGGCGTGGCGATGTGCGCCTATAATCCCAGCTACTTGGGAGACTGAGGTGGGAGGATCGCTTAAGCCCAGGAGGAGGAGGTTGCAGTGAGCTGAGATGACACCACTTCACTCCAGCCTGGGAGATGGAGCAAGAGATCGTCTCGGAAAAAAAAAAAGAAAGAAAGAAAAAAGAAAAGAAAAGCTTTTTGATTTTTCCAATGTTAAAGATTCCAGACTAATAGAGCTGATGTTTTCTAATATTTATAGTGATAAATGTTTACAAATAAAACTAATCCATGGAAAACAAGGTACTGTGACAGAAAGGAATTCACAGACTCCAGAGATGCTCCCGCCACAGGAATAGAGAAGGAAAGTCTGCTTTTTTTTACAATAATGCAGTCCTACAGACATCCGAGTCTTAGAGGTTAGTATAACAAACCCAGTCTAAAACATAGTGTTGAATTCACTATGAACTAGCATCCAGCGTCTCCGCATGTTGTCACCACTGTGCAGAATGTCTGTCCTGCTTGTACCCACCTTTATACTTTGGCTTTATGCGAAAGGTTACTTTACATATTTTTCACCTGTTGTTTGACACTTCGTTTCTGAGCACTTTCCATGTTGGTGTGCATAGCTCTCGCTCATTATTTTGTGATTTTTATCACCATCTGTTTAACCAGGCTTTCAAAAAAAATTAGGATTTAGATATTGTCTTTTATATTTTTATTTGTTTGGGATCTTTGCTTGTATTTTCTCCTATCAACACCACAAGGGCCTCTGTTTCACGTCCTCTCATGTGTATGCAAGAAGGTCTTTAGGGGCTGTAACTCATAGTGAAATTGCTGGGTAGAAGAGAATGTTCCAGTTCAACTGTATTGGGTATTGCCCAGTTACTCTTCAAAATGATTGCTCTAGTGCAGCAGTCCTCAACGTTTTTAGCACCGGGGATCCGTTTGGTGGAAGACAATTTTTCCATGTATGGGGCGTTGGAGGGATAGTTTTGGGATGAAACTGTTCCACCTCAGATCATGAGGCATTAGATTATCATAAGGAGTACACAACCTAGATCCCTCGTATGCACAGTTCACAATAGTGTTCTCACTCCTATGAGAATCTAATGCTGCCGCTGATCTGACAGGTGGTGGAGCTCGGGTGGTCATGCTGCCTTGCCACCACTCACCTCCTGCTGTGTGGCCCAGTTCCTAACCAGAGGCTGGCAGCCCTTGGTCTAGGGTATGCTTCTACCAGCATCCACACTCTCACTGGCACTCAGTATTGTCCAGCTTTTATGTTTCTACCAACCTGATGGGTGTGAAGTGGTATTTCTGCATTTTAATTTGTGTACCCTGATGGGTGTGAAGTGGTATTTCTGTGTTTTGTGTCCGAAGTGGTATTTCTGTGTTTTAATTTGCGTACCCTGATGGGTGTGCAGTGGTATTTC